>NC_056751.1:563016373-563111373 GCF_019279795.1 Protopterus annectens
AAGATTCTCACTACACCTTTCTAAACATACTGGAAAATATTAAGATAGAACCAAACACCCTAATACTGGGTGATTTTAACTACCCTGCCATTAACTGGGAAAACTACTCATGTCCCAACACCTTTGCGCAACGGTTCTTGGAATTCATAAATTCCAACGCCCTGGATCAACTAATCCATAGTCCCACCAGGGGCTCCAATATCCTAGACCTGGTCATTACCAACATGGGAAATCAATGCTCCATACCTATGGTCACCCCTCGTTGGTCAGGTCTGACCATAAGCTAATCACCCTTAACATCCACATCCCACCCCCACGGCCCAGTAAAGAAACCACCATAAAAAACTTCTCCAAAGCCAACTTCATGCTACTCAAGTCAGAAGTGACAAACTTCATGACACCCATGCAGACGGGAACTGAAAGTTCAACTGCTGAATCCTACACTATGGCACTGTACGAGCACATCCACTCATGCATGAATCGTGCCATCCCAAATAGAACCAAAATGCTCTCATCCAAAAAAGAAAGCCAATCTGGTGGTCCCCTGCCATAAACAAACTTTACAACAAAAGGAAGAAACTTTTGCAGAAAAGAGGAAAATCCCAGGATGCAAAAAACTCCCTTACTTGCCTCAGTAAGAAACTGAGATGCCTCATAAAATCCTCCAAAGCTAGTTATGAAAATAAAATTGCCAAAGATTCCAAAGACAACCACAAAGCATTCTATAATTATGTCAAGAATCTAAATGGCAATGCTCAGATCTGCTCTGAGCTAAAACAGAATGGCATTAAATATACTGATCCGAAGGATATTGCCAATATCCTGGCAGATCGATTCAGTGCCAACTTCACCCCACTCTCACCCCCTAAATGGCCCATCTCAATACCGGAAGATTGCCAAATTCCAGTAATAACGGCCACACAGGTACAAAACGCACTCTCTAAAGCCAAGAATACAGCATCCATGGGACCAGATGACATCCCGGGCTGTGTACTACATGAACTACAATATGAACTGGCACCTCACCTAAGTGTCATGTTTAATCATAGCCTCACCTCAGGTTTCGTGCCCACTGAGTGGCGCAGAGCTACAGTTATCCCAATCCGCAAGGGGGGATCCACCTTGGATCCCGGAAACTACCATCCCATCAGTCTGACAAGCCTTATCTGCAAGGCCATGGAGCGTATTATCATGGAACTTATAAACAAAGACATTGGCAACCTTCAAACACTGGACCCCACCCAGTTTGGGTTTGTGAAGGGCCGATCTTGTCTCCTGAACCTGATTGACTTCTTTGAATCAGTCTCCAGAGCCATGGACAAGGGTAAGGTGGTCCACACAGCCTATCTAGACCTTGCCAAGGCCTTTGACACCATCCCCCACTCTGGAATCATAGATAAACTTACTAAGTTGGGCATTAATCCCTATGTCACCCAATGGGTTGCTAAATGGCTTACTGATAGAACCCACACTGTAAAAGTAGCCGACTCCAAATCCAGCTCCAGACAAGTGACAAGTGGAGTACCTCAGGGTTCAGTCCTGGGGCCGCTCTTGTTTGACATCTACTTCTCTGAAGTACAGGTCAACACTAAGGGACTCTGGCTAACAAAGTTTGCAGATGACTGCAAACTGGGAGCCATTATTGAATCCCCAAATGATGTGGATACTCTACAAAAGGGCCTTACAGAAACAGATGCTTGGTGCCAGAGCCATGGGCTCAAGCTCAATGCCAAGAAATGTATTGTTATCCCTTTGGGAAAAAATATGTATCCATGAATTACCATATAGGTGGCAGTACACTAAACACAGAAAGTGTGATAAGAGACTTAGGGACACAGGTGGACAGTGGTCTCAACTTCGATAACCACATCGCCACAACAGTCAGGAAATCCTTCTATGTGGCACACCTCATCACGAAGGGCTTTTCATCCAGAAAAAAGGAGGTCATTGTCCCACTGTACTCATCCCTCATTAGACCCATTATAGAATACAATACCCCATTTGGTATGTACCTCTCAAGACATCTGCAACAACTGGAAAGGCCTCAGAAATACCTCACTAAAAGAATCACAGGCCTAAAGCAGATGCCCTACGCTGACCGCCATAAAAGACTCCAGCTATACTCTGTCGCATATCGTCTACTCAGAGGCGATCTCTGCTTAACACACAAGGCCATGTCAAACCCAGAGCTGTTGGACATGCTACACTTAAAGAAATCCCAATCCCTCAGAGCTACACGCTCCAGAGATCTAAACCTTGTCATCACAATAAACAAAACATGTTGGAGGGATAGGTTCCTGACCCAGAGACTCCCCAGACTCTGGAATAGATTGCCCATACATGTCAAGCAGAGTGCCTCTTTGGACCTCTTCAAGAGGAACCTTGACGATTGGATGGGAGAAAGGAAATTCACCCCAGTGATCACATCAGTCGCCCTGCTAGACAGGGGTCCAGGAAAGTAAATAATGTGGGAAGAAATAGCCAGGGAATTGTTATGGCTAGGCTTGTATAGGCCCTAGGGCTGATAGCCTAGTACCAACCTATGAACCTATGAACCTATGAACCTTAAAATATAGCCTACCAATTATAAGTATTTTAAAACTTTAATGAACACAGAAGTTCCAAGTGGATCTAAATAGTTGTCTATGTCCTCTTTCAGAATCACTTTTTGACTTGTTGTGGAACAAATTTTTAGATGGATTAAATTTTAAGATAACAAAATATATAGACTTTCTACATATTAATTGGATCTGTGGATGTTTTTAGTGCACTAAAAAGAGTTCATGATGTGAACTCATGGTGATCTCCGGCTTTCTTCTGTATTTGAAAAAGCACCGAGCTAATAAAATAAGGTAAAGAAAAATAAACTTGTACTGAGAACTGAAGACATGCTAAACCTGATTGTAGATTATTATGGCATTTTTATCTATAATGATGATTTTACTCATTGTCAGTTCAGTGAGTTAAATCATGGATATGTTGTACTGGCAATATGATTAACATTTAAAACAGTCATAAAATGTTTAGTATGTTGTAAAACAATACTGACATTTAAGACATTTTGAATTTTAAATAGGCATACCTATTAATATCCCAATGCAAGAATAATGGATAAACACACAAATAATGTGGTGTAAAAGCACAAACATAGAACAACTTACAAATAGTTGTCCTATAGATTGTGAAAGTGGCTTGAATAACAGTTGTGATAGTACCATGCATGTTGTGAAGGCTATGCAGTCAGACATTGAAAAGGTCTGCCATTAGTGACTGTAGTCTTCAAGGATATGCCAGAAAACCGCTAAAGTGGGAGGAACAGCATATAATGTCTATGCATAAAGTAAATAAGCTGTGAAAACCATAACATATAAGAATTATGTGCACCTTAACAGATGAGAATTATGTGCACTGGGGATGTGGCATATGCCAGTACACCTGTATTGTGATACAAGGAGGAAAAAAAGTGTACACCCTTTCACACCTAATGGATATGACTCATACCAAAACTACAGGTAGGTAGGTATTTTAGAGCCAACCACATGTGCATGTGCATGTGTATGTGTGTGTGTGTGTGTGTGTGTGTGTGTGTGTGTGTGTGTGTGTGTGTGTGTGTGTGTGTGTGTGCGTGTGTGTGTATGCACACGCGCGTGTGTTTGTATGCACGCGCGCATGTGTGTGTGCGCGTGCATGTGCGCGTGCGCATGTGTGTGTGTGTGTGTGTGTGTGTGTGTGTGTGTGTGTGTGTGTGTGTGTGTATGTGTGTGTGTGTGTTTGTGCATGTATGTGTATGTGTGTGCACGTGTGTGTGCCTGGCAATTGTCCTGTGGGAGTTAAGCACAGCAAAGCCGTCTTTGCATAAAGTAAACAAGCTGTGAAAACCATAACATATAAGAATTATGTGCACCATAACAGATGAGAATTATGTGCACTGGGGATGTGGCACATGCCAGTACACCTGTATTGTGATACAATAACATGTACATACATAACAACAGAATAAGATCTATGCACCAATAATATACCGTAAAGGTGGTTTACAAATGGAAAATGGATTGCCTTATTGTGGGTATGTGCAACATTGCAGTCCACACACTACTGCAGCCATGTTGTAATGTTAAAGTGAGACAGTGCAGACATTAGAATGCCAAAGCTCATGAAAATGCAATCAGTGACATTTCTTACATGTGCAGGATTATTGCAATAAAAAAGAGCAAGTAACAGACCTCAGGGTAGCTCAGAAGCTAGTTTCAGGCAGGGGGTTGTTGAGCCAGCCCATCTTAGGTGTTAGTCATGCATTGCCTGACATATATTTTCTGTGTTGCACTTTCAGTACAGACTTCAATTTTGTGAATTTGTGCAGAGCTGATATAGCTCAATTCTCCTGGCTGAGTTGGATGCTGTTACCTACCACCTGATATTCCAAACTGATAAGTATACTTTTTTGCAACTATATTTGCACTGTGCTGTATTTATATATTTGCTTTATTATTTATATATTTGCTTTATTGTCTCTGTCCTGTTGTCTGCACTGTTTGTTTCTTGCCCTCCCTCCCAAGTGTGGCTGCAGTCTTTAACTTGGTGGCTTTGGAATTGCGAGCCCTTGCTGTAAATCTGATTTTGGTCACTGCTCCAAGTCCAATCTCATTTGATCACTCAACATAGTGCATTGAGAACATTTGGGTAGGACTACCCCCTTACTTCTTTGACTATGAACACTCCTCCATACCCTGTCTCATCAGCTCAAAGTACTAAGTAGAAAGAGAGCATTTGAGAAGGCCAACCCCCTTAGTGCTATCTTCTGTTTCTGCCCTCTCCACCTAAAAAAACAATTACACTTTATTCAGCTACGTTTTCTAAAATTATGTTCTTCATACTTTATTATCTTATTTTTGGTGTGTGCTCTTAAGTGTTCAAGTGCTTTGATTCTGGTGTACTTATTACTGCTTGTTAGTAGCCTAATTATATTTATCTGTTGTTTTAAGCGTTTTTAGCTTTGGTCTTATCATTTGTGTTTCAGGCCAGTTACTTTACATTTAAGAAGGTTCTTGTGGTCTACACTCTTGTGGACAAACCCTTATCAAAACCCTCTCTCCCTAAGTCCGTCCAAGCATTTGGAACACTAAGTCTGGGCAATTCCCTTCACTTTCTCCTGGCAACTTGGTCAACATGGGTATACTGAGACAGTATAGCAACTGCCTCATGTTTACTGACAACCCTCTTCTCTTAGCACATAATTCTTCCACCTGCGAGGAAATGCATGTACATCAGTAACCTGGAGTCCATGCTCTCTTGAGCCACAGTCAGTAATCCTGACAAAATGGAGACTGCCATCACAAACACCACACACTCACATCACAATCCAAACAGCACACACACACACACACACACACACACACACACACACACACACACACACACACACACACACACACACACACACACATATGCAACGGTCCTCAATAAAAACGTATCTAAACAGCAGAGACCTCCAAAACACACTCATAAACATTCCACACACAACACCAAACACATCACACACAGCAGACAACATACGAGTGTCTCACAAACACAGCTCATGAGGCAAAACAATAAACCATCACAGCCCACAAGACATAAGAATAAACCAAACACACTAGTCATTGGTGACTCAGTTGTGAGACACACCAATGTCCCCCTCACCAGGCTCAACAAGGAGAAGGTTATGGTCAGTTGTCTGTCTGGTGCCAGAATCTGCCACATCACGCAAGCACTTAAGTCTCTTCACAGCAAGTACAAGTACAACTTTGTCATTGTACATGTTGGTGCGAATGACTTGAAACATACCTTCCTGGACTATATGAAGAGTGACATGATTGATCTCTCAGAGTATGTGTTCCAGGCAAGTATGACCCTAGCCCTAAGGATCATCCTACCTTCACCAAGAATGATATCACAATACCAACCAAAAATGATGGACTTCAACAATTGGCTTAGTTTTTGGTGTCATTCCAAGGGGATCTAGTATCTGTTTGCCTTGGATGACATGGTCGACAGGCCTCTATGCTTTGCCAGAGATGGCCTTTACCTATCACCACTGGGTTTCTGAATCCTGGCCAAGGCTCTCACCTCCACCATTGTGCCTCTTTTAGGCAATGTCCCAAAGACAAACCTTCCAACTTAAAAGATCTGTCAAAAAGTAAACTGAAGGTCATGCTGCTTAACGCTAGAAGCCTTAACCTGAAAATGGACTCACTGGAGGCTCTCCTTGCACTGGAAGATGCTGATGTCTGTGCAGTTATGGAAAATTGTTTCCAGGCTGTGGAGTGCACTCCTTCCTTACCAGGCTATACCTCATTCCACAAATTTTGACCCCAAAATGAGGTTGGGAAGACTTAGAGTGATGGTGTCTCTATCTTCATTAAGGACAGGCACACCTCCAGACTGGCTTGCCAGCATGATGCACTGGAACTACTCCAGGTGCAACTGACAGTTGGCAAGACACCCATCCAAGTTATAGCTAGATATAGACCCTCTCCATGACTCAGGACACCCACTCCTCTTACCTGGATCTACTTGACTCTATCAAGGTACTGCCTAACACCCTGATACTTGGTGACTTCAACTACCCCAACATAGATTAGGTAAACTATTCTTGCACTAATGCACTCTCTCAATGATTACTCAACATCATCAGTTTTAATGCACTAGACCAGCTTGCCTCATTTCCCCATAAGTAGAGATAACATTCTGGACTTTGCTCTTTCCAACATGGGTGACTGAAGCACCAATCCCATAGTATGTCCTTCGCTGGTGCGATCAGATCATTGGACTGTTTCATTCAAAGTTTCTCTCCCACCAACCCCCCCCAGCCATAATCAAGCTAAAAAACTTCTCAAAAACTGACTACAACCTCCTAAGGGAAGGTATCCGTGGCTTCACACAACCGCCCCCTTCAGAAGATGCAGACAACTATGCTGAACAGTATGCCAATGCAGTATATAAGCACCTGTTCAACTGCATGGACCCATCCATACCCAATATAACTAAATCCTGCTCCTCAAGGAAACACAAACCTGTTTGGTGGACATCCTGTATCAACAGGCTATACAACAAAAGGAAGAAACTGTTGTCTAAGGGTAAAAGGGAACAAATTCCAGATTGGAAAAACTCCCTCTTTAGCCTCAACAAGCACATTAGATCCACTAGTGAAAACCTCCAAGGCAAATTATGAATCAAAACTAGCCTCCATAACAAAGGGAAACCATAAAGTCTTCTTCAGTTATGTCAGCAACCTCCATGGCAAAGCTCAGGTTTGTTCTGAATTAGTACTTAACAGCATGACTTACACTGATCTTGTTGACTTAGCCAAACTGCTAGCAGATAGGTTCAACACAAACTTCATCCACTGCCCCACCAAAGGCCCTTTCAACATCCCCGATACTTGTCCTGCATCTCACATCTCTGCAGATCAATTGTTACAGGCCCTATCCAAGGCAAAGAACACAGCTTCCATGGGACCTGATAGTATCCCAGGATGTATTCTGCACCATCTCCAGCAAGAACTGGCTACTCCATTGAACACCCTATTCAGTCACAGCCTATGTACTGGCTTCATTTTAGAAGAGTGGAGAACTGCCATTGTCATCCCCTTGCACAAAGGTGGTGCCACTACTGATTCTGAAAACTATTGCCCCATTAGCTTGACAAGTCTGATCTGTAAAGCCATGGAGCATATTGTTATGGATCTCATAAACAAGGACATAGGTAATCTCCAAGCACTTGACCCCACTGAGTTTGGATTTGCAAGGGCCGATCTTGCCTGTTGAACCTGGTTGTCTTCTTTGAGACTACCACCATGGTCCTGGATGTGTGAAAGTCAGTACATACAGCTTACCTTGACTTGGCCAAGGCCTTTGACACAATCCCCCACTCAGGCATCATTGCAAAGCTAACACAACTTGGCACAAATCCTTATCTCATCAAGTGGCTGGCCAACTGGATCACTGACAGGACCCCCAAAGTCAAAATAGGCACCTCCACCTTTGCTAGCAGACCTGTCACTAGTGCAGTTCCCCAGGCATCTGTCCTGGGACCCCTACTATTTGGCATCTATTTCTTAGATCTTCAGGCAAAAACAAAGGGCCTGTGGCTGACCAAGTTTGCAGACAACTGTAAGTTGGGTGCTGTCATTGGCTCCCCAAATGATGTTAACATACTGCAAGAGGGTCTCACAGCAAATAATAACTGATGACAAAGTCATGGCCTCAAGCTAAATGCAAAAAAAATGTATCATCATACTATTCAGCAAAAACATGACTCCTGTTGATTACCACATTAACGGCAACCCCCTAAGCACACAACCTGTGGTAAAAGACTCAGGTTGATTCAACCATTATGTAGCGGCAGTGGTTAGAAAAGCCTCTTACTTAGTTCATCTCATAAGTAAAGGGATTGCATCCAGAAAAAGGAGGTCATTACCTTTCTATACTCTTCCTCATTAGACCAATAATTGAGTATAACCCCCCATTTGGGATGTACCTCTCCAAAAACAAGTGCACCAACTGGAAAGGCCACAGAAATACATCACAAAGAGAACCCATGACCTCCAGCACCTGTCCTATGCAGACAGGCTCAAATCATTATCACTCTACTTGGTATTGTATAGATTGCTCAGGAGTGATCTGTGTCTCACCTACAAGGCAATCTCGGACCCTGCCCTACTAGATATGCTCCATATCATGTCTAACTCCTCATGCACTACCCACTAAAAAGGCCTGAATCTAATATGCAATATCAACAAAATCTGCTGGAGAGACAGGTTTGTCTCCCAGAGGCTGCCCTGTCTCTGGAATAGACTTCCCATACATGTCAAACAGAACACCTTGCTGATCCTATTCAAGCGCAACCTTGATGAGTGGATGGGAAACCACAAATTTGTCCTATGGGTTCCACCTGTGTCCCTCAATGACAGGGGTGACAGGTGCTGACTGATATTTCTTTGTGGGGATAAACTCTTGGCTAGGCTTGGAAAGGCCCCAGTAACCTTGTATGATCCTATGATCCTATAAGTGAACCAATAACTACCATACAACAGATATAACATACATATGCCTGAACAAGGGTGTTAAGTGAATGGATCATAATGCAAGTCCCCCAGAACACAGAAACAGCCTTGCAGATTTACATGGATCATGTGCAATGCAAGCGCTAACTCATATACCCCAAATGGTCATCACAACAGTGAAAAGAAGAAGAAATAAATTATGTTAAGATAAGACAAGATAGCTAACATTATGAGGAATATGACACATGAAACTTGCAAAACAGACAAAATTAGGGATCACATTTAACCCCTACCAATGTCTATAACACTTTTTAGACCACTGAAGTAGTAGACCATGCTACAGAAGCAGTGGGAACAGAGGGGGTGCAAACATATATTGCTAGGTTAAGGAATAGCCTCTATCAGGCAGACAAAATGCAAATTCCAGTGTTTGAACTCATGACTAGGTGAGTCTGTAGATTCCCCCTATATGATATTAGTACAGCATGCTAATAGAGTAATCAAGAGAGAGAGAGAGAGAAATATCTACCAAATACATTTCAGGGAACTACACAAGCTGATGTCAGGTAATCCAAACGTACTTATCTGTTGTCACTATCTTTAACTTTACACTGATAATAGAAATTCATGGGCACAGCTATAAAATGATGTGACAGAAGGTGTTCAGAGGAGGTATGTATAAACAAAAGGCATACACTTAAAATTAGTGCTGAAGAATGTAAAGCACCCAGGGGAAATATGTTATTTTACAGGTGGGGAGTGAAAGCCAGTAAATGATGAATAAATCAGTGCATAATGTCAGTGAGGCATATAATCTGTCAGATGGACATAGGTACACTAATATTGTTTTCTGCTTGCATGGCATCATTACTATGTGATTCTGACAGTTGTCAGTATTCCACCTGTGAAATCTGCATAGATTTGAAACCCACCTGTGTAACTCATGGTCACATGAGTAGCACACTAACTAATGACAGCACAATACAAGTTATAGAAATCTTGTAAAAAATTGTACATGTGGAGGAAGGTCATCAGCAGTTTGTGTGTTAACTCATTCATTCCAATGGAGCCCAGGGAGTTTGCACTGTAACTTCTAATGGGCAGAGCCTAAGCCTTTTGACAGACTCAAAGTATGTCCTCACATTTCAAACAAATGTTTATATCTCTGGAACCATAGGGGTTATAAAAGAAGTATAAATGGCAAACTCTTCAGCACAAACTATTTTTATAGTGGAAGTATAGTGGTAGTATTCTTTAGGTTCTAGGTGAATTTTATAAGTCACAGTAAACACAGTAACAATTACATGTGTAATATTTTGTAAACAGCTTCAATATCTCAGCCATCACTCAAGTTACACACATACTCAGCAGCATTTTATTCATGTAGCTGAGAGTTTCATATGAGGTTAAGGAGTTCTGTCTATGTTACTTGGTTGTTGAGCTATTTAATAAAATGTAAAAATTGTATCTATATAAATTAATATCATAAAAACAACAGCTAATATCTATTTACCTGCACTAGACAGAGGTCAAATATTAATGCAGTTGAGATTGCCATTGTGTAAGCTTTAAGATGAAATCTTTTAAAAACTTGTACATAGCATGGTTTTGGAATTATTGATGCAAATATAAACAAGCAATATTTGATGCCTAGAATTGTCAGTAGGAGTTAACTGCAGATGCACCTGGAGATGTCACCCGGATGTAATGAGTTAATGAATATAGCATAACACAGGGGAGCAAACAATGTAGAGCATATTACAATGCATCTGTGCAGTAAATCATTATTGTCTGTCAACAACTGCTTTATACACTGCTACAATGTGTACCAAACATGGTTCAAAACCATGCCTACCTAGTTTATGTCATGTGTATTACCTGCTGTCACCACATAATTATTTTTAAAACAGTTGTGAAAAACTACACAGTTGAAGGGATTATGAGAACACTATTGAACACTGACAAGGAAAATAGTCATTGCATGCCAGACAACAGTGATAGGTGGATCACAACACTCAACACACCTCAAAGACAGTTAGAATATCACAACAGGGTTTCAGTGAACTGCGGGAGCTATGATAGCTGACATAATAGATATCTGCACAAGCTTATATCAATATTGCTATCTTCTGTGTATTGACTCTAACCTCCATTAGGCGACAGCACAGCCATGTGTTCGAAGGCAAATTCTCAGCAATTTTTGCCATTGGACCAGAAATGAGAATTACTTTTTTTCACTGTTGAATAGTGATGCTGCTTTATTCCAACAGTTGCGCAATGGAAGATACAACATGTATATTCTTAAACTGGGGATACTGACAAGGGCCTGTAACACTTAGAATTGACAAATCTCCCACCCATCAAAAAAAAAGAAAAAGAAAAGCATTTTGGATCATATCTGTTGAGTAAGCCACGCCTGCAATTCATCAATTTCTTTTTTCTTAAACACTCATGCAAGGCACAGACTTCCAGATGCGAACACCTGCCTAAGTAAATCACATTCTCTAGATCTATGCACTAGCTGCTGAAACCACAGACGTCATGTCACAGTTG
This sequence comes from Protopterus annectens, assembly GCF_019279795.1. Taxonomy (NCBI): domain Eukaryota; kingdom Metazoa; phylum Chordata; order Ceratodontiformes; family Protopteridae; genus Protopterus; species Protopterus annectens. The sequence goes on from NC_056751.1 coordinate 563,027,970, forward strand.
TAAGAATGCACATAGTTTAAAGGCACATGACACATGTATAGAAAAATGGGCAATGCAATTTGTGAAACCAACGCCAGCAATGTGTGGATCAGAATTCACAACATACCATATAGCTAATGTTCTATCAGATGTACATTAAACCTTGAACCTCCTATACTTATAATGATGACTGACTTTATACTGGCATTAGTATTGGTTTCTTGTGTGCAATAGGGCTAAGCGTATTGGCAGGAGGAACACCATATGGATATGGCTAAAGGGAAATTGCCATCAGTTTTTGTCACAGGACAGGAAATGTCAGTCATTATTACTTAACTTTCGTTAGTGGTGCTGCTTGATGTTAAATATCATGCAACAGTGACAGTAAGAAAAATCATTTGTTGTAGTATTCAAATGTCTTTCCTTGTCTGTGTAGTGATACATTTGCTACTTTACATGAATTGCCATGGTACAGAATGATATAGATCTGTTTAAGAGTGATGGCAAGTATACATTACTGAAGTTATGATGAACTAACTGATATGTTCCACAGCATTGCTACAGCAGGTGAAGTCACAAAGGGATTGATATCACCATGTGTCTGACAAGTCACAGGTAAAGGTAGCATGTAGAACAGAAATCACAGGTAATGTTAGGGGGAGTGATCAGTATTGGGTAATAGTAACAGTATTCCTGATTGTTATCCTGCATATCACTGCATTATGCATCATTGTACTTAAATCTTCTGTTTATGTGTGCATCAGAGAAAACTTGATGTTATGTGTATAAAGTATGCAAGATAATATTAAGATATACATGCAACTGATATCACAACTGTACTCATAAATATCAGTCTACAAATATGTTTGTAATTGTACACATTCAATGGAACACACTGTTACATTGGTAAGAAAATGTGAGAGAATCCCACCCTCAGTTATATATAGCAGTGCACTGAGGGCATTGCAATGGACTCCTCATATCAGGTATATAATAAGCCAATAAAGCATACATAACTAGCAGAGGCCACCGACATTACTTTAATTCTGTCAGAATGGCATACCAAAGTGCAACGCTGCCAAGTTCAGTTATGTGACCTGTGGTAGACTGTTAACACATGTGTAACTATTTTTTCAGTTTTTTGACAGGATGAAAACTGACATTTCTATACAGTAATTGTTGACCAGCAACACTGCTAAGTGCCAACTGTCATGCAAAGAATTGCCATAAAAATGACAGTTGTACTTTTCAAAACCCTTGTGAATGTGTGTGATATGCTTGTGTTTTAACTGACATAATTATTATTTAAGGGGAGACAATATATACAGAACAGAGCTGCACAGACTACACATGACAGGATATGAACCCAAGCATATTCTAGGTAACTATTATTTAGACATGTCACTGAAGCAGTATGAGTTACAATTTTCAGGGCAGTTTTCATAGGTTCATAGGTGTGTACTAGGCTAATGGCCCTGGAGCCTTTCCAAGCCTAGTCCATAGAAATGCCCTGTCATCGTGCCGCCCAACGTTAGTTCCCTGTGCCTCTATCAAGTAGAGCCATTGCAGTGATCCCTGGGTTGAACTTTCTATTTCCCATCCACTCATCAAGATTTCTCTTGAAAAGGGCCAGTGAGGTGCTCTGCTTGGCATGTATGGGAAGTCTATTCCAGAGCACCGGCAGTCTCTGGGTTATGAGCCTGTCCCTCCAGCATGTTCTGTTGATTGTAGTAATGAGGGTGAGGTTTTTGGAGCATGTGATGTGGAGGATTTGGATTTTTTTAGATGTAGCATTTCTGGGTCAGACATGGTTTTGTAAGTCAAGCAGAGATTGTTTCTTAGTAGGCGATATGAGACAGAGAATAGCTGGAGTTTTTTGAGTCTGTCCATGTAGGACATGTGTTTAAGGCCTAGGATCCTCTTCATGAGGTACATTTGTGGCCTTTACAGCTGTTGCATGTGTCAAGTGAGGTAAATGCCAAATGGGGCATTATACTCGATGACTGATCTAACGATAGAAGAGTAGAGGGAGACCTCTTTCTTCCTGGATGCAAAATCCTTGGTAATGAGATGTGCCACATAGAAGGACATTCAGACCACAGTCGCAATGTGGTGGTCAAAGGAGAGGTTACAGTCAACCTGCTTCCTCAGATCTCTTATGACGCCTTCAGTGTTCAATAGGCTCCCATCAATGTGGTAATTAGTGGGAACTGAGTTTTTACCAAAGAGTATGATAACACATTTTTTGGCATTAAGCTTAAGGCCATGGTTTCGACACCAGTCATTGGTCTCAGTGAGGCCTTTCTGTAGGATGTCTACATCACTTGGGGAGTTAATAATGGCTCTCAGCTTGCAGTTGTCTGTGAACTTGATCAGCCAGAGTCCCTCCGTGTTGGTCTGGATTTCTGAGAAGTAGATGCCAAACAGGAGAGGACCCAGGACCAATCCCTGTGGGACTCCACACGTGACTGGTCAGCAGTCTGACTTGGAGTCTGCTACTTTCACACTGTGGGTTCTATCTGTGAGCCAGTTTGCAACCCACCTAGTGACATAGGGGTTGATGTCTAGTTTGGTGAGTTTATCAATAATTCCTGAGTGTGGAATGGTATCAAAGGCCTTGGCCAGATTGAGGTAGGCTGTATAAACTGCCTTGCCCTTATCCACAGCTCTGGTGATTCACTCAAAGAAGTCAACCAGGTTGAACAGACATGATCTGCCTTTCACAAAATCAAATTGCATGGGATCTAGAGTTTGGAGATTCCCTATATCCTTGTTAATTAGGTCCATGATGATGTGCTCCATAGACTTACATATCAGACTTGTCAGGCTAATGGGGCGATAATTCCCAGGATCTGTAGTTGCTCCCCATTTATGGAGATGGATGAGTGTAGCAGTGCCCCATTCAGTAGGGACAATGCCTGATGTGAGGCTGTGATTGAACAGGCCACACAGATGTGGTACCAGTTTACTTTGTAGTTCATATAGAACACATCCAAGGATATTGTCAGGTCCCAAGAAAGCTGTATTCTTCACCTTGGACAATGCAGCTTTAACCTGTGCTGCAGTAATGCTGGGTGTCTGACATTCCTCCTGTATTGTGATTGGTCCTTTGATGGGGGTAAAGTTGGCACTGAATCTGTTGCCCAGTATGTTGGTAATATCTGTTGGCTCAGTATAGGAGGTACCATTGTGCAGTAACTCAGAGCAAACCTGGGTAATGCTGTGGAGGTTCTTGATATAAGTATAGAAGGCTTTGTGGTTGTTTTTAGTGTCTGCTGCAATTCTATCTTCATAGCTGGCTTTAGAGGTTTTGATGAGGGAATGTCAACTTTTTGTTGAGACTAATAAGCCTGGTAGCACAGGGGTGCATTTTGTTGCTTTAATCCAGGTCTCCATTACAGCACAAATGTCGATGTTCTCCATTTTGAAGAGTGTTTTGAGAAAGTGAATCTTGAGATTTAGACTTCTAGCATTGAGCAGCATGACCCTCAGATTGCATTTATTTATAGCTGTTATGGTGGTAATTTGATCTTTGGAACATTGCCTAAAAATACACTATAGGGGTCACAAGAGCCTTAGCCAATGTCCAGAAACCCAAGGGTGACAGATGCAGGCCATCTCTGGCAAAGCTTCGAGGTCTGTCGGTCATGTCATCCAAGCAGACAGATACTGGATCCCCTTAGAATGACAGTCAATCATTTTCTGCTTGTACTGCAGTATCATTCTGGGAGATCGTAGGATGCTGCTCTGGGCTAGCATCATAAATGCCCGGGCCACATAATTCAAGAGCTCCTCCATGTCTCTTTTCATGTAGTCCAGGGAGGTGCATCTCAGGTCATTCACACCCACATGGACAGTGACAGAGTCATACTTGTACTTATTGTAGAGTGACCTGAGTGCATGTGTTATGTGTTGGATTCTGGCATCTGATAGACAGCTGACTGTTACCTTCTCCTTATTCAATCTAGTGAGTGGGACATCAGTATGCCTCACTATCGAGTCACCTATGATTAGTGTATTGGGCAAGCTGTTTTGCCTTAGGGGCTTAGGTTGAGAGGCATACTGTGTAGATGAGCTATGTGTATTGTGGTTTGTGCTATGTTGTGATGGTGTGTTTCTGCCTTGGAGGTCTCTGCTGTTTGGGTAGACTTCTATTGAGACTCTTCCCAAAGGAGGGTGTGCGGTTTGTGTTTTTATGGGAGAGCTGGGATGGTGGGTGTTCTGGAGGGCTATGTGTTGCATATGGTGTGGTGCAGGTGTTGACCTTCTCCTCTTGACCAGCTATTCTTGTCTTGGCTTGAAAGTGGATGGCTTCCAATTAGCTATATAAGTGCATCTCTCACAAGTCTGAGAGTTGGGAGGTAAGAGGAGAGGGTTGTCTTTGTACATGAGGCAGTTGCTACACTGCCTCAGAATGTCCAAATTAACCAGGTTAATAGGAGAAAGCACAGGGGAATGACCTTTAGACATGCCAGGAGGGATGGTCATTATTACTATGTACTGGAGCTGTTTCCTTATATATTCCTTTTACAGGAAAAATGTCACTCAAGGTGCCTGAGTCTGTACAGAGCACTGCAAAACACTTGAGGGTAAACTGATACATAGACCCTGAAAATTTAAGGATAAAGTATTTAGGTAGATATCCTGAAGTTAGGAAGAAATCAAGCAGTACGTACTGAAAAATAAAGAATTAGCTTGTCAAAAATGATGAAAAGTGAGGAGTCGTATGAATGGCTACTGCCTGGCTACTACTAATGCTGGTCTCAGCACAGCTTCACTCTGTTGGGATACCATACTTGTTTGCTTCTTCTCTCACCAGAAGCAAAATGTTAGCATCAGTCCCAAGAAGAGAAGCAGACCACAGCCTGTTTGGTGATCCACAGTCCTGTCCCAGATGATACAAGGATCTGCAGGCTTGTAGCCTTTTTCTGGTAGATGCCTCAAATAGCAACCAGACCAATCAGGTATGTTAAGCACAGACACTCACTCTCCAACCAGAAAGAGTCAGGAATCAGTGCACTCTGCTCCTACTCTCACCAGGATCAGAATGTAAGCACATATTCCAAGCTGTCACCTATAAAGCAGTTATTAAACTTTCTGGTGATCAGCAGTCTTCAGGAAGTAATGTAACTGCACTTTTTCTCTCACCAGGAGAAAACAGATGCACTAATCCTAAGATGACTACTGAGAGGCAGAATGTGGGCTCTCCAATAAGGTCTTGCAATAGATGCTTAAAGGTAAGATGAAAAAAATGGTTTATCCTAAACACTGCAGTGTGCACTAGAGGAGTTAAATGTGAAAGTAGGTAACTTAAGTTTTACCTGTCTAAAAAGTTAAGTTTTAATGGAGAGTCGCTATTTTTAAAACAGCAAGGTAGATTGCAAAGGGGTGGTCATTTTTGTTTTCTCTTACTATGGAATACAGTAGGATGACCAATAAATTTAAATAGTTGAAGGGGAGTGATGTCACAAAATTATACTTTTGTGCTTACTCACACAAGCCAGTGAAAGCAGAGAGGAAATGAGATATATGGTCAAATTAACATAAGGGACAGGCAACTAGAAAGACAGTGGTGTTTAAGAACACAACAGCAACTGGGTGGAAGGGTGGGAAAAAATTCTGTCTGACTCATAACAGACAGAGCTGTGGTCTCTTTTCAAGTTTTAATATGCAGTTAAAAGCAGAATTGATGTTTATATCAATAATGTGGCTTTATAGAATGAGTTATTTGAACTGATGTTAGGGTGGATGAGCAAGAATTATACAACACATCTGTAAAAGTTAATACTGCAGTATTGTGATACATAACCACAAAATGTAGACAATGAGGCATGCAAGGCAGTAGTGTTAATGGAAAGCACTTATGTAACTATAGTGTAAATTATGATGGATAATTAAAGATTTTCACACTTCTGATGCCAGAAAACAGATTCGAGCTAGACTGTGTCTTATATGAATTCAAACACTGCACCTATCACACTGTAATTGAATTGATAACAAACATCCATAACACATTCATCCATTAATGCAATTAAAGGGAAGATATTTTTGGACCTCATTAATGTCCAATATGCTAAGGTGGACCACAATGATGATGATTTTGTCTGCATGACCGACGGCTAAGTCTTTGCGCATGTATAATTTTTTTTCCTGTTTTTTCCATATGTCAGGAACTAAAGTTTCCTAAGGGGCATTGAAGACACTCAGTAATGCACAATGCTAAACATTATTCAGCATATGAAGATGACATGGATCCAATAAATTGTAGGAATCTTGAACGTTTGGGTTTTCCACTGTGAAATGAAGTGCTCACTATCACAACTTGAGGTAACAAACACCTTCACAGGAGTTGAACACAGGACAACTGCCACTGCAATGGAGCAGTAACATCATGAACATGTTGTGTCACATATACAGTTAAACAGGAGAATGTCGAGTATAAGTTCAACTGACTGTAGTAATGCAATGGGGTAATTAGTCTGCACTACACTTATGTTGGTTAGTATGCTGTCAAACTGTTGTTATTTTTTGTTACACAGTAAGGATGAAGTATTATAGCAATAACCCATGCCTGGGTGTGGGTAATGCTGGAATTACCCATGGTTGGTGTGGTTTGGTCACGAGGGCGAAGTATGCTGTCATACGTTTGTTATTTTCTGTTACACAGTATAATTGCACTATACTTATGTTGGTTAGTATGCTGTCATACTTTTGTTATTTCTGTTACACAGTGCATTTTCACTATACGTATGTCAGTTAGTATGCTGTCATACTTTTATTATTTCTGTTACACAGTACATTTGCACTATACTTATGTTGGTTAGTATGCTGTCATACTTTTGTTATTTTTTGTTACACAGTACAATTGCACTAAACTTATGTTGGTTAGTATGCTGTCATACGTTTGTCATATTTTGTTACACAGTACAATTGCACTATACTTATGTTGGTTAGTATGCTGTCATACTTTTGTTATTTTTTGTTACACAGTACAATTGCACTACACCTGTGTTGGTTAGTATGCTGTCATACTTTTGATATTTTTTATTACACAGTGCATTTGCACTATATGTATGTCGGTTAGGCTGTCATACGTTTGTTATTTTTTGTTACACAGTACAATTGCACTGTACTTAAGTCAGTTAGTATGCTGTCATACCACTATACTTATGTTAGTTAGTATGCTGTCATACTTTTGTTATTTCTGTTATATAGTGCAATTGCACTATACTTATGTCGGTTAGTATGCTGTCATACTTTTGTTATTTTTTGTTACGCAGTACAATTGCACTATACTTATGCTGGTTAGTATGCTGCCATACTGTTGTTATTTTTTGTTACACAGTGCAATTGCACTAAACTTATGTCGGTTAGTATGCTGTCATACTTTTGTTAGCTTTTGTTACACAGTACAATTGCACTATACTTATGTCGGTTAGTATGCTTTCATACTTTTGTTATTTTTTGTTACACAGTACAATTGCACTATACTTATGTCGGTTAGTATGCTTTCATACTTTTGTTATTTTTTGTTACACAGTACAATTGCACTATACTTATGTTGGTTAGTATGCTTTCACACCTTTGTTATTTTTGTTACACAGTGCAATTGTGATATTTAGGGGATGGGGCAGACATAAGGGTGAAAAGGAATATGAGGAAAACAACATTTTCTGCAGGTTATAACATTTTTTTGTGAGGGATTAACTATATTGCCTTTATTCTTGGCACATTTTAAAGCTTGCATGAATCTAGTTCCATTGTTTTGAATGTGTATATATGCTTATCTTTAAGTCACATTCACATTATTGGGCATGTTCATTCTATGTCTGAGATGTGTCCACAGCCACCTTGCATTCATTTCAGATGACATGGCCTGCTTGCTGATCAAGGTTAATGTATATTTCACTGTGACTCTAACTTAAACATATTGTAAGAGTTACTTGCTTGATGTACCCTCTCGAGTTATGATTTTGATGAGGTTGGATCCTTAAGAGATCATTGACTCACCAGCACTGCTGATGAAGCACACCTGGAAGGCATTATTTGCTAAAGTTTTAATCCATGTTCTTGTACTGTTGAGTGTGCATGTCATTGCATAGAACTCAATATGATGCTTATCTCAATTGTTATTTATGGAAATGTAATGATTCATAAAGAGTAATGAGTGAAGAGTTAATGAGATAAACTAGAGAGGTTTATCTATATCTTATAGATGTGATATGAGGTATGGAACTTTGATTGATTTTTTTCTCAAGTTCTGCTAAAACTTAACTTTTTTTCAACATTTTTGCTCCCCAGCTAAAGAGTATAAACTGTCACAAGATATTGCAAGGCACATCTTCTTCCATGCAACTGCTTATCTTTTATATTGTTATATATTTGCTTTGTACCATCTAACTGCATTGTTTCACTATAGTCCTGTTCAACGCATCCACAATCTAATTGATGAGGTCAAGACAATACACAGTCATGAGTACAGATTTCACAGCTGTATAAAAGGCAAACATTTGAGACATTTATTTTCTAGACTGATGCATCTACTGACAATACCTCTGCAATTGTGGGCACCTGAACAACTGTGCTAACACTAATATCACTGTGAGATGTAGGTTTAGTTACACTGACCATATTGTTTGTTTGCTTATGATGTTGTCTAATACTTAGGTGGATATTCTTGCATCTGTTATTTCTTTTCAACTTATGTATTTCTTCTTGAATGTTGGGGATACATCAAGTCATTACAGTGTTGCTTTTATTCCTGTGGGTAACAGCTTATGTTAAATGTTATGCTGGACAATTTGCGTTGTTCTTTAAATAGTTGTTATTACTTTTGTTAGGGGTGCATGTATGTCTCTATTGCACTTGATTATGCTGTTTATTGCCTGTTGTATTGATATATTTTGACCTATAACTGTAAGGTATGTGTGTACTACAATGTATGGTAGCTTCTGATGTGATATGTGCTTTTATTCCATTACAACAGTGATATGGCTCCTAAAAGTAGTAAAAGCTCATCTTCACAAAAACTTCCTTTCTCAGAGGCTGAGAATGATGAGATAATACAGGTCTTCCATCTGCATGTTGTATGGTCCTTTGATACATATAATGGTTATGTTTGTTCATTTCATAAACACAAGGTACTGGGTTTGATTCTCACCTAAGGAAGCATGGTTAGGCTTGAAAAGGCTGTCTAGGATCATTAGCCTAATAATGACCTATGAACCTATCAATGAGCTCCTTCCTTGACTGACACAGGAGGTTGAGGATGCTAGTGCGGTTGATGGCCAGAGCCATATATGTGGAATTCTCAGACACAGGACCACTCAAATAATCCATAAGGCCACGTTCAGTGCAAAGGCTGTGTGGTAAGGGAGTGGAGGGCTACCAGTGGTTGGCTGTTTACCAAACCACCATTTACTGAGACTCAGGAGTTCTGTCATCAATCAGGGATCCAGGCAGCTTAGCAGAGATCCATAGGGCAGCACAATGCTGGATGCAGGGGCAGAGGTGGACCAGCCCTAAGGGATTTTTACTGTGATGCCCGAGGGATGCCATTCAAATATTTTTGCATCCAACTTTGAAAACTGATAATTCCATATATGCTTATAATAGTTCTCTCAAGTATTGTATTTGAATATATCTGGCATTGAGATATAATGATCACCTTCTTATGGTGCAGGCATGCTTACATGTATTGATTATCTTTAGTAGTCACTGAAATCATAGCACTTGCATGTGTAGGTGAGATATTTTGGCATAAACATTTTGGTTATTTTTATTGTGTCTGTGTATGTGTGTGTGTGTGTGTGTGTGTGTGTGTGTGTGTGTGTGTGTGTGTGTGTGTGTGTGTGTGTGTGTGTGTGTGTGTGTGTCTGTGTGTGTGTGTGTGTGTGTGTGTGTGTGTGTGTGTGTGTGTGTGTGTGTGTGTGTGTGTGTGTGTATTCAGAGGTGAAGCATTAGCTGGCACCAGCACTGCAGAGCTTCCTTTGACTGATGTCAGGGTATCCCTGTCTTCTGATGATAATGGCAGAGATGAACAGGCAAAGTCTGAGACTGCAGGGTGTGTGTCAGACACAGGTAGTGTACCTCCCACAGCCACTCCTCACAGTACAGATACAGTGGGTATGCCTGTCCATACCCTTGACAGTGAACCAACTGAAAGTGGATAGTTTGGTGGGGAATTTGTTGATCACAATAGTGTGGAAGCCACAGGTGTAGAAGCAGTGGAATCACCCCTAGCCATCATAAACAGGAAGTACAACAAAGGGGTGCCAGTAGAGCTACTTAGAGAAGCTATGCTTACCTCCCTTACCCTGAGGTTGATGTATCAGTGGCTCCCACCCAACATATGTGCAGAGCTGGCATGGATGTACAGACAAATTCTGACAGAGTCTTGGAAGAGATTGTAAAATTACTGCACGCTGTCCATTCTGATGAATAGGATTGCATGAAGTGCTTGTGTTTGATTTATTGGACAGGGTGAATGACACACTGGTCTGTTTTCAATCATCTATTTGGGGAGGGGCAGTATCCACAAGACTGGTCCACTAGTGTCAGATGTCAGCCCACCTGGCCATGGATGTGCCAGATCCCAATCCAGGAGTGGTAGCACTTCAACTGCCACATTGGTACTGGATGTGTTCATACATGTAGTTGTGGACTTGGACATGGTCATGAAGATAGTTCATCCAGCAGGCACCATTTAATTTTAGGTAAGACACAGACTTCCAGCTGGGGTTGTGGAACTAGCAGTGCAACTTGTGTTAGAGGCAGTTCTCATGGCGGGGGTGTTGATGACAAATTTGATCCTGTTCAATGCATTGTCCAGTATCCCAGGGTGTAGTGCTGGCACATATGCCATGGCTGTGTCCTTGCAGAAACGCAGATTACACCACATGCTGGCAATAGCACCTGACGCACACACCTACACACACACACACACACACACACACACACACACACACACACACACACACACACACACGCGCACACACACGCACACACACACTTCACCATGGGCTTCCTGATATTGGACATGTGCAGCCTGCATATGGACACACTGACCTGAAGAGCACATACTTGCCCTTACCTCAGCTCTCACCCTCACACACTTCTCCTGTCAATGTGAAATACACGTCTTCTTGTAGATGATGATGACTGTGCCCTGCCCTTTGCTCTGCCTGTGACTTAGAGTTGCCAATGTCTGATGCACAAAGTGGTCAGCTAAAGCATGGATAGCCAGGGTCTTTTTTTCCTGTGTTTACCTAATCATTCTGAACATATATTAAGTCTGATTATGTTCAGTAGTAGTAGTAGTAACAGTAGTACTTGTATTTGTGTTGGATTGCTAGATCACCCACCTGTGCTGATGCTGAGAGTCCTTTGCCCTCCGGAAGGGTGTCTGACCTGGGCTTCTATGTCTGATGAACAGTGTATCCTGCTAATGACTGGGTAGGCGAAGGTTTTGTTTATCTTGTGTATAGCTAATCATTTGTAATTGTTTGTTGAGTATGCTTAAGTTCTGCACTAGTTGCTGTATAGGATATCTTGTTTACCCACCTGTGCAAATGATTCTGAGAGTGTCTTGCTCTCTAGAAGGGTGTTTGACCTGGTCTGCTTATGACTAATGCACAGGGTGACCATGCAATGCCTGTGTAAGTGCTATTAGTTTTGTTTGAATATGTCATTGTTATTGTTTCTACTTGCTGGATATATCAGTTTATGTTATGTAATATCTATGTGTGAGCATAATCATTTTTACTGTCTGCTTACTCTGGTCAGGTATTGTATAATTTTTTTCAAGAAAGATTGATCGCACACCTTTGGTATCACTGATGAGAGCATCCTAGGCTTAGGCTGCCTATGTCTGATGCTTACAGTAGCCAGCCAGCACTTAGGAAACATTGTCTGGTTTGCTGGTATTCATCAATTCATATAAAACAGAAATTTTGGGAACAATACATGCAGAATAATGTTTTGTAGGAGGAATGAGGGTTAAGGGAAGGCAGGAATTGAATGAGCTTTGTAATGTTTAACTGACAATGACTGGAAAGATTATAAGTGATGTATAATGTATGCAACTGAAAATATATTAATATGTTTTTTTATATAAATCTATGATTGCCTATGTCCTAAGTGATAATTTAATAACTATGTTTCTTGCTTAAAAATACTGTCTGTATCTGCTGAGCTCTTATGTTATTTATGCTGTAAGTGTATATGCAATTGGCTGCCTCTTAGCCAGTGCCATAGTATATTGTGCCTGCCTCCATGCTGCCTGTTCCTTATCTGACCCCTCATCTGTGTCAGTTGTCCTTGCCTGTGCTGTTGGGAACAGCACTCTGTATTGGGCCACTCTGCTGTAACTGTTTTCTAAGTCTAGTATTATTAGATTGTGCATGTAGTAAGCATTTTGGCAGAGGTGCAGGACCATTTTGCAGAACACTTCCTGATGTATCCAGACAATGGAAACAGGACTTGAGCAGGTGCTCTATGATGTTTCTAATTTTTGGGGTGGGGTGGCGTTGTAACCTTGTTCAGTGGGTTTGTGTGGATTTCTCATAAGAGTCATGAGCCAAGGTTTGAGTGCATATCCAGCATTACCCACTAGATTTCCCTGGGGAAGTTACCCTTTGTAAACTTTTTGCAGTGGTTACAGGTGTGCCACATGTAGGAGTCATGGAAAATGCATGAGTTGCCTGCACACACATTATAGATGATACCTTTTATATTACAGACCACCTGGCAGGTGATGGAGCGATACCCTTTGGATTTTACATACCTCCTTTCACCAAATGGGGCCTTTAATTCAATATGGACTCAGTCTATGGCCACCAGTACCTAGGGGAAATTGTTGATGGCATGTAAATGTTGTATAATGCTAGCTTTTTTTTGTTACAGGGAAATTGCATGTGCTCCTCCACATGTTGCATTATTACATTGAGGAAGTGGTAGAGCATTTTTGAGGCAGAATACTGTGAAGCCCTCATTGTGCCCCCGGTCACTGAAAGATTCATGTAACTAAAATACATAAAGCATTCCATACCTCAGTATCTACTGGGATGGGTGGGTTCTACATGACTCTTGTAGGGCTGCAGAAGGAGGCGGCAAATGTTATTATTTACTATATGGTATTCTTACTGACCCTGTAGCAGTCAATTATTTCAATTTCATGAAGTCCACTGTAGGCTAAATGTGATCTAAAAACCCTATGTGTTTGGAGGTGATGTTTGGCATCATCTTCAGCAGCACCTTCTAACAAACACTCTGGCAGATACAGGTTTACGATAACTGTGGCAACCCCTAACATATTTTCAAAAGGGGGAGAATATATGCCATGGCACTGGCAAAAAGGCAAGGAATTGCACACTCACCACTTAATTAAACTAAGAGCTAAGCAGATACAAAAAGTAACATTGATGTATACAAAAAAAAAAAGATGTTGCTACTCTATACAGCAACTGACTACTGTAAACTGCAGACACATAGGCAACTCCAGGCTAGGGCATTCTCAGAGGCAGTAGTAAAGTTGTGTGATTAATCTATTACAAAGGAAGAGTACAATTTATAAACTGAAGTAAGCAGGAAGTAAAAATCACTGATGCCTATGCATGAATATCGTAACAATAACTGATATAGCCAGCAAATGCAAACACCAAAGATGATAATTCAAACAAAACAGAATATTACTTAACTATGTATTTCCTGACACCTTTGCGCATCAGGTATAGGCTCATAAGCATGTACTAGGCTAGCTGCCTTTGTTGGCCATTTTAAACCTAGCCAATTTCCCTTTCATGAAAATCAAACGCTGTACCTTGTGTTTGTGAGGTAAACATTTTAACCATTATACCACCCTCCCAATGGGAAAAAATCAGCCCATGTATGACACTCATCCAGAGAAAACATCATAAACAGAGAAACAATTTGGGAAATGTAACAAAAACATACAGAACTCAGTCAATGACATTGTGGCTGTGTTGCACAACCCCCATGAAGTACATTTCAAATTTCTTGCACATAATTTAGTGAAACACCGCAGGTAGACAGCACTCACTGCAAATACAAGCATACTAAGAATAAGCAGTTATATGGGAGAATACACATATTGAAATATTTCAGACTCTAACTTTTTTAGTGCTATAGCAAAATTGCTGTCAGGGCCTCATTTCTCAGCATTTGGGAAACAAGGCCATTTTCTTTAGTACAATTAAAGCTCCATAGCCCACACTGTGCTTAAAAGTTGTAGATAAACCCCTCTGGGCACTTGGAATATGTTAAGTAGTTCTCATCTCATTATCCTTTCTAAATCATGAATTTGCACAGTGCTGAGGAGAGAAGCATGGTGTTGGTTCCTATGCAATGTCATTCACACACCTGAGTAGTACAAGAACTGGGATTAAGGCTTTTGCTTTGATAATGTCTTACAACGGTACTGGTCAGTCAATGACGAGTTAAGGATCCATCTTAATGAGAATCACACCTTGAGAGGGTGTATCAGACAAGCAAGTCTTGCAAACAGGTTTAAGTTATTTTCACATCGAAGCAGGACTGACCTTGATGCACATATTTGTTCACATAATTCTTAGATTTATGTGAGGTGGATATGCACACATCTCAGACATGAGTTAAAGATGGCTGAAACCTAAAGCATATATAGAGCATGAAAACAAGTTTTGATAAACTTTTAATCATCCCTTGAACAAAGGTAATTAAGTTAAGTAATGCACAATGATGTCAGCTGTAACTCTGCCTTGCAGATAGTTGGTTATATCCTTACATTCTTTATCATCATCATGTCTTCAAAGATCTCAGTCACACAATTATACTGTGTAGGGAAAAATAACAACAGTCTGATACCACAACTGTAGTGCAACATAACTACACATTTTAGAAGTGCAATGTCACCATATGCATTTGAATTTCTGCTTTTCCTGTAACTGGTTATGTGGCACGTCATGCTTCTGATGTCACTTTTCCATTGTAGTACCACAGGTGCTGTGTTTCCATCTTGTGAATGTGTTGTCATAGTGAATGTTGGGATCACTACTGTAAACATTTTACTTGAGAAACTCACTAAAGTTGAGCAATCAGTACAGTCAATTTTATCAATTTTTTTTGTTCCAACTTTAGCATGACTGTTGGCATTGAGCATTGGTGCCAGTTATTGATGACCTTTACTGAATGAAAGTGCATATCCTATGGCTTGCACAAAGACTTAGCCATCAGTCTCACAAAAGTGAATGCCATCAGTGCACCCCTACATAGAATATTGGGCATTACTGAATGCAGGAAAGTACTTTATCTGTAACTGCCTGAATTACTTCACCTGCTAAAGAAGTGTATTATGAAGGACAGCACAATAGGAGCAGGGTTTGGATCCACATAAGGGATAGTGTACCTGTAAAGTTTTATGTGACATAATACATGTGATCATTTATTTTTTACATTTTAATATAACCTACACCTTTTACACATACATGGGATTTATAAAGACAATGCTACAGTAGATTGTTTAACTATGGATAATAACCCTGATAATATTACCTATATTTCTCCAGGAGTGGTCACCTCAGCAATAATAATAATAATAATAATAATAATAATAATAATAATAATAATAATACACTTCTGTGTGCATGCTATGGGATAAATAGTAGATGTGCAAAACCATGTGAAAACATAACTAGCAAAGTGCTAAGATAGTTAGACATTAAGAGAACAACAAAACACCCACAAAACATGTATACATACTGCTTCAGTGGCATATCTGTGTAATCACCAAGTGTAACTTGTCCTGGAATATGCTTGGTAGAACATCCTCTCCCATGCACTCTTTATGGCTCTTTCTAAAATATTTGCCCTCCCATAAAACAATAATAATGTTAGTTAAAAGAAAGGCACATCACAAAAATGGACAACAAGTGTCTTCTAGAGTAAATATGTCATTTTTATTCTTTCCATGACAGTGGAAATAGGGCAGAGTCAGTGGTCAGGAGTAATTGTAGAGAAATGGAACTTCTTGTCCTGGAGAAAAAAAACTCAAACCTAATTATGTCTGCACTAAGTCTCTGCCATCAGCTGCACAAATACGCTTGGATTTGACACTCGTGTGCAATTGGCTCATGCAACTTTGCAATGGACAATGATTAATTAAGGACATATGTATGTGGGTTCATGTCCAGTCTACATCAACTGTTGTCCAATACTAATTTAGAATTCAACACTCAGTAGCTGCAATTGTAATGTAGAATAGCATGTACTCAGTCCCAATATGCATTTAATAAACTGTTATCCATAAAGCAGATTTAACATGGTCACACTTTTTGCAGGAATGTATATAATTGTGAGAGCCAGGAATTTGACAGCTATTACTTCACCAGCAATTTATGACCTTGTACAGTCAGATCGAGATGTAAACATTGTTGAAAATGTTTGTGGAATATGTGCTGACATATTAACATTATACGAGATTTATGTTTTTTTTTTTTCTGTGCCCACCCTCTTACTCACTGGTATTTCTATTTTGTGTACCTTTCATTGCATTTGAACAATCATTCATGATGCATCACAACCATAAGCACAGGGAGCTAGCCAGCCACAGTGGCTCAGACTACTGTCCTTCCACAAGTGGCTATAGCAGCACTGTCATTGGAAGCACAGGCACCCAGCACTTCTGAGTCACAACCTTCACAACAACTGAATTACCTTCAACACCTACATCAAGTAGCTTTTCCTCAGGGGCTGGATAGTGATACCCACCTGGAGTGCTGTCAGTGGAAGTGGCAATTATGTTCCCAACAAGATCTGTCAGGGCTGGTGGAGGAGATTATAAAGGGGACCTTGATGCTAGCATAGGCTGTATAGAAAGAATCCTTCAGTGAATTTCCAAATCGCTGCTCCATCCGACACTGCTTTAGGTGTCTGCAATAGGAGACAGCGGTGACAGTCGTAACAGTTCTGACAGTAAGGACTACATCCTTACTGTTTTTAAATTAGACAGGGATGAGCCTCCAAAGTCCCTTACCTATCCACACTCATGGTGTCCCCCAGTCCCTTGTTTCTATCACCATAACTTCTGTCTTTTATGGCCTGTATGTCTGAGCCTGCTACCTACAACCTTCCCTGGTTGTTTCTAAATATCTCCCCAATGCTTCTCTCTCTGTTTAAAAAAATATATATAAGAGTACCTGCCCTGCAAAAAAAAAAAACAAAAACAAACAAAAAAAAAACAACCCATGCATAACTCTCCACTTGACATATGTGGATGTATTACTAACTTGAGTGGGTCCAATTGATCTCACAGCATTATTAAGTTGTTGTCAGACATGTTATATGATGTGAGTATCCAAATTTTCCATTTTTTTTGTAAATCTACAATGTTAGTTTTTGAAGATGTTGATAGCTATGGTCCTCTCCCACCACCGCCATCCTGTTCACTCTTTAATTACTCCCCCAGTGTCCTACATTCTGCCTGTTCCTCATTTTTACCACTATCCTACATTTCAACAAGCTGTGTAACTTGACACTTCAACTGTGTGCTTTCTCACACTTTTGACAGGACTTCTTCTGTGGCATCAGCAGTTAATAACAGGCTGAGATGGTGTCCTCAATGGATGTGATATGTGGAGTTCTACTTAGTGGTAACATTTACAGAGTTGTAGTGTTTTGGTCCTCCAAATGTTGTTCTCCCTTTTAAAGGAAATTATTTGCATTCTGATACCCTGCTCAAGATATCCATTCCAATGTGTGCTTTCTGACAAGTTTGCTATGATGTCTTTTGTGGCTTCACCAGTTAATGTGCAGCTCTAGAGACACAGAGTTAGGTAGGCAGGTGTTCAAATCCAGCAATGTATAATTAGTACAAGTGTGTAAGAAAATAGTAATAGTTAGGAATGTCTTGTTTAAGATATGTGCTGTTCTACTTAGTGTTAACATTTACACAGGAAGAGGTTTTTATCCTTCATGTGTTGAGGTACCTTTTAAGGGAGGCCATATGCATTCAAACAACCTGCTCAGGATACCTCTTTAAATATACATTTTCTGACTAATGTGCTACAATTTATTTTGTGGTGTGACAAGTTAGTTCCCAGCTCTAGAAACTGTAGGGTTAAATAGGAAAGTCTTGAATCCAGCAGTATGTACCTTGTATTAGTTTGTTCAAAATCAAGTGGTGAAAAGCAAGTATGGCTTACTCAACAAATGATAATGTGTACGATACTACTTAATGGTAACACTTTCACAAGTGCAGAGCTTTGATCTCCCAGGAGATTCAATCTCTTTTAAGGGAGTCCATATGTATTCAAGCACACTGCTCATGTTATCCCTTCAACTGTGTGCCTTCTGATAACTTTGTCATCAGTGCTTCTGTGGAGTCAAAAGCTACTGTGTATGTCTTGACACTGTTGTGTAAATGGCATGTGCTCACATCCAGCATTGTCTATCTTGTATGAGTATGTAAATAAAAAAGGACATCAGTGACACACTAGAATGGCTTACTCAATATAGATGTGATATTTCATTGCTTTTTCATGGGTGGGTGATTTTGAACCCCTAACTGCTGTACTTCATTGTAAGCATGCCCAGTTTAATGATATATGTTTTTCATCTTCCCTTGTACATGTATTAGTGCAAATCAGCATCAGTAATCAATCATGTGGAGTAATAATCAGCATTTCACTTCCTGTGGTAAAAACTGCTGAGAATTTTCCTTCTGCTGACAGTCATGCAATGGAGGTTTGAGAAGATGCACATAGGACAAGAGTGCTTTAGGCCTGTGTACACATTTGTTATGTCAATTCTCACAGTTTTCACAATTCACTGTAACCCTGATGTCACTTTGCAAGTTCCTATGAGGTATGTTGAGAGTTGTTATCTAACAATTACTGTTGTCTATTGCATAATACTGAATTCAGTAGTCAATTTGCGATGCTGTTGTCAAACACCATTCAAACATTTATTTTCTCATACATATTGAACAAATTGTCTTGCGGCAGTATTAACATGTGATTGTGACTTAGGTACTCAGATTTTCCAGTCCTTTCTGATATACATTGAAGCAGTACATCATACAATTGTTGCTAGACCATAATAACTTAATGCATATTTATGTTATGATTCATTTTCTTGGATATGAACCTTCCATGGGAGTTGTTATGCTCACTTTTAACCACAGGCATATCCATCCACATGCATTACTCCTGCTAATGAACATCCTCCATATGAGTGATTTATGGCAAGAAAAGTTTAATGACATGTCCCACATCTCCCATGTACATATATCTTACCTGCTATGATTTCCACAGCTTTTCCAGTTTATGCATCATAAAAATGTATTTCATGTTCCACCTGGCATTTATGTTTCTGAGGCATATCCATGGGGACTGAAGTCACTAAAGAATGTTCTTTTCTGTCTTACTTCCTACCCTTCACAACATAGTACACTATAATACTTGAGTAAAATAATGACTATACTTTGTAGTTCAAAGTCAAGTATTCCTCTCTTACTTTCAAGTTTGTACAGTTTTACTAGCATGCAGACAGTTTGTAAAAGTCAGAACTCAAATTTGGAAAGTAGCACTTAAACTGTGGATTTCCAATCTTTGACTAAAGCTCATAAAAGCAAATAAATAACTACTATTTTAAATTCTGTTATAGAATAAAACTGATTAGTTTTACCTAATACCCTAGAAACACAATTTCTAGGTGAATGTAAGTCCTTTCATAAAGATCGTCTTCCATTTTTCTATTTAAGTTGCAACAGAGATTAAGATCTCTTGAGTGGGTAATTACTTTTGTTTTGGACTTGCAGATGTACAGTAGATCACTGACTATAGTCTATTAAGGCTCAACACACAAGCTAGAGATCACCCCTCAGGAGCCTTATGATACTGAGAAGAGAGGCTTTGGGATGGTCAGTGTCATTTTTAAGATTTAGGCTCTTGATTTTCTTGGTGAAGAAGCACTGTGGTCATTCAAATTGTGCTTGGACAGATACATACTGAAGGGATATTGCACTCATTGATTGGCTTAATAAGTCTTAGATAGAGTGGAATGATCGCATCCATTGACCTAGATGCCATACCCTTACTAATCCACTGTGCAATAAAAAAGGACTCACAATAATTACAATACTAGATACATGGTGATCAAAGAAGAGTTTGTTGCCCACATAAGTTCCCAGGTCCCTGACTACTGAGTCAATTTTCAGAGGTGTGTTTCCAATGTGATAGCTACAGAGGATGCCTTTCTGGCCAAAGGAGACTATCATACATTTTTATATTTAGTTTTAGTTTATGTTTATGACACCAGCTATTTCTTTGGGAAAGACTCTCTTGGAGGATCTTGGCGTCCTCTGGAGTGTTAATGCACCAACTTTGTGACCATCTGCAGACATGGTCAGCCATAAGCATTTTACATTAGCTTTGACCTCTGAGAAGTAAATGCCAAATAACTGAGCCATGGGGTACATTATAACTACTCTAATTTCCTGGGTTGTATTTGTGTGTCAGTTTGCTATCCAACAAGATGCATAGGGATTAATCTTGACCTGGAAGAGTTAATTAACAATGCCCAAGTATGGGATGGGGTTAAACATTTTTGTGATGTCTAGATGTGTGGTGTAGTAACCATTTGAAATGTCAGGACCTGCTAGAGTAAGTCCTGAAAGACAGAGATTGAATGGTTAATTGATATACATATACTAAGTCCAGCCAAGATGACCATTTCTCAGGATATTCCCTTTTCTGAGAAGTATGGCAATCTTGGAATTAGCAAATGTAAGTTTTGGGGTGTGGGGTCTTACCACTGACATTTGCAAGTACAGGAGGGGCTTGCCCCTTGCAAAAAAAAAAGGAAGTTTAAAGGAGACAAGACATGTTTGTGATTTTGTCTTCTCCTGGAGTTTCAATCTTTTTTTCTGAATGCTGGCAGTCAGCATTATGAGTGTTGACATTGCAATAGGGAGCCTGTGGTGTGTACTGGTTTAACTGGTTTTACCATTATCTACTGCTTCTGCAACATTCTCAAAGAATTTAACCATGTTAAGTAGGCAGCTTCTACCACTGCCAAAATTGAATTGGTATGGTTCTGGCATTTGTAGATTACCTATGTTGTTATCTGTGTCCTTATTTATTAATTACCGAATGGTGCTCTTCATAACCTTACAGATGAGACTGGTCAGACTTATGGGTCTATAAATCTCTGGATCCACAGATGCCCTACTTTACTTCAGCAGGAGGACTGTTGCTGTCTTCCGTTCATTCAACACAAAGCCAGTTTGGAGACTGATGTTGAAAAGCCTTTGTAGAGGATGCTTGGTGTTATCCCAGGCTGGTCATACTGGTATGTTATCTAGCCCCACAAAGGCAATGTTTTTACCTTGGAAAGTGTTTTGAGAACTTGTTCATGACAGATACAAAGGGGAAGTGTACATGCGGGTATGTGATCTGGGAATGTAGGGGGGGGGTGAAGTTAGAGCTAAATATATCTGCCAGCAGACTGGATATCACCTCAGGATATGAGTATGTATTATCATTTGCCATACCTGTCCCAGAGACTTCCAGTGCTCTGGAACAAACTACCCATTCATGTCAAACAAAGCTCCTGATTGGCCCCTTTAAGAAAAATCTTGGCAATTGGATGGGAAATAGGAAATTCACACCGGGGATCATTTCTATGGCTCTTCTTGACAGGGGCACACAAAAATAAATTCTTGGGTGGCGAAAGCCAGGGAACTTTTTTGGTTAGCCTTATATAGGCCCTAGGGCCGATAGCCTAGTACCCACCTATGAACCGATGAACCCATTAGCTTTGTGCAGTACTGGACATTGTTTCTGAGACTTACATAATTAAAGAAGGCTATATGGTTGATTTTTGCATGGTGGCTATTTTTATCTCATATCCAGCTTTGGTTGATTTGCTCAGGAATTGGACTTCCTTGTTAAGACACCTTGATAGTTGTATGTATCACTGCATGCTGAGCTGTAGCTGGCTCGTCTAGTGCCTGGTGTCTTCAAGTGAAGAGCAAAAAGCAAACAGAAAAAAAGACTTTGGCTGGTGCATCAGCTTTCTACAGCAGCCAAAGCCATGCTTCCTCAGCTCTTCAAGTGAAGAGAAAAAAGAAGAAAAAAAGAACACTGAGGTGCATTTCTGTACTCGGAGTTCAGTACTTAGAAAAGCAGTGCAATTATGTATGCTGCAGGAACTCTCAAAAACATCTTCTACACTTTGCACCTAGAGGGGTTGCCAACTTCATCCCATCCTTGCTACACTACTGATTGTGTACAATGAGGTTTTTTCCTTTATTGTAGAGCCTGCTTATATTTGGGTTCTAGCATAGTGGTTTATTTCTAAATTTGGCATTGCATTTGCTTCAGCGAGGGACAGATGCATCTATACAGCTGTTCACATATGCATAGACTTTGGCAGTAAAGGATTCTGCATATACAATGGGGCCATCAAGTTAGAGAGGGAATCTGAAATTAGTCAGGCCATTACTCAAGTTTTTGTAGATTATTCTTCACATAGTCTATGAATACCAACATATTTGAGGATTTGTCTGGCTTCATTCTTAAAGTGAATTTGACCAATTTGTGGTCCAGTTGGGTGATGGAGGAAGCTGCAAATGGTGGGGAACAGAGCTGTCACATACTGGTAAGGACCAAGTCCAGGATTTTTTCCTCCCCTAGTTGGAGTGCGAACTAAATAGTCCAGGGATATCTTGGTATACATGATAAGGGATGTATAAGTCTATCCATTGATGGAGGGTTTGTTGAATTCCCCTAGAAGAATGGTGTTTAGCCTAATGCATAGGGACTCCATACTAGTCAGGTAGTGGGTATGGGCCAAGGGGGACATAGAGAGGCTTCTATAGTTAGCTATGTTGTGATAATGGGTTTTGTTAATGGTAAGTTAAATGTGGAGGAGTTCCATGTCATTATCATGTCTAACAAGCCTGGGGGTGATATTTTGTTTTACTGATATAGAGACACTGCTTGATTTAATTCCTTCCTCTTGTTCTGTAGGCCTGAACATGTGGGAGGTGCTGAAATGCTGCACTGATAGGGTGCTCTCTATGGTACTGAATGAAGTCTCACTGACTGTGCATATATCAATGCATTTCAGAGTAATTAGTGACTGTTGTGTTAAAACTCCTATCATTGAGCAACAATACCTTCATGTTATTCAGATTTTGTTTTCTTAAGTCAAAAGCTTTTGGAGAATGGCATTGCCTAAAAAGGCACTATAAAAATGGAAGAGGGTTTAGCCAATATACAAAAGCTTTGTTGAGACAGGTGCAGGCCATCCCCAGCAAAGCATTTAGAGCTGTCAACCATCTCCTTTCCCTGGCCAGTTTACATCAGACCTCACTTGAATGACACCAGAAGCTGAGCCAATTGTTGAAGTCAATAATCTTTTGTCCATATTGAAGTATCATCCTTGGTGATGGCAAAATGCTGCCCAAGGCTAGGTTCATACCTGCATCGCCCACACATTCCAAGAGCTTCATCACTTTTTTCTTAGATTGCATTTATTAGGCCTTTGTGATTTAGGCAGGTTTCTTTTAAGAGTTTCAGTATATGTAGGCCCATATGTTTGGTCTGTATTGTGTGTGATATGTATAGGGTGGTATTGTGTGTTACTGACAGCCCATTTTCCATCTGGAGTGGATTTATGTGAGAGCTTTACCTCCAATAACATTATATAATTACATCTTTCACACACTGTGTCAGTTTATTTAAGTGGTAGGTGGTTGTCAGTAAACATAAGACGATTGCTACATTGTCTCAGGATGCCCATTTCAATCAAGTTGGCTATAGAAAGAGTTGGAAAGTGCATGTCCATGGTTCCTGGTGCTTACTAATGTAGGCTGAAAAGGGAAGTAGTGCCTATGAGGTATAGAGTTGTTAACTGGAGATGGCATCTGTCTGGCAGTGGACGTTGTGCTGGTTAATTGGAGGTGCTATCTGTCTAATAATGGAGATAGGGCTAGTCTCAGCAGAACTGCACACAGTGAGGAATCAGTGAAACATTGATCCTGCTCTCAACAGATGAATAGAGTAAACCAATCCCAAGCTGCTTCCAGAGAAGTAGTATTAACCAAGGTGTTGATGGGTTAAGTACAGCTGCTATATTCTTCTCTTAGTAGATACACAGGATGGAACCTACAATATCTGGAAACAACAGAAAGCCAATCTGCACAAAGGCCCTGAAGATATTCTCACCAAACTGCAACCAGATGACTCAGGGAAGGCTCATGTACACTGGCCAGTGAGGGTCAAGCATGAAATCAGTGCCCCTTTATCCGTCCACTTACCAACAGCAAAGCAGTAGCAGAAATCCCAGACTGGGTCATAAAAAGTAATTTTCTGATTTTCTAGTGATGGATAATCACTAGAAAAGTCAGAAAACAATGCCCCACTGTTCATTCTTTCACTAGAAGCAAACATGAAGTACTAATCCCAAGCTGATTCTTCAGAAGTAGCTCCCAGGCTCTCCAGCGATTAGTGATCTAGTCCCAGATGTTACGAATTTTTAAAGTAACATAGGAAAAGGGATTCATACTCTGAAAATTTCAGTGTGCACTAAGTGAATGGGGTGGTATGAAACAGAGGCTAACTCAGTTATTAACAGTGTAAGGGGAGGGCCTACACTGTTTGATCTGCCAGTGCCCAGTGAAATAAGCAGAACAGATGAGACTGGGATGAGCTTCCAAGGCCAAATATACAGCAGGGATGGGCAGCTCAAAAACCACCAAGTTTAAAACCACAGCAGGAACTGCGTGAGTGGATGCTATGCCAAACTGATTTAAATGGCAAGATAAGTGCAGTGATATAACTGTACTTCCCTGAATGCAAGATGGAATCTAAATGTTTTGTTTGGTTTTAACTTGGCACAGAAGCTTCAGCTTCCAAGAGTTTTAGTGTAAGACAAACACGTCTGACCGTTCATGCAAAGCATGAAAGCTGGAAGCAGCTTAAGCTCTAGCTAACCGTGTTTATCTTTCAGAAATGTAGATATTATCCCCACTTTCACTGAGTTTTGCTTGCTTTTAGTTAGAAACATGGCTAAAAACACAGTAATTAAATGCAGCAACTTTTCACTTAACACAGAAAAAAATGAGTACAAACTATAAAAACAATTCAGTTTCTAGCTGTAGCTTCAAAATCACAGAAAAAACTAATTAAAATGCAGAAAAATTAAAGAACTCATTCAAAATTGATTTAGATACTTAAGACAACACAGAATAAAGTGGAAAAAACAACCCCCTCCAAAAAAAAACAAAAAAACAATATAAACACAAAAAGAAAAAAATAATGTCTGTAAGTTCAGATTCAGAAATCCTCAGATTTTCACAGCAGTCTCATAGTCTGGTCTCAAATCACGGACTACTTCCTAATTTTACCCATCACTGAGCACATCACTGCCCAATCCTCTGGATTTAGCCATAACTTTTCTTTGTGTCCCCAGCTTTATATGAAAGTACTGCACACCAGCGTTATTTCTTTTATCCAACATGTTTAAACAAAATCATAACACCCTCCCTTTCTTAACACTATTCCAGTGTTTCCATACCAAGACTATATACCCCCTGTGATTATTAGGCTTGTTTATTTTCCCTCATATTAACTTGTGTCTGTAAAAATGGAACTATAGGACCATTTGAGAGTGTGGGGGCTTCAGTTCCTCTTACACCTCCATCAAAATGTCTGCCCTATGGTGGAAGACTATGGATTTCATTTAACTAAATGCACAAAATAATGCATCTTTTTCAAAATCATGATTTCCCTCTTGGATCAGGAATCAAGTACATCTGGATGCACCCATGTTGATTGTGGTATTGGGTTCAAACAGTTTCAGATCTCACCTGTTTAGGAGTTTTACTCTTCACTCTGCCAACTAATCATCCCTCATGTTAGTCTTGAGGTTTTCATCGCCTGGATATCTAGATATTCTACTTGTACTTTTCTTTCCTCCTGTAAGCAAATGCATCGTGCTTTAATGTAAATAACTGGTATGTACAGGAAAGTGTGGTAGGCACCATCTGCCTAACTTAATAGCACATAAAGTCTCACATTTAATAGTCTTGGCTCTTGCTAGCTATCTATATGCCCACAACATATTTGTGGATTGTTTATATTTGATGGTACCCTGAATTAACTGCTATATGTTTGAACTGATAAATAACCACTGGGACCACTGGGAAGACTGTTGAAAGACTTCTAAAGCTATGTCAAAGACTTTCATTAAAATAATTCAGTCACATAAATAAAGCAGTTTTTCTATACAGAGTATATAAAGGAACTTCCACAGAAAGTGCAGGCACCCAGAAACAAGCTGTGGGATTCAAAAGCAGAGAGAGAGAGAGAAAGGCATTGCCAATAACACCCTATCCCCATCATCTTAAGACAGAATATAACAAAATATACAAACTAATGTGTCAGGACAAGTCACATCACCAGCATAGAATAACAAAGGTATATAAAACTGCTGGAAGTATTAAATGTGCATGAAACAAATGCAACATGGGCAGCCCCAGTAAGGGGGTGATGGGAAAATAGTATATTGGTGGAATGAGATGGACAATACAAATGGCCCAAGGTAGAAGTGTATCTGAGGGATGGTT
Source organism: Protopterus annectens (assembly GCF_019279795.1). Taxonomy (NCBI): domain Eukaryota; kingdom Metazoa; phylum Chordata; order Ceratodontiformes; family Protopteridae; genus Protopterus; species Protopterus annectens. The sequence goes on from NC_056751.1 coordinate 563,054,578, forward strand.
GAAGAGACATAAGATATTTTCTTGGTAGGGACAATCCCCACTCCCTATTTTTTTAAGAGAATTGCAGAGGTGGTTAGAACTATGTGCAAGGTCTAGGGATAAAAGGGTTGGAAAGGAATATAATAGACAGTGAAACATCAACAGCATACATGCAGGGTATAACAATTTAAACAGAAGGCCATACAACAGAGGGAAACATACAAACATGGGATATACTAACATGCAGCAAATAAAAAAAGGTGGGCATCAAACAAGCATGATGGACACAGTATAAAACAGTGTACAAACATATATAATATATATAATCTGTCATGATCCAGTGGGTCCTTGTTCACCCCTACAGGGGAAATGCATCACTATATGCCATTACGTAGCATGACAATATGACATGTATCTAGTGAACATGGAGGGATGCAGCTCAACATTTCAAACACAGCATGTGCACAAACGTGTTATGGATGCAGGGAGGTGCATGCCACAGTGTGTGATTTAGAAATGCAAGTACAATGGCTATAAAAGTAGGTGACATAAATCATGCATATGCTTACTGTGAGGTCAGGTCAGGGGAATGCATCCAAATGATGGACACTAACTCATACATGTAGATGTACATATGCCCATATTATTTAGGAACATGAAAGACATATACTATAACTAATGTCTGTAAATACGTATCCAGGGACATGTGGCATCTCAAGGATCTGTGACATTCAAAGGGGGCATAATACACAGTGAGAGAAGTAATGTTGTGATATTCAAAGGGTACATCAAACACAGTGAGAGAAGTAATGTGTTTGATCAGCATGTATGATGACAAATGTACATTTCCAGGTAAGGGCATGACAAGGGTGGGGAGTGACATATTGGAAATGGGACTAAATCATGGATAAACGACAACACGCAACAAAGGATCATTGCCGTAAATGCACTATGCAATTGAAGGCCAACATGTGTTTTGTCTCTACATGCAGAGTTATATTTCTGTAGTACAGTTGATAATCAAAGACAAGGGTGGGACAACAGTGGTCATTTTGCATGTGTGACCATCATTGAAAGATGATATATTGTACTGTACTGACAGGCAGGCAAAGAGTATGTGCTTCCTCAGGAAAAATGTTTCCAAAGATTTTGTGTGGCCATCAGATATCAAGTCATCACATGATGACAGAGATACAGCTACAGAAAAGAATCCTAATCTGGCCACCACAGGGCTATTTGAGTGACCATAGCTTGTAGTTCATCCAGTGCAGAGGTGTAAAAGGAGACATCGGTAATATGCATGTGGGACAGCAGGTGGCCAGTAGCACAGCAAAGCACACCATATCAGGAGAGCCACAGTAAAGTTTTATGTGGTAACACATGACTGAGTATGTTTTTGACCTGTGTATATTCCTATTATTCCCAGCAAGTGTTTAAAATGGATGTGACTGATGCTATGGTGTATGCAGTCTTGAGGATTCCATAAGTTGTGTGCCATACATGTGCAGGTATGTATCACTGTATACACATGCTGTTCGGCCTGTGATTGTGACATTGTAGGAAAGGCACACATTTAAGTAGGACTAGAAATATGGGATTTGCATGCATGCGACCGCTATGTCAAACAGTTGCACTCACAAAATCAGAGGTGCTGAGCATACGCCTTTGCAGACACTTTGTGTAAATGTATAAACACTGTTCACTTACATAATGCTAGCAATTGTATATGCTCCACTCTGGGGTTATAGTGTAAGGTAGTTAGGTGCACACAGAAATTGCAGAACCACTAACACTGTAAAATATGCATGAAGCATTCTGAAGAATGATAGGTAGAAGGTGTACATGATGATCTACAGATATGTCAACACACTACATACCAAATATATATTAACCACAACAATTCATTATGATTATGCCAGGTGCTTGGCAGGAGGTAAGGAATGTCCTGCCTTGTGAAAAACATTGTCCTGTACATCAGTAATAGTAAGGAAAAAAAACAGGTATTTTGTTGCAGGTGTAGTATATTGGGATGAATGGGTGGGTTCCATGACAATAATGTGTTTACTAAGCATTCTTTGTTGGCATACCTCTCAAATGGCCAGATTTTTGCAGAATGTCCAGATTTATGTCTCATATTTTTGGTCTGTTCTTCATAAAAGTTTTGATTTTCTGGCAACTCACTGAGGATTGAATTCACTAGACCAGTGGTTCCCAAACATTTTCGATTCTCGGCTCCCTTGCTGAATCCAGGTTTTCCCAAAGCACCCCCCCCCATGGCATGCATACAGTGCATATTTCATTTATTTATTTATCTGACATTTATTTAACAAGGTTGCCCGCCTGGACTAGGACACCTGGGTAGAAAAGCTCAAAAGTAAAATAAAAAGACAATTACCAAAAAAAAGTGTACATTCTGCTTAACAGCATAACACTGATCTACTATGGTTGAAAGGTAAGCAAACCTAATGGCAACCTTACTAACTTTAAGTTTATAAGAGCAATATTTAAAATCTGTCCCTATTATTCGGATTTGTCCAGCATACCTCTCAACTATATAGATTTTTGCAGAATGTCCAGATTTTTGTTGTTTTTGTTGTTTTCTGGCAAATCACTGGCAGATCATTGAGGTTGAAGTCTGAAAATAATGACAGACAGTTGAGCTTCATACTTTATACCCTTCAGAAACTTCATGCTAATGCAAAACCTTTATTTCTATCAACTGTCTAAGTTTGTGAGAGCAGTATTTAAAAGTGTCCCTAGCTTGTCCCTTTTTACTCCCACTATTTTTGGCTTTGTCCAGATTTCTTGATCTAAGAGGGTGAGAGGTATGTGTCCTGTGGTATGGTCCAGACTTACACAGACCTCATTGCTGTTGCTGCCAGGGATCATTCTCTCTTCACTCTCTCCCCCCGTGACACACACACACACACACACACACACACACACACACACACACACACACACACACACACACACACACACACACACACACACACACACACACACACACACACACACACAAACACACACACACTCACTCCCTCATTCATACCTGCTTTCATTCACACATCACTCTTAGTCTCCCAATCACACACACACACACACACACACACACACACACACACACACACACACACACACACACACACACACACACACACACAGTCACTCCCTCATTTATACCTGCATTCACTCACACATCACTCTTACTCTCTCCCAATCAAACACACACTCAGTCACACCATCATTCATATCTGCATATATTCACACATTGCTCTCACCCTGTCAATCTCACACACACACACAGTCACTTCCTCATTCATACCTGCATTTATTCACACATCGCTCTGTCTGTCACACTCACACCCACATACACATTCTTTCATACATCACTCTCACTGTCTGTCACACCCACACACCACACACCCACTTATGGATTCATTCATACATCGCTCTCACTCTCCCGATCTCACACATACGCGTACATTCACTTCCTCATTCATACCTGCATTCATTCACACATCTCTCTCACTCTTACGATCTCATACACACACACACACACACACACACACACACACACACACACACACACACACACACACACACACACACACACACACACACACACACACAGTCTCTTTTGCATTCATGCATGCATTCACTCACACACATCACTCTCACTCTTTTCCGATCTCCCACACAGTCATAGTCACTCCATAATTCATACCTGCATTCACTCACACATCACTCTTACTCTCCCAATCACACACACACACACACACACACACACACACACACACACACACACACACACACACACACACACACACACACACACACAGTCACTTCCTCATTCATACCTGCATTCATTCACACATTGCTCTCACTGTCTGTCACACCCACACACCACACACCCACTTACGCATTCATTCATACATTGCTCTCACTCTCCCGATCTCGCACCCACATGCCACAGGGTCTATGTCAATTAAATGAACACCTGAAATGTCGAACATCATATGGTGAAGACCATATGTTCAACATTTCAAGTCTTCGAAGATTGACTTTAACAGAGCCGTACAGTGCAGAATGGGAAAATTTCCATTTTCTGCACTGAAGTGCGGTTTTGGAGTTGGTATATTTAAGTAGTTGGGGTGTGGGGGGTGCAGGGGGTGCAGGGGGGGGCTTGTCTCCTGCTCGCACAGTTAAGGTATGTTTTTCTTTTTTTTTTTTTTTTATTATATATTCGAACATTCAAATATCGAACATATGGTCTCGATCATATGGTATTCGACACTTTGACTGTTCGAATATATAACATAGACCCATGCCACACACCCACATATGCATTCATTCACACATTGCTGTCACTCTCCCAATCTGACACATACACACACACACACACACACACACACACACACACACACACACACACACACACACACACACACACACACCCACTTCCTCATTCATACCTGCATTCATTCACACACACATACATAGACACTTCCTCATTCATACCTGCATTCACTCACACATCGCTATCACTCTCCTGATCTCTCTCACACACACACAGACACTTTTGCTTTCATGCATTCATTCACTCACACACACACACACACACACACACACACACACACACACACACACACACACACACACACACACACACACACACACACACTCATACAGGCATTCACTTACCTGACGTCCCAGTTCTAAGTGCTCCATGGCCCGGTACTGGTCTACGACCCGGTGGTTGGGGACCACTGCTATACTTGATGCCAGTTGTGCTAAAAAGCTACAGTGTAGGTCTAGACTTGGTTTGCAGTGAACTAATAAGCTTAGCTGCAAAATAAACTGCAAACTGTTCGTGCTTTATTTTTCAGCTAAACTTATTAGTTTGTGGTGTCCCTGTGAGGAAGCCGCGGTACCCCAGGGCACCGCGGCACAGACTTTGGGAACCCCTGTACTAGATAATGGCAAAAATTTGAGTTTCAGACTTCATATTTTTCAGAAAATGCATGGTAGCACAAAACCTTAAATTCTAGCAACTTTATTTTTAAGTTTATAAGAGTAATATATAAAATTTGTCCTGATTTTTGGACCATTGTCCCCAAATTATTTTTGGCTTTGTCCAGACTTTGTGTGCTAAGAGGTTGAGAGGTACATATATTGGGCATTTCAAAATATTTGCTGTCCAAGAAGGATGAACCACATCTCAGTAAAGACAGTTTATATGTTAGGACAACACCATTGTAGACTGTACACTGTGTGTAGGTATGAATTATGAAACTGTGAATAGGGTTCACAGGTGTCCTACTACCTAAATATGTACATGAATTATCTGCATTTCTATTCAGACTGGAGGTGGAGGAAAAGGATGTCAGTGCAGTGAAGTTCTGGATGCAAAAGTTGTATGACACTTGTAATGCCAGGTATACATATATTACTGTATAAACATATGCAGAGGCACATATGTAAATCCATTGCAAAGGATGTAAATAGCGAAAAAGCAAAATATGTGTGCACCCCAAGAATGGGTCATTTAGCACCTATTACAGTGTCAACATAACCTTTAGCTGACTGTGAAATCCCATCTGTATCATTCACCAGTCCTATACCACAGTGACTGTATATGTATGACACACCAAAGCCATAGTGTCCAAGTGAGAAGACACATCAGTATATTAAGACATAAAGAAGTATAAAATATAGGTTGCCCAGCACACATACTGTACCTGTAATGCATCTATTGGACACTCCTTACACCTTGGGGAGGTGTACTTAGTCACCACAACCCACAATAGTGCAGTGTCATAAACAGTGGTATGTAGCATAAAGAACAGAAAGTAAGAGTGACCACATTATGTGATGCACTGAGTTGCATTATGTAATGTAGGTAGAGCCTGGAAGTGACCCATGACTGCATGGTTAAAGGTACATCTACTATGACAGTGGTATGGGCTCTTTCAGAGTACCTCCACTGCAGTAATTGCTGCCTAAGAATGACTGCAGTGAGACATACCTATGTGGAAGGCACCAGACTGATGTATGTCACACTGTTTAATTTAAAAATGGACACACCTACATGGTATGTCCTTGAATTAGAATTCACAGTGTCAGTGGCACAGCCTATGGCACTACCATTCTCCAACTGCCATATATGTAAGCTTTAACAGTACATTGAAATAACAATTGTCAGAGATGTAAGATACGGACTATAGCATGGTGTACCTAGGTGCTGCAGATTGTGTGCAAGCTAGTAATGGCCACCGATTATGGAAATTATGGATATTCCTGCACCAATAATCATCATCATGCAAGGTTAAATGTGAGCAAGTTGTGTCTACAGGGATACATAATGGTGTGGTCTACTGCCAGTATAAAAAGGCTCCCACTACATAGATGTATACAAGCCACTCTAGAGTAGGACATCAAAGTTAATGTCATGTAAATGACCTGTGAATCATTGTACATCTTGCTCAATAACAGAATGCCAAGGGAAATGACCACTACCAAATCATGTAGACAGTCTGTCAGTGGATACAGTGGTGTGCACTGCTAGAAAGTGGCCTATACATTGCACCACACAGACGATACCATCACCATGTGTACACAAGTGTAGCTGGTTTACCTGTCAATATATGTGATATGAAATTGTAAAGGTACCTTGGCACTGTACCTTTCAACATTAACAGGGTGGAGCAGTAGGTATGACATATACGTATGCAGATGTTAACATTATTAAAATTAAGTAAATCAGACCATGGATAATAGAGTTTTTAAATATTGGTTTCACAGGAAACATACACATGTATAAAGGTAGATGATCAGGTACCCCTAACTATTATGACATCTACTCTGCCATGCAAGACTGCAGTAGTTATGCTATGTCTTTCTAGCTAGTGGAATAACATATAACTAACCAAGTAGCTGTGTCCATACATCTCAACTTCTTAGAGCAAGAAATCTGGACAAAGCCACAAATAACGGGGAGAAAAAAGCCCAAAAATAAGGACACTTTTTAAATATTGCTCTTACAAACTTAGAATGCTGATAGAATAACAGATTTTGCATTAGCATGAATTTTCTGAAAGACAAGAAATCTGAAAATCAAATGTTTGCAATTATTTTCTGAATTCACTCCTCAATGATTTGCCAGAAAACTACAATTTTATGAGAAATGAACCAAAAATATAAGTCAGAAATCTGGACATTCTGTGAAAATCTGGACAGATGAGAGCTATGCCTCTGTCTACCCACCTGTGGGTGGTTATACGGCCCAAAGGCTCCCAGACACACAGTGGCTGTTTGGGTTTGAATGTAATGTTCCAGTTTAATACAAGTAATACGATCCATTGCTAAGATAAGGACACATTCACCTTGTTGTGTGAAACAGTCCTTACAGCAATGGCCACAGAACAGTGCAGCACTGTGACAACAGAGATTAAGTGCACACAGAACTATGGCAGTGGAGTTGCTGCATGCCGTACAAGATATACTGTACATGTAGTGATTACAGGGCAGTGCACAGCATGCAGGATATGGAGGGATGACCACAGCACCTAACACTGCTACCAATTGTGAATGAACAGACCAAGGTCTGCTAGAGTGCAGCATAGAGCCTGTATCTCATAGGTATATACTAATGTTTATATCACACAGGATCACCCATTACCAGCAGCTCAAAAAATAGATGCAAGAAAACTGGACATAGTAGTTTATAAAAAAATAGAAAAAAAGCAACAGCAGCATTGATCATTGAAATTCATACATCCAGTGATTGCAATATATTATATATAGAGAGACACAAATTCATAACATTCCAGGATTTACAGGCAGAAATGAGAACAATATGGAGGAATAAGAGTAACAAGACTAATAAAAATAATTTGCAATTGTACATAAACATGTTACCAATGGAACCTTGTACGAATTACAGAAGGAGAAAATTCTGGCCACATTACAAGTGTTGAGAAAAGCACTCTTGGATAACATCAAAGACTGAAACAATACTAATTTCATGATCTCCAATCATACCCTGACTTAGGAATTAAGTAAATTGCTGTCCTGGTATTAGAAATTTATAACACTTGGAGAAATTAAACTAAGTGTGCATGCTTGTCTGAGGGTGATGGTTAAGTGAGTACATAGACAATACTTATCCTTGGAAACCATCTTTCAGATGAGGTCTACACTCCATTTTGTTATAATAAGCATCAATGATACTCTGTTGCATAGCTGAGCCATCTCCTTAATCACTTCACAGAACATTGGGTGCATCTCATCCCTAAAGACCTTATGTACTATCTAATACCCCTCATTGTGAAAATTAGTACCTTCCTTTTTTGTGGCAGAAGCCATACAAACAGTGATATGCAGTTGAGGACACATCAGTAAACTGTCATTAGATGAGTTATCTGTGCATAGGCATGTGAGTTGGTTTTATAATATGCTGCTATATTACACCAAGCACTATTAACATCAAGAGACAGGTTTGATACTACAGCTGAGTATAAGCAGTCTGTATACACACGCACACACACACACACACACACACACACACACACACACACACACACATATATATATATATATATATATATATATATATATATATATATATATATATATATATATATGTATACACATACATGTGAAGAAAGTAACACTTATTTATTCTAGCATGTCTAGCTGAGATTTTGTACATAATTTCATACTGATCTGTGTACTGTATGTCAGCATGACTACCTATGATAATGTGAATAAGTTCTTACATGTTGATTTATAATCTGTTTGGATAGACTGTTTTAAAGACTTGAACAGTGTCCTTTTTCATTTAATTTCTAAGTGCACATGGTTGTGAAGAGAGATTCTAAAGGCAAACTGTGTCAGATTCAGCTGATCAGCAGATGTCATTGGAAGGATGACAGTTTCTATGTGTTACTGCCAGTAGCTGAAAGACAGGAAAGAATTTTTAGAAGACGACTGTTGGTTGAATTTAAAAATATGAAATGAAAATTAGAACTGGAACAGTTGAAAGTTAGGCTAGTCTATAAAAGATCCTGCTGAAGTCAGTAGTCAGTTAACAGTCAGTTGTTAGTCGATCACAGATGTGCTGTGCAGTGGATATCCCCCACAAAAACTCACCAAGAACTTTAAACCTGCCTCTGCTCTGTTGTAGTAATTTAGTTAAGATCAGAGACAGTGTTCTTTAGTTAGTTAGGAAATTATAACTAGTCAGCTAAATCAGTTAGAGTTATTCTGAATGTTGGAGCTCTATCCTACAGTATTGATTTCATTTTCCTGGTGATTGAATTCTGTTTGTTTTTAGGAGGAATTGCTGTTTTATTTTTTAATCATTTTGCTCAATATTAAATATGTTTTATTAACTTACATTGTGGCTGGACAATCATTGTTTTTCTTTAGTGATTTGAGAGTGCTTATAGTAGCCTTGATAACTTCACAGGCTACTCTGAAAGCCTGGCTACTTAGGTTATTTACTATTTGTTTTAATGTTTAATTTTCATAATTGGACACCCATTTAGAAGGACATGAAGGCACTCTGATGGGTGGCAGCATTACTGTATTATTTTGGGGAAGGAGGACAGCTGGAAATCTGTGTCAGGCTTTCCAAGAAGTGTTTGGATGTTTGAGATTTAATGTATTTAAGTGTGACTGTATCAGAGGAATTAAACTGAGACAAATTGATCCGGTGTGTAATAAGGAGTTATATTTGGGGTGGGCAGATGTACACAGTCCAGTCCCGGGCTATAGACTGTGTTTCTGTTGTGCTCTTAGGGGAAATTGTGAAATACTACTCCTGTTTAAGTGGCAGTCTCACATTGGCATGAGTAGTTAAAATGGATTTACTAAACAAGGATAGTGGGAGACGTCACATTAATTATTGGCAGTCCAATGGAATATTATCTGGACATCACAATGCAGATGATGAATATTCAGCTAATTGGGTAAATGAAATATCAGTACAATTATATATACTGATGATATCAGTGTACCAAAAAGTACATTTTATGCTTATATACACAGACACACACACATACATGTATATATATATATATATATATATATATATATATATATATATATATATATATATATATATATATATATATATATATATATATATATATATATATATATATATATATACATATATATATATATATATATATGTATATATACATATATATATATATATATATGGATCCTAGTTGTTACATCGAAAGTATGGTTCATCGAACCATACTTTTGCAGACCCACTTTAGCAAAAGTGCATTTTATCAGAAATTCACTTTTGCTAAAGAAAACCAAAAAAATAAATAAATGAAACATGCAGTTTGCATGTAACATTAGTTGTACATCAACGTGTAGTGTTGATGTACAACTAAGCAAACTCTTGTTGAGATCATGGAACAGTGGGGATAACGGAATATTCCCTTTTCCCTACTGTAGTGCGATCTTGGAGTGAGAATATTAAAATAGGAGGGGTGCATGGGGGCTTGCCCCCCCCCCGCATAATCGTGTTTAGTATTTTTTTTGTGTTTTTTTTTTATTTAGTTTTTATTTTTATTTTCCGCGAAAGTGCATTTTCAATGTAATGCACTTTTGCGGAAGTCAATTATCGGAAGTACGGTTCGATAAACCGTATTTTCGATAATACAATGTAGACCCATACATATACATATATATATATATATATATGTATATATATATATATATATATATATATATATATATATATAGATATATATATAGATATATGTATATATATATATATATATATATATATATATATATATATATATATATATATATATATATATATATATATATATATATATATAAACAATAAATTAGCACTCAGGTGTGATAAAAACAAACTTTGATTCCCTTGTGCAGTTGGAAAGATTAGGTAAACCAGTTTTACTTGTTCAAGCTTCTACAGTATCTTAACAAATGAAACAATTACTTCCTTTTATGAGGCACCACAAATCATGTTTGTAATAAACACTAATGGCATGCAAACCATTTTTTGGAAACACACAAGCAGTATGCGGACTGTCAGACTGAAGAAGCTTCAATGTGAGATATTGGATTTTAAAAATGGTTTGCTACTCTCCTGGCCCAGACACAGTTCTGCAGAACAACAAGCCATTGTTGATAACCATGAGTCTAATACAGCTTCCTCTGATATGGTCACTGCCATGGATTCCCAATAAAAGCTACCCTCTACTAGTAGAAGTTCAATGGAAGTCTTTGCTTCTGGACAACCAACTACTCTTTTTGATCACGTCCCTCCTCCTTTTTCCCTGAGATAAAAAAAAAAACAGCCCTTAACTTTTTCTTTTACTTTGCTTTGTAGTCCCAACAAATGCCATGATTCACTCAAGAACTCAGAATTTTGCACAATCAGACTGAAGAGATGGTCTAAATAAACTGAAATGGATTCAGTTTTGTAAAAGTCCACTGCAACCACAGGTTTGAATGGTGGATTTGTTCTACCTCTCTAAACCTTTGGAATCCTGAACAACCTAATCATAGGTTCATAGGTTCATAGGTTGGTACTAGGCTATCAGCCCTAGGGCCTATACAAGCCTAGCCATAACAATTCCCTGGCTATTTCTTCCCACATTATTTACTTTCCTGGACCCCTGTCATTTTGGGATGGTCAACTTTCAGAAAAGTGTATAAGTCATGATCTATACTTTCTTGGCAATGGAGAGCAAATAAAACCGTTTTAATACTAGTGAATGTCTTCCTGATTTTGTCTGTAGATGTCTCCTCATAACAGTCCTGATCTAAAAGTAGGTTGTTCATGGCTAGGATGTAGTCCTCAGTGTTCATAATGACCACTACTACACCCTTGTCAGCCTTCATTTCACAAATATTTCTATTACTAGACAATTTCTTGTCAGTATTCCCAAAGATGTTGTTAAAAAGAGCTTCATCTCTAGTGTTTATAGGAAAAGTACAAATTCTAATACTATACTGCACTTTTCTAGCTGCCATCAAAAGAAAGCCATATTGAAAGGGCAGATGGTGAGAGTAGTTAGAATGTCATTGGAAAAATATTTATTCTTTGAAGAAATATTGATGTTAACAAATATGTTTATAACTAGGGGATACCCATATAAGTTAATAGAAGAAATTGCCAATGATGTAATTATGAAAAAAAGATGAAGGAATATATATATTCCCCTATATGAACAGAAAGGTGGTATTTAGAATACAGATAGAACTATTAAACTGCATAAGGCCATTATTACCACATAGATTGTTGATGGAAATTATATCAAAGATATTCTCTACGAAATTGGAATATTTTTAGAATAGATGAGCAGATGACTACAATCACTGGGGACCAACCAAGGACTGTATATAGAAGAGATAAGAATTTTAAGAACTTGTTGGAAGGGAATAAATTAATTACGAGATATAATTGAGGATCTAAAAAGGCCACATTTAAATGTGGTATATGTGCACAATGTAAACATATCCTGGAAGGGGATAAAATAAGTATAAATGGAAAAGAGTGGACAAATTAGAGAAATTATTTTAATTGTACATCCCAAAGGATAGCATATGTGGCTAAGTGTCAGCTATGTGCCGGGTTTTAAATAGGTAAGACTGAGAGAAAGCTCAAAGAATGAATCTATGACTATATATATATGACATTAATAAGAATAACAAGAAAAGTGCTTTAGGGAAACATGTTGAAAATCCTGGACATTATTTCAAATTTTGGATTCTAGATGCCATGTTTGTTGACATCAGAGGGGGATGCTGGAAACTTAGTTTAGAGATGTTAGAGCTGAAATGGCAATTGTTTATGTCATCCTATAAGTTTCTAGGCTTAAATGAAAATTTTATTATTGACAGTATTTTAAAACTGAAACAGTTAAAATTATTTGTTTTTAAATTGGTACATAGCTATTTATTTTTACTTATTTTAGTATCTGTACAATATTGAACTTAGTTCATTTTTATGTATATGTACTTTTGCCGTAAGAATATTTTAACAATTTAATGACACCACAAACATATGCTGTTTAAGGGATGGGTTAACTTAATTACACTGTTCTGATGAAGTCCCTGCATTCTGTGGGACGAAAGCACTAAACCAATGTGCATTTTATGTTTTTGTTATTTTTATTAAATTTGCTTTCAATCCATTAACAGGAACTTCATTTTGGTTACTAATGTGTTCTTTTCAGCTCCTTGTGCATTTTTTGTGTTCATGGTTCCAGCTAACACAATTTATGGGTTCACTACTAAATCTCGAATTACGGAATCTCGAGACTCTGAATCACGAAGATCAGAATCTCGAGATTCTGTAATATCGAAATAAAAAAAAACATTTTTTAAAGCATATGCAGGGGGACAAGCTCCCCTGCACCCCCCACACCTGCTGCAACTTAAATATACCAACTCCGAGATCGCACCACAGTGGAGTGAATGGCAAAATAGTGCTGTGCAGAGCAGAATGGAAATTTTGTCGCTCGCTCCACTGTAGTGTGATCTTAGAGTTGGTATATTTAAGTGCAGGGGGTGTGGAGGGTGCAGCCCTTCATATGGGTGGATGCAGGGGGGCTTGCCCCCCTGCATATACCTTTCTGAATGTTTTTCTTTATATATATATATATATATATATATATATATATATATATATATATATATATATTATTTTTTTTAGTTATGATATTACGGAATCTCGAGATTCTGGTCTTCGGGATTCAGAGTCTTGATATTCTGTAATTCGAGATTTAGTAGTAAACCCCAATCTACAAACCCAATTTTGACAGATGAATGTAGGTTACATTATTTATAGTTTTAAAAATTGCAGCTTTGCTAAATGGTAAATCAACTAAAAAATTACAAGCAAAAAGCGAAATACTCCAAATCATAGCTCCAAATGCAATAAAAAAATTCAAATTGACTATTATTTGCAGGAAGTTAAAAATCATTGGATTTCTTCAGTTTATCTGTGGCTTTACTTTAAAGGGTTAATCATGTGTTCAGGGTTAGAGCTAAAGTGGTCCTATGAATTAGTGTGTTCTTTGTTAGCAATGGGGGATGGTTATCCCACTGGATATCCCATCTCCAAGATAGGACTTGTTCATAAATCATAAAGAGTACTGAGTAATTAGCAGATACTAAGGATGCAGTCTATTTAATGGGTCCCTGTTGTAATTCTGTAATGCCTTAACTGCAACTACAGAATTATGAAAATAATGAAACTATAAGAGAATAGCTAACGTCAGCCATTGCTATTTTCTTTTAAAGTTATTTTTGTATGGGTCTAGCTGCCCTGTACCACCCAATAGGGAGGTCAGGCCTTCACACCCAAAGTTTATAGATACCAATGTCAACATTGCCATAACTTAGAGGAAAGGTAACAGTCCAAGAAAGAGCAAAAAGCATGATGTAGGTATGTGTGGATTTAGTTAATTCAGTTTCACTATTCCAGGGCTCAAACTAACAGGTCTCAAAGTAACAAATGAGCGCCCTGTTTAATTTTTGTTTGCATTTTCTAGGCTGATGGTTCAGATCAATGGTGATTTTTGTGTATCAAAGCTGTGAAGAAGAGGACTGCATTTAATGTAATATTTTACAAATGTATCTCTAGATAGTAGATACATAGTATTCCCAGTAACATATAAAAATGTGGGCTTAGATAATCCTGTTTGTTATAGGTCAATCCATCAACAACCAAATACTGATGGATATATATATATATATATATATATATATATATATATATATATATATATATATATATATATATTAGCAGAGGGGAAAGCCTGCTTGCAGCTCCCATATTCTGGGCACCCCCAAACTTTTACAGATCTACTCTAAGGTCACACAAGAGTAGAACAAAGAAAAAACCTTCACTATTTCTGAAATATATTTTAGTGATTTTACCTCAATACATTCAAATTCAAACAAGCAGATGTGAATCAGGTCTTTAACTCCCATCCTGTTTATTATAAAAGAAGACATCCTGAAGAATAAGGCTATTGGCACCATAATAAAGACATTAGTGCTCCAAAATTGTACCAGGTTTTGTATATCAGCTGCATTACATGGAATATTCAAGACCTCAGTACATCATCAAAAGCACATATAGTTCTTGGGAAGATAAGAAAATTAATATGTTTATTTTTAACAAAAGGCAGTTAAAAAGATGTAAGGTTGTTGTAGTCTACAAGTTCTGGAAAGGATAGGGTAAAGCTAATTGTTTCTCCTCAACTAATTGAAGAGACCTGATTTTGGTAAACCAGCATTTAGGAAGGTTAAAAAGGTATGAAAAAATAAAGAAGGCAGATGTTTTCTTATTAGATTAGTAACACATGGGAAATACATTAAACTAGTCAAATTATGTAGGACCACAGAATATGATTTAGGAGTGGCTGATATTTTCTTCAAGATCCTTTCGAGATTTGGGATAGAGGGGAGTTCCATGGTTGTAGGTTTCAGTGTTATTCTTGCCTCCTGTTTTAGACAGGCCATAAGATTAGCCTAGATTACATAAAATGAACAATGCACCTAAATATTAGATCAAATAATTAGACTTTATCGAAGTACAGATAATGAAATACCCATATGTGGTGGACTTTAAATATCAGATAGCAAAAGAGAAGGTGGTACATAGGATAGCTTATGGATTATTATGTGGACACATTTTGGGCTGTGTTCAATGAAGCAGAGAATATTCCTGCTGCTCTTTCAAATCATTTTATTGTGATATTTGAATTAAATTATGGATCATCTCATGCTAGGGAAGAAATTGGGAACCATACCTATTAGTGTTAGACAACTTTTAAAAAAGCAATATCCTTATAGCTTGAGTTTGGTGGCTTTTGGGAAAAGGAGAAGGAAAAAATAAATTTCCTTAACCGCATATTCAAAAGAATTTCAGGTAAAAGGGAAGGGATGAGTTAAAAGTAATAAATCATAACAAGTTAGAATTAGGAGGGTTCAGATTAGAGAGTAGGACTCTGGACAAATTGAGGATGCTAGCAAGGAATGTTTTTTCAAAGATCAACTCTAATTGATAATATAAAGAGACAGAGAAAAATATATAAATTAGCTTAATCTAATAAAATGCAGGAGAGATGGAAAACAATGAAGCAAATTGTATGGGACTGGAAATGTGCCTCACTTAAACTTTGAGCCCATATATTTTTGGACAGGAAGAACAAGAGATAGATGACATATTCTTTCAGAGACCGTGAAGTTGAAATAACTGCACATTCTCTTGAGATTAATAGAAGTATAATGAGGGAAGTAAAAGAAAAATCTCTCTTCCTAGGTAAATGGTATAAGATGGTATAACAGTTTCTAGAACAGGTATATGCTGTACTTGTTGCAGAAGAGGAAAACAATAATCCAGCAAAGACCTATTGCATTACAAGATATATATCAAGCTATAGATTTACTGAAGTCTGGGGAAGTATCAGGCCAAGACAGCATAACTCCAGATTTTTATAATAAATATAAGTAGGAACTCTTACTTATTTTACGATTTACAATGGTGTATTTTTCCTGATTCTGTCAGACTTAGTAATATAATGTTCATATCAAAACCTCGGCAAGTTCTTGTTAGCCTATGCAGTTACTGACATATACCATTACTTTCACCAAAAGCTTTTTTAGCCCACCTTTGAAAGGTAGTTCCACATATCATTTTTGTATTCAGCAGGGATTTGATAAAGAAAAAATGGGTGGGACAGATCTGGCACATTTGCAGCTGACCCAGTAGCTGTAGTTCTAATTCAGCTGAATGGTTAATGCTTTGGAGATCTTCCTCAGTGTTTTATTGACAAGTGGAAGCTGTTATAGTGAGACCCTATAGCATGGGTTTTAAGTGACATAATTTTCACTTGCTAGGATAATCTATCAGAAGTTCCTCTCTTCCATCTATTGTTGATACCTACAATAAAAAAACGTCAGCATTTGTGATTATACACAGTTATAGCATGCGTGGCATATCATAGCCCAATTACTGTGTCATGGTTTACTGATGTCAGTTAAGAAGTCTTATGACTTCTTTCCCTGTTTGGAGTTATAAGCTGGCCTTTTGAGGCATTTGGTCTTTATGTATTGGAATATCACAAATTTCTCCATAACTGGAGATTGCTTAGGTTCAATGCCATCATCTGATTCTGGTGGTTAAGGAATGTATTTTCTGAATATTGGAGTGAATTCAAACAAGAGTAAAATTATAGGCATGCATACAGGCATACTTTGAAGAGAATATACTAGAGTATAGGAAAACTTTGAAATTTGCATTTCATACTGACCTGCAGATTAGCAATATAATGGTAGTACCAAATATGTTACGTAAGTGACATCTCTTCATCGGTGTTCTAACCAATACATTTCAAACATTTCAGAAAATGTTGCTTCATTTAGGTTGGAATCCCGCTCACATGGAATCAGTATGAAGTAGTTAATAGCCCTTATCACCTAAGTTGATTTGGGAATGCCCCATCTGATTAATAATGGGGAGCAGTGCGTCTGCATGGGAATTTTTAAAGACCTAGACTGAAACCAATATTGGTTTTGTCTTGGCCAGAATTTATCTTGGTCACTCACAGTGTCAGGAAAGTACGGACAGACAAAAGAAAGTATAAGATTTAAAGAGTTTAAATGACTGGTATTGTATGATGAGGTCTACTAGAGCATGAGTGGAGATGTAAAATAAGTGTACTGGGTCAGCTATTTGGATAATGCTTTAGTTGCTGTAAGACCTGTACATCAGTCAAGCTGGACAGCATTGATTTTTAAGATTAAAGGTTTTACAATGCTTTGACTTTTTAAGTAAGGATTAACATTTTTAAGAATTACTTCTACATTTAAGTGAGGAATGTCTTAATGTGTCTTGGAAGTTATATTTGCAGCTCAAAGATGTATTTAATCAGGAAGTGGGATTGTCCAGAGCTTCACTGTTTGGTAGGTAGTATGGCACAGAGTCTGGTTAATTTCCATCCAAAAAAAAAACAGAGAACATTAACATGTCAGTATTAAACAAATCAGTGCAAACCATGGTTCCCCTTGAACTTCTTCATGATTTGGAACACAAATGGGACATTTGGATAGAATTCCCTGTATCCAAATATCATTTGTTTGGAATATTAATGGGACAGACAAGGTTTAGAGTTAGTCATTCAGTTGCTTGTGTACTGTTAAGGTGAGTCACCTGACAGTACTCCCAAATACACTTCACAAGAGAGGTTAAAGAGATCAAGATTTATTTCCTGGAGATGTCATCCTCAAAATGCTAATTACTTTCACATAATATTACAATGCTGCAAAATAAGGACTACAAATGTTTAATGCTGCTTAGATTTCTAGACTGTCTAGTCCTTGGATAGATGATGTTGTGTTTTGCCTGTGGAATTCTAAATAGTGTTACACTTACCAGATTCTAAGAATATGACTCAAGGATCCTTCTGTTGCATAAACTAATAAAGATGCTCAGAGTCCTACACCTAAAGTACTCCACCTGCATGTGGGGATAGGTACTGTAGGCAGTATATGTTATTAAGCCCAAATGTTTGCAATATCAGTTCCACATTCAGATACTAGAAGACAAAGGAAGCTGGTAGCAGGAAACAGAGATGCTTTATGGAAGATTTTACATTTCATCATCTTAGAAAATGGAAATGCAAACTTTCAGTGCTCTGGGGATGCATTTGACTAGTGTATCCCCACAGCATGCATTTCTTCTCATGTAAGATTTATGTATTTATTTATTTTACATTTGTTGACTGGGTTAGTCTGACTGAGCTAGTAGCTCATTTCCAGCCAAGACCCAGGGAGAAAAGCGCCACAGTGAGTTACAATTTAAACAGCACACGCAGTATCAAAAATACATTCAAAATTATAATTAATATAAGCATTGGATAAAAAAATCTGATGTACATTTAAAAGTCTCATTGTATTAGTATTTAGTTTACAGTGGTAGTAAGGTGATTATGAGGACAGTAAGATGTGAGAATGCATCTGTCAGGTATCACTGGGAGCACTTTGCCCTCCACTATAATATCATAATTGGGGAGCAAAACTGAATTTAGTATCAGGGTTGCATCCCAGGATGGCAGTCTACTTTGTTAACTTGTACATTTGGAATCTGACCCTGGGTGTTACAAGATAAATTAGAGAACAGTGGTATAAATGAAAACTTATTTTACTGGATCATACAAGTAGTGGCAATAGCCCTAATGATTATTTTTAAATTTTGGAAAACAGGACTTGAAGACTGGAAAGTTGAAAATAACATCTATGCTAATCATGGAAGATCTGGCCAGGCTAAAGAGAGACAGAAAAAAGATAAGGTTATGTAAAAAAGACTGAAATGCAGTTTTAAGTTGTTGAGATAAAAGCCTTTGTTAGTCTTAAGTGTACTTCTTTATGAGGGATGTTCCTCAGTTTGATTATTAAAAAGTCCATATTCCTCACTGTTCTGCACAGGGTTTGTCACATATTCAGTGGAAATAATTTTTACTGCTCCACATTGACAGGGTCTGTTACACATTCAGAGGCAGGTAAGAATTTTTGCTGTTCCATATTGACAAGGTCTGTCACACATTCAGTGGAAAGAATTTTTACTGTTTCACACTGACAAGGTATAGCACATATTTAGTTATAAGATTGTTTAATATCCATGTTTATAATACTAGATTTTATTAATCAAAATAATTTTTGTAAGTATAAAGTAATATATTTCAACCATCCTGTAAATTTCCTAATTGAAGTGATTAATAAGCTGTTAGTAAATGTTCTACATTTTTGCCATTTGTTCCACATTATGAGGGGTAGTGCTACAAATTTTGTTGATGGAATGTTGATTGCTATGTTGACAGTGTACATATCAAGTTCACATATTAAAATATATCATTATTTTATGTATACATTTAATATATTTAATATATCCATTTGCTATAGCTGCCTTAATATATTGGTAATATCTGCATTTACATACACACAGACGAGCTTGCAAACATTATTTTGTTTAAAAATATATCAGGATGTTTCCTTGATTTTCTTTAACACTGTTACTGCTTATATCATGTCAATGACTATTATTTATGTAAATGTTTATTTTTGTTGTTTTTATGAGAAAGCTGTATGAAATAAATCTAAGACGGTTGTTTATATCTATTTGTGACTGAGTTTAAATATTTTTAACATAATAAAGACTTGTTTGAAAACTGTACATGTATACACACATATACATGGACATTCTGAGAAATTGCCATAAATGATTTGCATAGACCATATTACTTTACTGTTTAATTGTAGAGTGTTAGTATTGCAATCTATCAGCTAGGAACAATTTGTAAAATTTATTCCTTTGTTTATGCACCACTTTATTTCTAAAGTTTCCAAAGAAAATGTTTTAGATAACATTATTTGTTGTCAAGGAGACAGAAACACTCATGCTTTTGGAGTACAGTATATAGTACAGTATACCTTTGTATGTTATATATTGAACAATGCTACAGTCTGTAGTAGTAACCAGTAATAGCAGATGGAATATTTTGCTACATATGTAGCAAGTCTAATTTTAGAAGGTACACAAAGGGCTTGTGTTGGGCCCTTTATAAACCACAATTCTTGATGGAGTTATGTCAAAACCTTTAGACGCAATACAGTCTAGCTTTACAAGGGTTGGTACAATTGCAGCATTTTCACTGTATTTGATTTGGAATCTTGTTGCTATGGTTATTTATAAACTGTGTAACAAGGTTTTCTCGCACTAACAAAACCTTAAACCTGGGTTGAGATCCAGTTCTTTGTATTAGGTATAATGGAATTCATGAAGAGACTGCCAATCAAACATTTCTAAAAAAATAATCTTGCTGTAGTGTTTCATGAGAGTTGCAACTTGTATCAAGGTCATTCACAGTTTTCTTCCAAAAGCTGTAAATCCTTTTAACACTGTTTCCAGTAAAGTTTCATCACAACATAGTTTCCCTGCGTTTGGTTTAATACAGAATTCACTATCCCAGATGAATTTTTCATCAGCCAGAACACGTATACCATGAATAAAAATGACAAAATATGTTGTAAATCAATCTTTGTTATTTCTGTCTTTCTGTACCATTTGTATCGACAATACCTAGACAATTTGCTTATTACTATTATTGTCATTTAAAATTAATAGTAATAAGAAAAAAAAATTCATATTAGAGAAACTGTTGATTGGGACAGGTTTTTGTTTATATATTACTTATTCTTCTCATGTTCATGGTGGTAGGAAAGTGAACAGGGCAAACCAGGCTTCCCTATTCTCAGTAAATGTTCTGACATCAGCCTGCAAGATTAATAAAAATAATCCTATTTTTAAACAGGTAGGCCCAGAATTTCTTTTCAGGGGCAACCTGGTGAAGTGACTGGCCTAAGAGCATGCAGTAGGCAAATGTGGGCTGAGGGAATCAAACTTCGTACCATAGAAGCTAAAGCTTGCAACCTTAATCTCTGTGCCAACTGTCAGGCAAAATCCTGCTCAGTCAGTCTCTAAACTAGCAAGCATTTCTAGAAAAGCTAAGTGGCATCGTTTCTCCAGCTGCATTTGTTCTGACGCCTTCTCTGTCTAAGCTGTGCTTGACACACTTACTGTGGAAGTTTCCAAGGGTCATTATCTCTAGGCACTGAAACCATTCTATGTGGTTCTTGTCTAAGTATAGAATAATAACTTTATTCTGAGATTCTTATAGATTTTTGAGTTCTACCCTTTGTTGTGAACAGTGAACCAAAGAACCAAGGAATCTTCCTCTTGTATCTCTGATATCATCATTTCTATCACTACAAAAAGCTCATGACCATAAATTGGAATTTGGACAGTGACTGAACAGTACATGCAGAAATTCATTGTTGTGTCAGTTATCACTTCATCACTACTTTGTAGGACAACACATGCAGTACTGATTGTTGCATCTGTCCTTATGTCACCCTCCTCACCCACTCTGTCCTTATATGTGAACAGGACAACAATATATGTAAAGTTCTCTGCTTAGAGTAGCTGCCCCCCACCTCCACCCCACCAGCTCCATCCAGAGAGAAAGTCCTTACCGTGAAAGAACCCTAAACTCTGATTTGGGGATATTGATTTTCAGTCCATCCAGTTTGCTTTCAGCAAATCATGCTACAGATCAGAGTAACTTGAGGTAAAAAAAAATAACATTCTATTCAAAAAACAAAGATGTAGTTCTTACATCCAAAAATGGATGCTTTACAAATATTGGTGGTACTTTGAAACCTTGTCCCTGAAAAAGAAGAAAGGGCATACAAACAAGACACACCATCAGTTAAGTCCTGTAATTTGAATAGATTCAACTTCACATCCAAAATGCTGACACAACTCTTGCAACGCAAGTGCCAAGATCAAGTGGCACAGAGCAGCATCTCTAAACTCCTTCACTTTTGAAAAGCCTCCCAAAAAGTATTGCATTTGTTTAACAGCAGAAGGAGACAGTACTGCTATCTAGTTTGCTCTTCATGCACATTTACCATTCTGCCTCCCCAATATCTTTCTCTCTTTCCCTGATCCTTTTTCCTGTCCACATATGCCCTTTTGAATGCCTCAACACAATTTCTGCCTACAATCTATTTTGGGGCTCTTTCTATAAAAGCAGAGCTCTCTCCATGAAAAAGTGCTTTCACAGAGCTAGCGAGTAGATGATCCCTATAATCTGCAGGTTGTGGCCACCACTTCTTCTTTAGTCTTTCCTTTTCAAGATAGACCCTTAATACCTCTTTGACATGATCTTGTGTACCTAGTAACATGATGTCTCTAATAAAATCTCTCTCATAGGTTCATAGGTGTTTACTAGGCTAATGACCACAAGGGTATTTTTAAGCCTAGCCATTCATCCCAAATCTCTGAGAAGTCCTGATCCCCTTGTTGAGTGTAAGGAGGGGCCTGGACGATGAAATATTTACAGGCTGCATTGTGCCTATTAGAGCCATGGATGAATTTCCTGCTCCCCATCCAATTATCCATTTTGCACTTAAATTGCATTAGGGAGGAGCTGTGCTTCACATGGATGGGAAACCTGTTAAGATGGGGTAGTCTCTGGGATACATACCTATCTCTCCAGCAGGTCCTAGTTATATCACAGGCAAGGTTTAAGTCTTTAGAATGGGTAATTCCGGTGCTGTTTGTTTTGTGGATATGCAGGAGGTCTATCAGAGTGGAGTCTGACAATGCCCTGTATGTTAAGCATAGATATCCCCTCAAAAGTCTGTAGGAGACAGAACACAGGAATAGGGCCTTGAGATGATCTGCACAGGACATTTTACTTATGCTCTGTGTTCTTTTAGTGAGGAACCTCTGTGGATATTACAATTGTTGGATATGCCTGGTTAGGTATATGCTAAAGGGGGCATTGTAATCAATGATAGGTCTGATGAATGCAGAATACAGTGCAACAATGACTTCCTTCAACTTAGATGCCATACCTTCATTTTTAAGTTGCGCAACATAGAATGATTGCCACAGTACTGTAGATATGTGATGGTCAAAGGCTAGATTACTATATCTATGTGTGTCCCTAAATCGCTAACTACTGGGTCAACTCTAAGGGGTGTATTATCAATATGATAGTAAACAGCGGTGGATGACTTTCCAAAGGATACTATTATGCATTTCTTGGCATTTAGTTTTAGACCATGGCTCTACCACAAGCTGTTTGTCTGTGGTAACCCCTCCTGGAGAACATTTGTGTCAGTGTGGGATTCAATAACAGTTCCTAATTTGCAATCATCTGCAAACTTAGTCAGCCAGAGACCACTGACATTAGCCTTGACTTCAGAGAAGTAAATGCCAAAAAGGAGTGGTCCAATGATTGATCCTTGAGGGACTCCACTTGTGACTGGCCTCTTTGTAGAGGTGGACTCTCTTCTAGTGTCTTGTCATATCATTTCCACACTATCTCACACATGTTTCTAATGTCTTTTCTTTGGATTCCTTCAACATGCTTAGTGGTCTTTGCATTTTAGGTCCTCCAGAACTGTTCACAGAAGTAATAAGATTGGTTATTCTAATTGACTTCAGTTCAAGATCAGGGAGACTATAATGCAGACATGACAGACTGACACCAGCAAGAAAGTGATAAGATCCAAGAGACCGGCCCAACCACCATGGCTAATATCTATACTTTAAGTAGGAAAATCATGTGCAAAGTATGACCTCATTTATGGATTGCATAGATAATAATCTGAGCAACTCCAAAGGCTTTCATAATATAACTGAATTGTTTGGCAACAGTCAGTGACTCATGCCAGCACAGGTATTAATGTCACCAAGAACAACTATGTACTGGTGACCAAGACAGAGTTGTCGAGAAAGTCAGTGAACTTCTGTAGGAACTGCCTCACACAACAGGTAGACGATGATATAGGAATGTTCTCACATAATAGAGAGATAGCCATCCCTGTCTACTCTAGTTTCCTTTCACCTCCTAAAATCATACTGAAAAAACTTGTTTTACTTAAAAACAAACTCCAGATATTTTGTCAAACCCTTGAACTTGTAGCCTGGGTTGTACCTGAAAATGTTTCAAGGACTGGCTCAGTTAATAAATGACAAAAAAATCTATAAACATTACTGTGACTTTCTACAGTGCATTTGTTATGCACCTCCATTGAAAATGAAGGGAACTAAGAGTAAACCATCACTGTCTATAACAGATAAAAAGATTTTTTTTCTAAATCGCCCCATTAGCTTGACAAGTCTGATCTGTAAAGCCATGGAGAGTATTATTATGGATCTCTTAAACAAGAACATAGGCAATCTCCAAACACTTGACTCCACCGAGTTCGGATTCGTCAAGGGCAGATCTTGCCTGTTGAACCTGGTTGACTTCTTTGAGACTGTCACCAAGGCCCTGCATGAGGGAAAGCCAGTACATATAGCTCACCTTGACTTAGCCAAAGCTTTTGACCCAATCCCCCACTTGGGCATCATCGAAAAGCTAACACAACTTGGCGTAAATCCTTATCTCATCAGGTGAGTGGCCAACTGGCTCACCGACAGGACTCTAAAAATCAAAATAGGCACCTCCACCTCTGATAGCAGACCTGTCACTAGTGGAGTTCCCCAGGGATCTGTCCTGGGACCCCTACTCTTTGACATCTATTCCTCAGAGGTCCAGGCAAAGACAAAAGTCCTGTGGCTGACCAAGTTTGCAAATGACTGTAAGTTGGGTGCTGTCATTGACTCACCATATGATGTTAACATACAACAAGAGGGTTTCACAGCAGCTAATATATGGTGCCAAAGTCATGGCCTCAAGCTAAATGCAAAACAATTTATCATCATACCATCTGACAAAAACATTACCCCTACTGATTACCACATCAGTGGCAACCCCCTAAGCACACAACCTGTGGTGAGAGACCTGGGCATGACCATCATGTAGCGGCAGTGGTCAGAAAATCTTTTTTATTTGGTTCATCTCATCAGTAAAGGGATTGCATCCAGAAAAAAGGAGGTTATTAACTCTCTATACTCCTCAGTCATTAGACCAATAATTGAGTATAATGCCTCATTTGGGATGTACCTCTCCAAACATCTGCACCAATGGAAAGGCCACTGAAATACCTCACAAAGAGAATCCATGGCCTCTGACATCTGTCCTATGCAGACAGGCTCAAATCACTATCACTCTACTCAGTATAGTACAGATTGCTCTGAGGTGATCTGTGTCTCACCTAGCAATCTCGGACCCTGCCCTACTAGAAATGGTCCATATCTGTAAGTCTAACTCCTCACACACTACCCACTCAAAAGGCCTGAATCTAATATGCAACATCAACAAAACCTACTGGCGAGACAGGTTTGTCTCCTAGGGACTGCCCTGTCTCTGGAATAGACTTTCCCTACACATCAAACAGAGCACTTTGCTGACCCTCTTCAAGTGCAACCTTGATGAGTGGATGGGAAACCACAAATTTGTCCCAGGGATTCCACCTGTGTATTCATTGACAGGGGTGACAGGTGCTGTCTGAGGTTTTTTTTTGAGGATAAACACTTGACTAGGCTTGTAAGGGCCACAGGGCCATTAGCCTAGTAACCTCCTATGATCTTATGATCCATTGATATAAAAAAGCAGGTATTCTACAGACTGTTTACTGCAACAAGAATGTGTTCAAAGAAGATGGCCTCCACAGAAGTAGTCTGAGCCAGTCCTAGAACAGGGATAACAGAAACAGCTATCCAGCCCTCCATCCTACCACTCTAAAGGCAATGAATCCTTGACAGTCTTGGTGGGATGGAAGAGGCCAATTAAGGGTGGACATTTACATCAAGCCAGGTGTTGTTTCGGGTGATTAAATCAAGGTCAGTTTTAATCAGAAGGGTACAGATAATCCCAGACTTGTAGATTGATCATGAGGCCACCAAAACATGATTCCCAACTACCCACCACAGATCTAAAAATAGAAACCCTATGTACAATACAAAGACAGTCTGGAATGGATCATTGTGGATAAGCCCTCTATCCTATTTAACAAAAAATATATTCTTGGTAGGTCAATGAATAAACTTTGATCAGAATGTATTCCTCTTAAATTCTGCACACTTTTTAATATGACCCTTAATGCCCACAATATTTTCAACTAAATTAATTTGTTCAGAATTTGTTTCTTGGAGAACCAAAAACCCAATGATTTCAAAATAAAAGAGTATCAGTGATGGAACAATAAACTGTAACTCTCTAGTTTTACCTTGTTTTTTCATGCACTGATAACAGTCACAAACAACAGAGTCACTATTCCCAACAAACAGTAGGCATGTCCTGCATTCATTACAAGGCCATATGTGCAGTAAGTCAATGATAAGAGGTGGTCTGGTCTCTATTTCCACAACTGCTTCTGTCGAGTCTGGATGTCATCCCTGTGTACTCCACTTTCCTTCCACCTACTATAATCATACTAAAAACTTGTTTTATCTAAAAAAAAAAATCTTATGTAATGTCAAGCCCTTAAATCTGTAGCCTTGGTTTAGCTGAAAATGTTTCAAGGACAGGCTCAGTCAGTAAATGACAAAAAAATCTGTAACCCTTAATGAGACTTTCTAAAATGTATTTATGTACCTCCATTCTAAATGAAGGGAACAAATATTAATCCATCACTGTCTATAATAGATAAAAAGATTTCTTTCCAAATATATAAGCAGGTATTTTACTGCTATATAAATACGCCCTTCACCTAAACATGCACTGCCATCTTTTTTAAAATGAAATTGCTATGACACATTTTCAAAAGGTGGACTGACAAACAGCATCCATGGTGTATGTCAGAAGCAGAGCAGATGGCATTCTTCTCATGGTGCTGACCATGACTGATTGGTAGAAAGACATGCTTGTCAGTACCTGCTCAGTGCACTCCTGTTGTGTTCTGAGCTGCTGATGAATTTAAAGACCATACTGACAATGCAATGATCAATGGCATGACTTTATGCATCAGATCGGGAAGGGAGGCAGATGAGTACATAGGCCATATACGTTGAACAGCAAGCATTCTGTGTGGACACAAGAAAGAGTGATATGGCACCATATTCATGAAGTAAAAAAGAAAAGAGATCCAGGGACACATGTCATACATAGCCTTTGATCTCATTATTAGATAGATAGATAGATAGATAGATAGATAGATAGATAGATAGATAGATAGATAGTTACATAGATACACATAAATCTATGTAAATATAGGCACATATGGCATGAGTTGAGATTGTAACACTATGAAAGTAAGCCATTAAACCTCCATGCAAAGTGACTCTGCATTCACACAGCAGTGCATTCAGTACTTGGTCTATACCTGCCAATAAAGGACCTTCAAGCATGCTTAGGTTTCCATGTGAGTGTCTTTCAGTCTGTAGTAGGGCAGTTTGCACTTTGAATATTCCCTTGAGTGGAACTACCCTCATCCTCAAGTTGATGATTTGGAAAAAAAAGGAACACTTTCCCTTTAAGTACAACATTCATTTTAGCAGCCATGGTACCAGCTGTGGCTGCTTAAATGATTGCCATTCCTTTACTCATGTCTGATTGGCAACTCTTCCAATCATAGCTCTTAACAGCTGACACCCAGGGCTGCTGGTGGCTTCACCCCATCCTTCCTGCTATTCTAAGTTTCTGCAAATGATGTAATATACAAAGTGCTAAAGAGATTATTGATTCCTATGTTAGGAAGTACTGAACAAATTAAACATCTGGTGGAGTCTTGATCTGGCTGTACAGAAAAAAAATGAAAAAAATGAACACCATTTTGTGGCAAACAATATTCCTTAAGAAAAGCATGTGCAAATATCAGGCAGTGTTACAGATGCAGCCCCTTATGGATTGATTCAGAAACTGATTCAGCTATAAAATCTTCATCATAAACCCTGTTTTTCATTTTTAAATTGATCTAGATGTTGCAAAAATTGTCACCCACTCCCCTTGATTCATATCCACTACCTTACTTTTTGTGACAGTCATACCTACCTGCACCAGGTTTTCTCTTGCACAATCCATTCATCTCTTGGCTGGATATCTTTATCTAACAAAGTGTAATACTTTTTTTTCTTGCTGAGTACAATGATGATTTATGGGGTAAAGCAGCAGTTATATTCACAGGAGCCAGTCTTTACATCAAGACCATTGCTATTGCGACCCAAGTAGCAAAACATTACACTAGGCAGTTGTCAATATTCAGATCCCTTTCTGTTACCACTGCCAGCTGCAGACTACTGCCATGCCAGAAGCTGCTTGCCAGTCTGCACATGTGCATGCTGATTGGCTCCCACAAGAAAAGAGGTAAGGGGTATGAAAACCAAGAAGATTCCTCATTTACATGTGAAAGAACCACCACCTTTAATCTGTTCCTGGCATATTCTTGCCTGAAATGCTATCTCACTAATTGTAGCACATTTTCTAAACCTACTTATCCAGCATGATGACCATCTTCCACCTCCCTTATTATTTTCCATACATTTCCTTTAACTCCCATTTTACAAAGAAAGACCTGCCCAAGTACATTCAGAACATTATCTAAAACTCCAAACCACAAACAACACTGTCCAAATAACACAACACCAAACTTGGAGAAAAAAATAAAACCAGGCTGCGGCAACAGGAAGACCAAATTTATTGTAACCACACTCAGAGCTTTAAGTATACCAGTATTCTGAACATAATAACAGTATGCATTGTAAAATACATGAATATACATCACTGATTTGTTACTATTTGATAGGCACTGATAAGAAACATTAATTAATTGTACAAAAGTATCTGTTGCTGGGAGGTAATGTTTTTATGAGTGCAGTATCTAAAAGGCAAAGTTTTATTACTCATTTTTTTTTGAAAATCTCACATGTTTATTAATTCCATTAACATATAAACATGAACATTCATTCAAAAAACAATCAACAAACAAAACATGGCCTGATTTCATGTAGAATGATATAATGCTCAAGAAAAAACAGGAACAATACAACTATCTCTAAAGCTGTACAAATTAATTAATTAATTAATTAATTATATACACAGTAAAAATGTTAATGGTGAGGTCTCACACAGGAGGAGAAATTGCATTAACAATACCGGAGCGGAGTGTCAGTATATTATTACCTTGTCAGGCATTTAACATACAGATATCTATAAAAACACTGTACCCAAATTCCAGTCTATAAGTGAACTTTAGTATAGAGAGAAAAAATAGGTGGAAACACAGAAGTTACCTGGGTGCAAAGGGTTGTTCTAAAAATATTTTTTGAGAGCCAACTAATTCATTAAAAGGACTCAAAACTAGAAATAATTGTAAACCTTAAGGAAAGAGTTCCAAGAAAGAAGGCATCAATGGCAAACTAAGCACACTGACATCAACTACACTTCTATCACCATCTTAGTTAGATATACTGACTGTTGATTAAAATGCAAGGAAGATTTTTTTTTTTTATCTTTTATCTTTAGTGCAATTTGTAGGTGGTTAGTCAATGTCCTGGGATTTCTCCATTCATACAGATTGAATAGAATTACATCTCTAAATCATGGGTTATATTGTGCAATACTATTTCCTTAGCAAATGCATTAGTCATTTGGTTAGTGGCTCAACAGGTAATATACTTGCATTTGGTACTAAACGATTAGAGGGTAGTAAGTTCCATTTTCATTCCAGGTGATTGAATGCATTTTAAGGCTACATTCCTGACTGTGCGGTCTTTCAAATGACACTTTAAACCAAGGTCCCATTCACCTGAATTGGAGAAAGTGTAAATGAATGTAAAAGATCCAATAACTTATCATTAAAGGCAGGGGGCATAATTAATTTTATTGCAGTGATACTCAAAACATTCCCAAATATCACATTATAGTATTCCATTGTAAATAATTTTATTGTATAAAACAGAAATCATCCAAACAAGCATGGTCTATATCCCCCATTTTGTTATATAATACCTTCACACATCTGGCACAACAAATTCTCCAAAAGACATAAATCTTTGTAAGAGTCTCATTTAAGGTGAACTGCCTAACTATTTCATCCCCATAAAAAAGTAAATCAGTAGTTATGTCATTAAGTGAAACATTCAATTTATGTTAATATTTTAAAAAAATCTAAATTATTTTACTTAATTATATTCAAAACACACAAACAATTGATTCTAACATGTCACAACCTTTCATTCATATATTTATATAATAATGATGCTTGGAAAGGCATTTTTTGTGTCCTAATCATAAAGAACCAAGTATAAATGTATATTTATTGCATAGACATAATTTTTATGGATCCCTCATAAAATCTTACTAACATCTCCCAGACAAGTTCATAACAAATAATTGTTAATACAGCATCAAACCAAGCAATGATTCTGAGTTGCTGTCTGTGTACTTAATGTCCACTGTCTGATAACAGATACATAAAAAACTATAATTTCTACTTCTGTAAACCAGCGAAGATTTGTGTTAGTATCATTTTTCATCTGTCTAATAATTGTTTATAAGTACTTAAATAGTGCTCAATATGACAATTGTGACATTTAATAATGTTCATAAAAATATCAGATAATTGTTTAACACAGGATGTCTCATATCTAATCCATTACCCTGTCTTATCCTATGTAAGATTCATAATACACCATCCTGTTTCTATATAAGAATCCCAAATCCAGCCCAACAAAAAGGTGAAAGCAATAAAGCTCTGAGATGACAAGCTTGGAACAAAAGTTTAATACATAGACACCATTAATGCTCACAAAAATACATTTTCGTTTGACATACACTGCATCAGATGCAGGCTTGAATTAAACTCCTTCTATATATACTATTTCTCTTACATATCAACCAATGAAAAGTGAACCAATTAATGAATTAATTGTTACAACCTAAGCTGAAAAACATATGTATACCTGGCATTTAGGAACCAAAACTGGTTGTAGATTATTCATTTTACTGAATAAAGACATAAATATATAAGAATCCTCTTTTAATAGGGTTTTGTCTGTTTCCCTATATACATACAAAGAAAATGCTCAGAAGCTTTATTTTTAAATTTCTCTGGAGGTAATCATATATTTCTGTTATAACTTCCTAATGAGAATATAAAGGTTTTCAATAGTTATACTTCTTTCATAAGTCAAAGAGAATATCTTACATTTCTAAAACCCATTCAACATAATTTATAAAATCTCTAACCACTACTCATAAGCAATTTCCATGGAACCAAAATTGATTCCTAATATAGAAAAGGTATCTTTTGAAAAGAAAACTCTCTCTCTTTCTCTTCTTGTAAGCTGCAATCAATACTCTTACTATAATTATTTTAACTGTACAAATTGCAACATTATTTTCATTATATGTTGTAAAAATTGACATTGCTCAGTCTTAGCAGCATACAATAATATGTCATCAGCATATATCATTACCATAGGACAGTTAAATATTATTGTAGACATCTGCTTATTGACTTGATTAACTATAGTAACCAAACCTATTCCAAATAAAATTATGCTTATTTTTCAACCTTAGCTTATACCTCTCTGCATATGTATTATTTTACACCATTAATGCATTATTTTGCATAATAATTTATACAACCTTCTTTAATCTAATTCAACAGATTCATGCTGAGACCTACAGCTAATGAAATATGCAAACATCATTTATGCAAAACAGAATCACAAGTCTTTCAATGTCCAATTTGTGCACAGTTGTATATTTTTCTTTATGGTATACCCCTCTCATATACTCCTTTGCAATCCACACTACTGATACATGCACATTACAAGTTAATCTCTATGCTCTTTAGATAAACAAACCGTCAATGGTCTTTTTAATCTTTATTGAAACATATAACCCAATAATTTATAATCACAATTAAACAAGGAGATTGGTCTCCAATTATCAAGATTCTCTTTTTCTTTACTTCTACATTTTAATACTGAGAAAGGCACATGAAACAACTTTCTCATTTTAACAAGTATTTCCAGGGGCACCCATTCATTAAAAAACTTTTCATTAACAGATATATTTGACAAGCTTCTAACATTTTTTAACAAAAATATGGTATCCCGTCTTCCCATGATGAATGCTTAATTTGTACCTTCTTAAGTACTATTTTCAAATCCATAGATAAAAAAAGGATTTAGCTAGTGCAGTATTATCCAAAGTCCATGGGCAATTCCTATTTCCAAAGGACTGCCATCTGTACTTTTTGTATATTTTCATATAATAAAACTCTATCTGTTGTATATCTTGTGACATATCTGTAACTATAACCCCATCTACCACAATAGTCCCATCATCTTATACTTCTTTGGATTGGATTTCATGAAATTTGTGGGATCCAGCTATGTTACTTTCAATACTATGCACACATGAGAATTACTGTATGCAAACCGGGGGAACTGAGAGTCAACTCTACAACTGCCCCCTATGTTCATGATGCAAACCTGAACACTAACTGCCTAGCTAATCCATCTTGGTTGTGATTGTATGGATGGGTGGAAGTTAAAAAAACTCACATATTTGAATTTGCAGGGAAAAATTACACACCATAAAATATGAAGTTGTGTTTGTATATTACATGACAAAAGAAAAGTAAAACTGCTGACATGCTTTGGATTTTAACAACAGAAGTATGCAATCATGAATGCATGTCAGCACATTGCTCATGGCAATAACACAACTATAACACCTCAAAATTCAATTGTCAGTTTCCAGTTAATCATTTTACAGTATTTGAAATGCATAAGTACATATTAAAAGAATTACTGATAATCTGTGGGATTAAATATATACACATGCAATTTAGGAAGGATTGCAGTCAGTGAAAAAAGAGTGCATTGTAACCTAATGCTGTGCATTTTAAACTGCACAAGTAACATACATATGTATTACCCAGCATTTACACATACATCATTATTAACAGAAGTATGATGTTTCTAGAAACTTTGCAGATAACGGAGATATGCATAGTCATCCGCGGCGTAGACATCACTACTCCATGCTAGATTAAAAATCTGTACTGCATAACTTACTGATCAAGTATATATCTCCCATATTTGTTGTTAATAAGAAATGCCAAGCTGCAAAAATATCATCCAAAATAGGCTACACTGAGATTCAAAGTGTCAGATATTCATAAAACATTTACATTGCCTTATTACTTAACCATTTGAGCTAACTGCCATCACATTTCCTTAAATGTTGTAAAACTCTATGGAATAATGGCAAAATGTGCATATATCTACCTTATAACATTAGCATGTGTCAGCACATTGAATTTAACTGTCATAGCTTGTAAAAATAAATATTGAAGGATCATTTTGAAAAAGAATAAGCCATTAATGGCATTAGTGCACAACTGTGTGATTCAACACCACATGTCTCCACATATGTGGAAATCCTGCAGCCAGAAGACGGAAATGATTACAAATTCATACTTCTGGCATTGTGTTTACAAAACTCACACATATTTCAGCCATGCTAACCTGAACTTGTCTTACATTCATGAAAGTAATTATAGTAAGCATGGATATTCAAATAATTTTGTATTTTCCCAGTAAAAGCATTTTTTAAACAAAATAATTTGTATTTTCTATAATGTAGAGCTTACTAATATATGCCTCACTCAGCATTCATGCATACAGAAGTATAGTTTGCTATGTCTCTAAAAACTTTGTGGATAACAGAGAAATATATAGCCATTTTCACTCTAAGTGATATAGGCTTCAATGAACCATGGCTTTGCTAAATGTTTAAAAATCTGCACTATGTAAGTTATCAAACAACCATAGGTCTTCCATATGTGATGTGCAATATTACATAAATAGTAGCCAGTATTTTCAAAAATAAGCTAGAATGGTATTTGAACCCACAAAGGAAAAGAGTCGTCACCTTGCTATATTGTTTAACAACTTCAGCTAGGAGCATCACAGTTTTTTGCTGATTATAACATCGAATATGGTGGAATATTAGTAACAGTCATATCTGCATAGTCTGTATGAATGTAGAGTCATACTTAACAGTCCTTCATACTGTGTATGCTGGCCCAGAATAGTTACAGATAACCTCAGAATGTGTCAATAACACTGATGGCAACTTTAATGATTGGAGCTTTATTTTCTATGTTTGCATTACTATTATCACTCCAGATACCCACAGAATACATTTGAAACAGTCACGAAACAGATATGCCTACTAAATACATAGAGATGCTAATGTAGGTGTTAAGATATGGATTATGTAACCTTTTATTGTAGGCATCTGCTAGCTGGCATCAGACATCTGTGATGGTGCATCAAAGATCCTCCTTGTCCCTTCAGTATAGGTCATCATAGTGGTAGCTGACCTGCATGTCAGTCTGGTAGTTCTGAGTACATCTGTGGTGCTCCCTCACAATCCATTTCCAGATATTGATCTCCATGAGTTCCTTTGTTGATGTCCAGCATAGATAGTGAACAACTTAATGTTCTCCTTCTTGGTCCCCGGACACACTGAAGTCTCCTCTTGGTCGACATCCTCACTATCGATTAAAAAGTTGTTGAAAAATGTCTTCCAAAACAAACTAACTGAGGTCTCATTCAGTTCACAGGAAGCAATGGTATGAGCAGTAACTGCATCAATGTTATGTTTTAAATTTGGCGCATATAGGATGGTAGCAGACTATTGTGCACATATAGCTTAACTAACTTTAAGGTATAGCTGATTTACAACTAGCTTCAGAAGGTAAGCTGTCACCTGCTGGCTTTGTTGTGGTGGAATAGATTGCTTTTATCACATACCTATATTCATTATTCTGTATAAATCAACTAATATGTGTTTTCATTCATTCGGATTTTGAATTGTGTGCATTACAATCTATCTGTTACATAAGGGAGGGTAGAATTAAACAATCTGCATAGAGATAAGTAAATTTACATCATTGGCAAGGAGGTTTTCCCCATATGCAGTTGTAGGAATAAGAAAAAAGAAACAGCCCCTGTGAACTACAGGTATGGACAGAATTAAAATATATCCATAATTATTTCTGGCTAACTTGCAATATCTGTAGTATGTTTATGGACAGGAATAATTTCTGAGGATTTCTCTAAGTTGTATATTTACTAATTTATGGATACTCTGTAATGCTTAGTAATATAATAGTTGTTAGTACATTCAGTCTGGTAGAGGCAACATGAGGATGCTTTGAATGTTCACTGATTCTTGTGTTGAAATGTAGTTATAGCTGCATAATATTTTAAATTGCTGACTTTTTTCTTCACTTTTTCTATATAACTTCCAGTGTGTGTGCTGCATACCATATAATGACAGTAACATTTGTTATGATGCATGTCCCTGACTGCAGTTGTATACTGTATGCATCCGACATTCTTGAGGTGCATATCCTCTTTCTATTTGGATGTGCATGTAACTGACAACCCCATTTCTATAGTACTGAGTTTGTGGCATATTTGTTTTGTGATTGCCCCTTATTTGTTGTTATATCCACTGACATGGGCTGAAATCCCACTTCTGCACATATGATCTATACATAATTGTTAAATGGATTGGTAGATGTGATGGTGTTGTTAGTCCATATTGATTACATACTCAGATATGTTTTTCATTTTCATTCTGATTATCTGTACATAACAGTGGTATACATGACATGGATTGTTTTGCATAGCTATGCAGTGTAAATGAGTGGCAAGCAATTCAATGGACATATATTTTTAACATTATCATGTCAATATGTGAGCCTCTATATGAAGTCTAATGTGCATATCACCCTGTCTTCTAGATGTTAATCAGAAACGGGGTGGATAGTTTCTCCCACAGAGAGAATGAAATAATAATTGAGGCTAGGAACCAGCATGTCCACAACCCTTTTGGATAGACAAGCAATACTGTTTGGAGGAATCAGGTGTGGATGGACCTTATAAACATGATTAATGCTGTGGATGGTCACAATAGATCCAGGGAGGCCTGTTTCCAGTGTTACTCTGACATGATCCTCCAGACTTTATGAGAGGGAGAGGAATGTCACTGGATGTGGGCCACCCTTGCCTCCCCTGGATAAGAAATGATGTTCCTAGCCTCACATCATACCACCAGTCGGAATTGTCAGATACCTGGGGAAGGTACTGAAGTAGGTGTTCCAGGATTTATAGACAACATATAATAACACTACCACTGTCTTATAAATCAACTCTACACTTAAATATATAGCTACATATATTCCTAGAAACATACACTTGTTAAGATACTAAAAATATACATCTAGCAGCAAAGTTCAAGAAATAGTATTGCACATGAACCATGTACCACATTATGGATGAACAAGCACATAGCAGTAGCAGCTGAAGAAAAATATTGCATCTGGGTTGATAGTATACATTATAATGGTTGGCTGGGCTTAATAAATAATAGATAAAATAATATTGCACAGTGAATGGGAAGTCCCAACTTCCTGACCTGTCAGTGATCAGATCTAATGTTAGAATCAAGAAATTTGATTACCTTTGGATAAAAACTGCATTGAATACTGTGTTATCTTTAACAAGATGACAGGCTCATAAACAGACTGTTTTCAGGGTGAGTTGAGTCATATTTAGTATTCTGGTGGCTCTGTTTAGTCTCCTCTTTATAAAAAGATCCTGGATTGTGGGTAGACTAATGCCAGTTATCCTCTTAGCAACTCTCACCACTCTCTGCATAGATTTCTTATCTGTGACTGAACAGCTCCCATACCAAACTGAAAAATTGGATGTTAGGATACTTTCAATTGCTGCTCTGTAAATGTA
The DNA here is from genome assembly GCF_019279795.1 of Protopterus annectens. Classification (NCBI taxonomy): domain Eukaryota; kingdom Metazoa; phylum Chordata; order Ceratodontiformes; family Protopteridae; genus Protopterus; species Protopterus annectens. Next base: position 563,091,869 of record NC_056751.1, read on the forward strand.
GAAGGTGCTGACAATGGTAGCCTTTGAGCCTTCTCAAAAAGTGAAAAAGTTTGTGTGCTTTTTTCACCATGTGGCAGGTGCTCCCTGACCAAGAGAGATCATAAGAGATATGAACTTTGACAAATTTGGTACTGCATACCCTTTTCACTGTCTTGCCATTAATCTGGAGCAGTGTATGGGGTGTTTGCCTCTTCCTGTAGTCTATGATAATCTTTTTTGTTTTCCTTATATTCAGGTCAAGGTTGTTTCCTGCACACCAGGCAATCAGTGTGTTAACCTCTTCTCTGTATGCACTCTCGTCCTCTCTCCTGATGAGACCCAAGACTATGGTGTCATCAGCAAACTAGATGATATGATTTGTACTGATGTTTGCTGTGCAGTCATGCGTTAGGAGAGCAAACAATAAAGGGCTGAGAACACAACCCTGAAGCACACTTGTGTTGAGTGTTATGCTCTTGGAAGTATCCTTGCCCACGCAAACCTTCTGTGGTCTGTAATCAAAAAGTCTCTCAAAAAGTATGTCATTTATGTGTCTCCATTTCCTGTTAATGTGATCAATAGTTGTGTGCCTCTGCCTCCAGCCATGGCTGTGGAACATACTCACATGTTGATGTTTGTCTGCCTTGTTATAATATGTCTGTCATATATGTTGGATACGTAGCTTACATATCATGTCTTTGTTATATAGGGTGCCTGAAACACCCACAGCTATGACATCCTGGTAAGTCCCTATCATCATTAGCAATGTAGTCATATAGTTGTCCCATATTTCAGTGTTATGCTGGATCATTTGATTTCTGTGAAGGTATGTGACATGTGTCATCTGTATCTTTTTGTAGTACGTCCACTGCCTGCCTCCTCTGTAGCCCATCCACTGATCCTGTGGTAGGATGTGATGTGCCTAACTATGATAGTAATGCCCGTGGCTCACAGGCCACTGCATTAGGTTCATTGTCAGACCCAGAAGGGGACAGCCATGTTGATCAGATGTAGCCTCCAATATGGAGGATAATGTGGCTAGACATTTTGATGATGTGGGGGCATCAGATGACTAACATGATGATGACTGTGACCCACTGTCCAATGTAGAGTCTAGTAATGATGGTGACTCTTTCCCACTGTGGACAGATACTGCCCATCGCACTACAAGTGGGAGTGTAACTGATGTGCATGGATGTGAATCAGAGGGTGTCCAGCTACTAGTAAAGGCATATGAACATTCACAGCAATGTCATGGATTTGACCTGCATGCACTTGTCCATGTTGCCAGTGATGTAGCATGCTAGGTGTATGTGTTATATGAAGGTCAAGAGTGTATATATGGAGAGTTCATGGCAGCATTGGCTGGACAGCATGACAGCATGTTATTTGTTGCGAAGTCTGTTGAAAACCCTGTTACAGCAGTGCTAGAGTGGTGCAGTAACTCTACTAAGCAGATTACCTCCAGTGTAGAGAGTCAGACTCCCTCTCATTAGACCTATACATGGCCCTTGGACATCAATGTCTGTGCTGCAATGTGCATGCACATCTGCTGTTGGTCACTCAGTTGTGAGCCCAGTAATCATGTACAGAATGTCACACAACAACACCTATCCACACTGTATCCCAAAATGCTAGTGTCAACACATTCAGCTTCTCAGTACAGCACTGTGGGCTGAGTTTTTCCAGATGTAGCTGGCAGCCAGGACTGCAGTGTGGGCTGTCAGCATAGATGCCTTAGAATGAGTTACAGTAGCACTCACAGTTGGTCTAGTTTGTGTCCTATTGTGTGATTCTGATCTTGCGGCAATGATGACTACTCCATTGACCACTGACTAATGAATTTGTAGTTGTTTTTTCAAATGTCTGATGCCACAGGGGTTTTCTAATCATTTATATAGGTTCATAGGTTCATAGGTTCATACTAGGCTATCTGCCCTAGGGCATTTAAAAGCCTAGCCAGAGTGTGTTTGGCTTTCGCCACCCATTTTATATGAATTTTGCTATGCCCTTTTTCGAGGTTAGTATACTGTGCCTCTGTCTAACAGTGACACAGAAGTGATACCCGGGGTAAACCTATGATCTCCCATCCACTCATCAAGATTCAAGAGTGAAGGGAGCCTCTGGGTTATGAATCTGTCCCTCCAGCATGTCCTATTTATCTCAGTGCTGAGGTTCAAGTCTCTTGAGCACGTAACTTGATGGGATTTGGATTTTCTGAGGTGCAGCATGTCCATTAATTCCAGGTTGGACATGACTTTATATGTCAGGCACAGATCGCCTCTGAGCAGGTGGTATGCCACTGAGTAGAGCTGGAGTTTCTTTAACCGGGCAGCATATGGCATCTGTTTGAGCCCTTTGATCCTCTTGGTGAGGTACTTTTGGGGTCTTTCCAGTTGCTGCAGGTGTCTGGTAAGGTGCATCCCAAAAGGGGCATTGTACTCAATTATGGGCCTGATGAGGGATGAGTAAAGAGGCACGATGACCTCCCCTGATCTAGATGTGAATCCCTTCATGATTAGGTGGGCTATATGAAATGTTTTTCTAACCACTTTGGCCACGTGGTTGTCAAATGAGAGATTGCTATCAACTTGGGTCCCCAGGTCCCTAATTACTTCTTCTGTATTTAATGGATTACCATCTATGTGGTAATTTGTGGGCACTTCGTTTTTGCCAAAGGGGATGACTATACACTTTTTGGTGTTTAGCTTGAAGCCATGGCTCTGGCACCAGTTGTCTGTTTCTATGAGGCCCTTTTGGAGGATGCTTGTGTCAGCTGGAGAGTCGATTATGGCACCCAGTTTGCAGTCATCTGCGAACTTGGTCAGCCACAGTCCTTCCATGTTGGCCTGTACCTCTGAGAAATATATATCGAATAAGAGAGGTCCCAGGACTGAGCCTTGTGGGATTCCATTTGTAACTGGTTTGTAGTCTGACATGGCTCCAGCAATTCTAACCATGTGGGTTCTGTCCTTGAGCCAATTTGCAACCCATCTAGTGACATAGGGGTTTATATTTAAGCTGGTGAGCTTATCTATAATGCCTGAGTGGGGTATTGTATCGAAGGCTTTTGCGAGGTCCAGGTAGGCTGTGTGGACCACATTCCCCTCATCAATGGCCTTGGTGACTATTTCAAAGAAATCAACCAGGTTTAAGAGGCAGGATCTGCCCTTAACAAAGTCGAACTGGGTAGGATCCAGTGTCTGTAGGTCCCCAATATCTTTATTTATGAGGTCCATGATGATCCTTTCCATAGCTTTGCAGACCAAGCTAGTCAGGCTTATGGAGCGATAGTTTCCAGGATCTGTTGAGGCACCACCTTTGTGGAGAGGGACCACTGTTGCTGTACGTCACTCTTTGGGTACATATCCTGTAGTAAGGCTGAGACTAAACAGTAGTTTTATGTTTGGGTTTAGCTCTTCTTGGAGTTCATGTAGGATGCAGCCCAGGACACCGTCTGGTCCCATTGATGCTGTGGTTTTTGCTTTGGAGAGGGCAGCTCTTACCTGTGAATCTGAGATGTCAGGGGGGCAGCACTCTGCTGGGATAGATATTTGCCCTTTTGGTGGGGGGGGGAGTTTGCGCTAAACCTGTCAGCTAGGATGTTGGCAATATCTGTGGGTTCGGTGTATTTTTTGTCATTTTGGACTAATTCTGAGCATATCTGGGAATTCCCACCCAGGTTCCTAACATAACTAAAGAAAGCCTTGTGATTATCCTTAGTGTCCTGTGCAATTTTTCTCTCGAAGCTGGCCTTAGATGATTTTATGAGTGCCCGTAGTTTTTTGCTAATACTGATCAGAGATGCCTTCCCTTTTTGGGATTTTGCTCTATCATGTAGTAGCTTCCTCCTTCTATTGTATAGTTTGTTTATGGCAGGGGTCCACCAGACAGGACGTCTGCCTTTGGAGGATGGGGTCTTGGTTTTATTTGGGATTGCATGATCCATGCATTCCTGAAGGTGTTCATAGAATGCGTTTATAAAGGATTCTGCGGTCTGGGCCATATTTTCCACAGACCCGGGGGCATTGACGATTTCCACCTCGGTTTTGAAGAGTGTGAAATTTGTTTTAGAGAAGTTTTTCAATGTGGTTTTCAGGGCAGAGGGTGGAGTCGGGATGTGAATATTCAGTGAGATTAGTTTATGGTCTGATCTTACCAGTGAGGGATACACTTCTGGTCTGGAGCATAGAGTCCCCATGTTGGTGATGATCAGGTCCAGTATGTTTTCCCATCTTGTGGGAGTGGTAACAAGTTGTTCCATAGCATTTGAGTTTATAAATTCTAGGAACCTTTGGGCTAGGGTGTTGGAGCTAGAGTAATGCTCCCAGTCTATGTTTGAGTAGTTGAAGTCGCCCAATATAATGGTGTTTGGAGAGACCTTCATATTTTCCAGTGTTCTCAGGAAAGCCGAGTGGGGTTCCTGGGTTTGGGAGGGTGGTCTGTAGCAGGCTATAAACAGGAAGGCAGTTTTACCCACTGTTAGTTGCACATGGATAGTCTCTGATGCTTCATGCTCTGCCACCAACCTGGAGGTGTGGGTATCTTTGACGAATATTGATACTCCCCCTCCTTTTGTGGTTTGGTCCAAGTTTTGGGGCCAAAAAGCATGGTATGGGGTAGAATCTGGTAGTGCTGGGGTGCTCTTGCGAGCCTTGAACCAGGTTTCTGTACTGCACAGATATCGATGTTCTCCATGCTAAGGAGAGTTTCGAGTGCATGCATCTTGAGGTTTAGACTTTGGGCATTGAGTAGCATTGCTCTTAGTTTCTTATCCCTTGTGATACCTATGGAGGTGGGTTTGTCTTTTGAGCCTTGCCTAAAAAAGGCACTATGGGGGTAGCAAGAGCCTTTGCCAATATCCAAAAGCCCAGGGGTGACAGGTGCAAGCCGTCCCTAGTGAAGCATCGTGGCTTGTCGAGCATGTCATCCCAGGCTGACAGGCATTGGATCCCCTTTGAATGACACCAATACTTAAGCCAATTGTTGAAATTGATCATCTTGTCTTCATATTGTGGCATCATTCTTGGTGAGGGTAAGATGCTACTCAAGGTCAGGGTCATACCGGCCTGGGCTACATGCTCAGAGAGCTCCTCTATGTCTCTTTTCATGTAGTCCAGGGAGGTACGTCTCAGGTCATTCACACCAGCATGGACAATGACTGAGTCATATTTGTACTTGCCTTGGAGTGACCTGAGTGCTTGTGTTATGTGGCGGATCCTAGCGCCCGACAGGCAGCTCACCGTGACCTTCTCCTTGTTCAGCATGGTGAGCGGGACGTCAGTGTGCCTGACGATAGAGTCACCTATTACAAGTGTATCAGGTGTGTTGTTTAGCCTTAAGGGCTGTGACTGTTCGGCACACTGGCTTTGTGAGCTATGTGTTGCACGTGTTTTATTTTGGGGTAGCGGTTGCTTGGGTGTCTGCTTTGGAGGTCTCTGCTGCTTAGGTAGATATTTATTTAGAGCCTTCAAAGTATGTTTTTGTGTGTTTATGTGTTTGGTTTGCTGTCGTGGTAGGTCTATGTGAGACTGGAATTGTAGTGAGTGTGGTTTCCTTCTCCTCCTGACTGGTTTCGCCAGTACTGAGTTGAGAGAGCATAGCCTCCAGTATGGCTATATGGTTGCATCTCTCACATGTGTTGGAATTTGTTGGGAGGAGGAGAGGGTTGTCTGTGTACATGAGGCAGTTGTAACATTTCCTCAAGATTCCCAGATTCACCAGTTGGACCAGAGAGGAGATTGACAACTGACCTTTGGACATGCTAGAATAGTATTGGGAATTCCTTTATAATTGAAAAAAAGGGCCAATGGGGAACAAGGTACTCAAGGGAAGTTTGTGAGGGTGTAGTGCTTTTAATTTTTTAGTGCTGACTTATATAATTGCTTTAGTGAGCAAGTGCCAGATAACTTAAATGCAATGTGTTACAGGTAACTTAAATGCAAAAACGACAAACAGTAACTTTCTTTCAAGTGAAACAAGGAAATAAGTACAGTAAGCAATGCAGATATCACTAGGGATCCACAGAAGCGCTGAAAAGCCGCATTTTAGGTGGAATTAGTGTTTCAGGGAAATAACAAGCAAACAAACAACAAGCATACAAATAAAGCTGGCCTGGATCTAGTCTATGCTACAGCAAACAAGGTGTACCAGTTTCAGTAAGAAACAGTTCAAATATGTAGGCACTATAAGCCTTTAACCAGAAATTCCCAGCTCAGAAGGGCAGAGTCCAGCCTCTCCTCCCACAAGAGTGCAGACCATGAACCTTCTTAATGTAAAATAACTGGCCTGAAGCCCAAGTGCTTAAACTAGAACTAATACACTTTTAGAATAACAGACACTGAGCCCTCAGTCAGCAGTTCCCAACTTAGAAGGATGTAAGCTACCTGTCCTGCCACCACAGTGCAGGCCACAAACCTTCCTAATGTAAAACAACTGGTCTGAAGCCCGAGTGCTTAATCCAAAAGACTTAGAATGATAGCTACACTTTAATCAAGTTACTACCAAGCAGTAATAAATACAATTGAATATTTTAAAGAATGCCTGGATTAGTGCTCAAGTTATACAAACAAAGCTAGATTCAGCAGGACTGGATCTAGTCTATGCTACAGCAACAAGGTGTACCAATTTCAGTAAGAAGCAGTTTAAATATGCAGGCACTATAAGCCTTTAACCAGAAATTCCCAGCTCAGAAGGGCAGAGTCCAGCCTCTCCTCCCACAAGAGTGCAGACCACAAACCCTAGGTGACTAGCTTCAAGTCGTGATATGTATTACTTCTTTATCATTGCTATATGTTAGTACAGATACTGACAACAGTAATCCTATATTTGACTTCATGCTTCCATGTTTCCATCACTTGCTAGAGGACATATAGCAGATATTTACATGGTTAGCACTGGTTGCTATATTACACATTGCCTTGTTGTCTGCCATTCCTGCATGCACTGGCATGCCTCTTTATGCATACTTATGTCACTTATAGGTTTGTAGGTAAGTACTAGTCTAGCTGCCCTTCTGGTCAATTTTTAGCCTATCCAATTTCCCTTTTAGAGGTGAAAATCAAACCTTGCACCTTCTATCTATGAGGTGAACACTTTAACTATTATACCAACTCGCAAACCCCCAGGTTTATGGCATTTTAATATGGTACTGCACATTTCTCACCCTCAATATTCACTGCATGTCACTGAATCCACACACACACACACACACACACACACACATGTATATATATATATATATATATATATATATATATATATATATACATACATACACACACCTATGCTGGTGTATCTCCAACATTGATGAATGTTCCATGTCTGTTGTGTAGTCAGTGTGATTGATCATTGATGAATGTTCCATGTCTGTTGTGTAGTCAGTGTGATTGATCATTGATGAATGTTCCATGTCTGTCCCTTTTTTAATTTCTCCAAATCTTTTGGGTTTCTAGTACCATGACGGGAATAGACCCTACTCCTAAATCAAAGTACGATTAAAGTTCATGTAATTAGTATTGTTTCACTCTTTGAGGTCAGCCAAAAGTGCTCTTCGCAGTACCCACAATGTGCCCAGTAATGACTCCTTCTGCAATTCATATGGAGTTACATGTATTGGTAGCATATCTAAATGTGATTGTAGACTCTTTTTTATAAGACCTGTTGCTCCTTCTACTATTGGAACTATCTGGGTACCTTTCTTTCACATTGCTCTCATTTGTGTCTCTCTGTCTGTATGCAGGACACTGTAGTTACTGGGTGTGGCGATTTCAGTGATCAATGGTACTTTAATCCTCTTTTCTTGGACCACTATATCTGGTTTTCTAGCATCTATCTTTTGAACTGTTGGTAATGGATGATCCCATGTGATGTAGACTTCATGATTTTCTATGATGCTTTGTGGCTCATGGTCCCAGTGTTTTTCAGCCACTTCATTACCATAATGTTTGCACAATCCCCATTGCAACAGTCTCACCACATTATTATGCCTTATAGTATACAGTCCTTCTGACATTAGTATGTCGCAACCAGCAACGAGTTGTGCAACTGTTTCCAATTCTGTTTTACAAAACCTACATTTGTCTGTTTCGCCCACAAGTTCAATGGATTTTGTAAACCAACATGTACGTAGCCCACTATCTTGTCCTGCCATAATTAATCTTTCATCTCTTGGTTTGAATTTGCATCTCCTTAACCATTCCTGCATCAATTCCTGATCAACATGAGGTTCGTCCAGAGGTTTTCTATACTTGCAGCTGGTCCCTCACCTTATATTCTTTATTTTGTTTTTTGGCACATTCAGTTGCTACCTGGTTTTTATCCACTTGTAGTTTGATTTCCATTCCTGCTTGACACCGATATGCTTTTGCTAGCCTAAGCAGGGAAGTCATCTTAGATTTATTTTCCTCATGTTTCAAAACTTTCAAAACTTTCACTACATTTGGGTCTTGTGAGGTCAGCAGATAAGTGTGAAGTCCCATGACTGCAGATCTATACATGTAATAAATCTCAAGGAGGATCTCTCCTTCGGAACGAGGATATATAATATTGGTATACATTGATTTTTTACAAACAAACCCAAACAAAAACCAAGAACCACTAGAAGGCAGGCAAAGTAACAGCACCAAGGATCAGTTTATTAAATAAAACCACAATCAAGTGCTTTTGTCTTGTTCAAAGACTTCATCTGAACTAGTGGTGTTCTTACATAACAACAATAAATAGTTCAGATCATTAAAACACATAAGAAACAACCAATAAAATAAGAAAACTCATTAACATTAATTAAATGACATTGGGTTACTAAGTGACCAAACATTCATAAAATAATAATAAAATAACAATATAACAATATATTTGACCTTTAAAATATTATCTATATGTGTACATTAAATAAAACATGAAATTAACCCTCCAGGCTTTTAAGTTTGAACACAGGAAGGATAGACTAACTATCACTGAGACCCGGGGGCTGAAGAGCATTCAGTCTCAAGATCCATAGGTTACATAGCTTAAGCTCTCATAGCATAGTTTTTATAAGGACTACCCCATTCAGTAAATAGATAGGGTGCCTTATAGGAATTCACTATATCCTTCAGTGCATAACTAAATATCCTACTCCGCAAATCCAATATTTGATTCCCCTTTTCTGAGATGTTCCATAACACTCGCTAGCTATATATACTCTTACAATGGAGGTCAAAAGTAATAGTCATGATGCAAATTCATGTCCTAGCTTAACAAAATGAAAATCTATCAATGCTAAACAACAAAAAAAAGGAAATACTAAGAGGAAGTTTCTCCCCTAAAACAATTTGCAGTCAGTCCCTCCAATATTTCCATATGTGATAGATGATAGGGCACAGCCAAAACTTACATAAGAGATTCAGTAACTATTGGAACAAAAGGGACATTTGGAACCTTTGTGGAGTGTTCTGTATATCCAGCTTCTGAACACCCACACCCCCTTTCTATCTAAAAGAGCATAGACTACTCATAAATGTACAGCCATATTCTTGAGTTAATTACTAAACTTTGTAAGCCATGGAGAGACGAATTGCCATATAGTGGATCCAACTCACTAACATTCCTTGCTATCAATTACTGGTTCCCTATTATATGATCGAAGGAATGCATCTTGATGGAACTTGAAAGCACGAAAAGGTAAAATACCGAAATGGCATATAAGCTAATTCTTTCCCTGGAAAAAAAATCACTTGGCTGCCTTTGTTATGTTACCATTTTCATCACCGTAGTGTGATCTCGGAGTTGGTACATTTAAGTAGGGGGCATGGGGGGCACACTCCCTACTTTATGTAATGTTTTAAAGTTTTTTTTTTTTTTGGAAGAGTGATTTTTTTTCCCTGGGAAAAAAATCACTGTTCTAAGTGTTCGGGATTGTAAGCTTTCGCTTACATGGGGTCGATAAATCAGAGTTCGCTTTTTTAAGTGTTCGCTGTTTTAATATAGACCCCATTTACTTAGGCCCTAAAATGTCTTGCTATGGTGTAAAAAATATAATGCTGCTATTTTAATCTTACTCCTGTGAGACTTTGAAGTAAACTTCAAGCACTCATAACTAAATAATGGGAGGTGAGGGAACAATAAGTTATGCTTCAAGGCTAAGTAGAATACTTCATATCTAAGAGTTAAATACTTCCAATGTTGAGAAGAAAAGCACCATTTATGCTGAAGAGACTGAAAGGAAGCAAAAATGTTGTCCCTGCCAGCCATTTGGGTCAAATGCTCCAGTGAGTGAATGCTGCTCTTATCCCAGACTTCTGCTTTTATTAGACAGCCACCTATAATCAATATACCACCCCATAACAGGATCATGGAGCCTCAGATTTCTGTTTTGGTTAACAGATAACACATATTCTTAAGAGCTGTCCAGGTTTCTGTTAACTGATGTCAACACCTTAGGGCTGTAGGTAGCCCATTGCAATAACCTATGGTGACTCTGACCTAAGCAAGTTTGCCTTAATATGGGCACATAATGGAAGGAATTTCCTATTGCAAAATTTGTCACATAAAATTAAATTACTATGTTGCCTTTTTATGAAATACTGAAGTACAATTAAAAGTACAAAGTTGCTGAGAAGAAATTTAAAAAAGCACTGATTTACATGTCAAATGCTAATGTAGTTTTATAAACAGGCATATAAATGTACTAAAATTTCACTTTTAAGAAAAGAGGTATCCTTGATATTTCATCTATAGGTGATATTTAATCAAAATTCATGTAAACTGTAGAACCTAACCAAAATGTTCATTCAGCCATTCCCATAGGATCATAGGTTCATAGGTGTGTAGTAGGCTAATGGCCCTGGAGCCTTTACAAGCCTAGCCCATAAGATTACCCTGGCATCTTGCCACCCAACTTTAGTTCCTAGTGCCTCTGTCAAGTAGAGCCACTGGAGTGATCCCCAGTGTGAATTTTCTATTTCCCATCCACTCATCAAGATTTCTTTTGAAGAGGGCCATTGAGGTGCTCTGCTTGACATGTATGGGAAGTCTATTCCATAGCATGGGCAGTCTCTGGTTTATGAACCTGTCCCTCCAGCATGTTCTGTTGATTGTGGTAATGAGGTTGAAGTCTCTGGACCATGTGGTGTGGAAGGATTGGGATTTCTTTAGATGTAGCATTTCTAACAGAGCTGGGTCAGACATGGCTTTGTAAGTCAAGCAGAGATCGCCTCTAAGTAGGCGATATGAGACAGAGAATAGTTGGAGTTTTTTGAGTCTGTCCATATAAGACAAGTGTTTAATGCCTAGGATCCTCTTTGTGAGGTACTTTTGGGGCCTCTCCAGTTGTTGCAGGTGTCTAGTGAGGTACATGCCAAATGGAGCATTGTACTCGATGATTGGCCTAATGAGGGATGAGTAGAGGGAGACAATGACCTCTTTCTTCCTGGATGCAAAACCCTTAATAATGTGATGTGCCACATAGAAGGACTTTCTGACCACAGTGGCAATGTGGTAGTCAAAAGAGAGGTTGCTGTCAACCTGTGTTCCCAGATCTCTTATTATGCCTTCTGTATTCAGTGGACTACCATCAATGTGGTAATTCAATGGAACCGGGGGATGAAGACACATTTTTTGGCATTGAGCTTAATGCCATGGTTCTGACACCAGTCGGTCTCATTGAGGCCTTTCTGTAGGATGTCAACCTCACTTGGGGAGTTAATAAAAGCTCCCAACTTGCAATCATCTGCGAACTTTGTCAGCCAAAGTCCCTTCGTGTTGGCCTGGACTTCAGAGACATAGATACCAAACAGGAGAGGACCCAGGACCGAACCCTGTGGGACTCCACTCGTAACTGGTTGGCAGTCTGACTTGGAATCAGCTACTTTCACACTGTGGGTTCCATCTGTAAGCCAGTTTGCAACCCACCTACTGATATAGGGGTTGATGCCTAGCTTAGTAAGCTTTTCTATGATTCCTGAGTGGGGAATGGTATCAAAGACCTTGGCCAGATCAAGGTCGGCTGTATGAACCACCTTACCTTCATCCATAGCTCTGGTGACTGACTCAAAGAAGTCGGCCAAGTTGAGCAGGCATGATCTACCCTTCACAAAACCAAACTGTGTAGGATCCAGAGTTTGGAGATTCCCTATATCCTTGTCTATTAGGTCCATGATGATGTGTTCCATAGCTTTGCATATCAGACTCGTCAGGCTAATGGGACAATAGTTCCCGGGGTCTGTAATCTCTTCTCCTTTGTGGAGAGGGATGATTGTAGCAGTACACCATTCAGTAGGGACAAAGCCTGAGGTGAGGCTGTGATTGAACAGCGAACACAGGTGAAGTGCCAGTTCACTCTATAGTTCATGTAGAATACAGCCAGGGATACTATCAGGTCTCATAGAACCTGTATTCTTGGCCTTGGACAGTGCTGTTTTAACCTGTGCAGCAGTAATATTGGGTGCCTGGCAATCTACTGGTATTGTGATTGGTCATTTGGGGGGGGAGAGAGGGGTAAAGTTAGCACTGAATCTATCCGCCACTATATTTGCAATATTTGTTGGCTCGGTATAGGAGGTACCATTGTGCAGTAGCTCAGAGCAAATCCGGGTAGTGCCATGGAGATTCTTTACATAACTATATAATGCCTTGTGGTTGTCTTTACTATCTGCTGCAATTCTGTTTTCATAGCTAGCTTTAGCAGATTTGATGAGGGATCTCAATTTTTTGTTGAGGCTGATAAGGGAGTTTTTCCAGACTTGGGACTTTACGTTATTCTGCCTCAGTTTTCTCCTTCTGTTGTAGAGTTTGTTTATGGCAGGGGACCACCAGATTGGCTTCCTTTTTTTGAGGAGAGCATCTTAGTTCTATTGGGTATGGTGAGATCCATGCATTTGTCTACGTGTTTGTACAGTGCATTTGTGTATGATCTGGCAGTCATGCAACTATTCTCCATTTGCATGGGTGCCGTGAAGTTAGCCACCTCTGTTTTTAGAAGTCCAAAGTTAGCTTTGGAGAAGATTTTCATGGTGGTTACCTTTGTTGGGGGGGTGGGAAGGATGTGGATTTCTAAGATGATTAGCTTGTGATCGGATCTAACCAGGGAGGAGTTGACTATTGGTGTAAAGCAATGGTCGCCCATGTTAGTAATGACCAGGTCAAGGATGCTGCTACCTCTAGTGGGGTTAAGAACGAGCTGATCCAGGGCTTTGGAATTAATGAAGTCCAGAAAGTATTTGACAAGTGTATATGTACATGAGTAGTTTTCCCAGTTAATGAAGGGATAGTAGAAGTCGCCCAGTATGAGAGTGTTAGGTTAGACCCTAATATTCTCCAGGCTGCTTAGGAATTTGGAGTGTGAATCTTGGGACATGGTTGAGGACCTATAGCAGGATACAACCTGAATCGCTGTTTTATCCGATGTTAGCTGCACCTGAAGTATCTCAGATGCGTTATGTTGGGCTACCAGTCTGGAGGTGTGCGCATCTTTTATGAATATGGAAACACCACCACCATGTCCTTATCTACCAATAACTAAATGTTTTCTCACTCAAAAATTCTAGCCTTCTTGAATTTTTTTCTGTTTCTTGACTAAGTAAACCCACTCGGCACAACTGGCCCTTTTCAGAGACAAACCTGGAACCCTGTCTGGCTAAAGAACTTTGTCAGAGTCAGGCAGTAGGCAAATGAAGTGGGAAGGAATCCAATCCCTTACACTGGGGGGCAAGAAGTAGCTCATTAAAGATTCAGAGTTTTAGTCCTCTGCATTAACTGTCAGACTAAACTGAACATCTTCATTACCTGTAGCTTTTCATGTGCTGCACCTATAAAACATTTAATTTTCAACAAAGCATAACAAATTGCAAGTTACACAGTGTTTGCCAACCCACCAGTCAGGCTAATCTTTATGGGAGATATCCTTTAATTTCTATAGAGGGTCCTTTTTATCAATTTATGGCAATAATTAAATGAACTACATGACTACACTCAAGATGATTTCTTCTCTTCCAACTGAACCATCCTGCAGAAATAGATTCCTATTTTATCATCAACTCTTTGCAGAAATCCCACATTTTGAACATTATAAAGCAGGATCATCCTTCTAGTTCTAAGTTTTATTCAGTGAAGATGGGTGTATATGTCAGCGTGACAGCGCCTGTGCGTGTATGTGTGTATGTGTGTGTGTGCGTGTGTGTGTGTGTGTGTGTGTGTGTGTGTGTGTGTGTGTGTGTATAAGAAAGCCTTCCATGGGATTCAGAAACAGATAAGGTAAAGTAAAAGAGAAAATTGCATGATGAGTGGTAGTGAGCAGGGCAGGGGATTCAAATGCACATTTATAAGGTTGTGCAAAGCTATGATATATAATAGTTGGCATAGTATGCAAATTACTGTGCAATGAAATAAAAAGAAGCAATATTTTGATAATTAAGGCAATGATGAATGAAAATGAGGATACACAATGCGGTGGAGTGATTCAGAAGCATGAGAACTACACTATGAGCTTCAATGGACAGAGTACCTGTATGATATGTGTCTATATCATGTTGTCAAGCTCTGAAAAGTTCGAACGTCATATGGTCGACACCATATGATCAAACTTTTAAAAGTTTAAACGTTTCAACAGAGATCTCCGTACAGTGTGGAATAGGGAGATTTCCCTTTTCTGCACTGTAGTGTGATCTTGGAGTTGGTATATTTAAAGAGCAGGGGAGTGGGGGGCACAACCCCTCACGTGGGGGGTACAGGGGGACCTGCCCCCATTTTAAACCATTCAGGTAGGTTTTTTCTTTGGTTTATTTTTTTTTATTACATTTTCAAACTTTTGAAAGTTTGAACATATGGTGTCGACCATATGACGTTCGAACTTTTAAAGGTTTGATTATGTAATATAGATGTGTATGCTATCATACCATGCTAAACATATACAGAGGTTGAGCTATGTTATAGTAGCAACAACATTATTTATTTATTTATTTGCATTTTTTTTTTTTCTGAGAAAGTCCTACTAGGCATTGAACCCTCTTTCAATGGAGGCTTAGGAAGAAAAACTCTTAAAATTAAAGCACATTAGAAACACATTACGGACAGTCACACATTAGATCAGGTACATACATACATACAGGTCTAGACAATAGACATTAAAAGTTTATGTAACAGATCTGGTAATTATGAACAAGTCCTATGGAATATACATATTGACTATAGTATTTTTATGTATTAAAATATTAAACATATAGGTCATAAACAGTTGGATACATATTCAGTTAGTCACACTTCAAGAGAGTCCCAGCTGATAGTGCCAAGTACTGCAAATAGAGTAGACAGTATGTTTCAGAACTCTGTATAATTCAGTGTATCAAACAATATAATTGTGCCCTGGAAACAATGATGACAGAATCTTACTGATTATTAGTGCAGAACAATGCTATTCTGTGTATCAAACATCATGGCGCATTGTACAATGCTATTCTGTGTATCAAACACCATGGTGCATTGTGAATAATGAATATAGAGTTGTGTTAGTTATTAGTGAAGATATCTAGAGAGTCAGCATGGGGAGGAACAAAGAAATGTCTAGTGTTTCTGCAGAAACTGGTTTAGCTCACATTTGAAGATAGGTAGACTATTGATAAGTCATTAGCAGAAATGACTTTTTGAGACCATCTTTTCTGCTAGTAACCATGATGGTGAGTGTTGTCACTCTAGAAGGATCTGACCATACCTAACATTTCATCTCCTCCATAATATAGATGTAGTGGGCAACTAACGTATGGAAATACACACTATTCATATGCTGGTACAGATGGGTCACCCTCAAATGCACGCTTATGGGATACATGAAATACCAGTTCCTGTGTAAACCAAGATATGTGCAGCACCGACTATCCTTTCTACCAGGACCTTCCAGTGACCAAGTGGGAACACAGTGTTTGTACTCCAGACATGTGCTTCAAGGTTACTACACCAGTTTTTCATTGGCATGCTACAACACATGGAAAATTGCATGTGGTTTGTATGTACCAGCGAGAAGAGAAACACTGCCATTGTGGGCATTTTATGAAATAGCCCAGTTACCTGAAGTACTTGGTGCCATCTATTGCATACAACTTGCCATCAGGGCCCCACCAAGAGTACATGGACAATGGTATGTTAACTGTAAGGAATTCTACTCCATCAATTGTCAGAGAGTCCACGACGCACAGGGTATAACAGAGGCATAGCTGGCTCATGTAATGCCATGTGTGTTCCCCATTCTGGTCCCTTCCAACTCTAATAGTTGAAGAGCAAAAAAACACTTCTACTCTCATATGTGGCTTGCACTCCTGACTAGCTGGTGAAACTCGGTGCTTGAAGAGCAAAAATGAAAAACAAATAGCTCATTAAACTGTAGCAAGTCACCGTCAACAAATGTAATAAGTGCCTTGTACCAATTTATATCCCACAAATGGACTGCTGAAGTGCTTTAGCCCTGACTGCAAATGCACTAGCAGCATTCATTTCTGAATATTGGTAACTCACTGTCTCCTAGTTATGGCACCTGACATCTTGTGTTTAGGGAAGCTGCCCTTTTACCTTACAATAGCTATGCTTCTGGGGTGTAGTATACAATGTGCCAGTGCACATTGTATATTGTACTCCACAGAGCCTCTTGTAGACTAAGACAATCATAACTAAACCAAATCCAGGATAATCTAAAGGTATTACAGCTCAATGCCAGAAGTCTGAACAAAAACTCCACTTCCTGCAAGCTCTCCGAACTCTGGAAAAAATAGACACCTATGTAGTAATGGAAACATAGTTTAAAGCTGCTGACAGCACTCCAGCAGTGCAGAGCTACAAGGCCTTCCACAAATTTAGACCAACTACTGCACAAGAAAGGACAGAAGGGGGAGATGTCTGAATATTCATCAAAGACAATCTCACCTCTAAACCGGTCAAGCAGTAGGATACAGTTGAGCTTCTCCATGTCCAACTTATCAAAAGCAAATTCACATACCATATAATTGCAAAATACAGGTCCTCCTCCGCTGACGCTGTAAAACCCATACCACAGACATAAAGAACTAGAGTCATTCTGCAATTAATCCAAAACTGTAGTCCTTGGTAGCTTCAACTACCTTACAATAGACTGGGAAATATGCCTAACTTCCATTATACATGCCCAGAGATTCCTGTACTTTGTCGACACAAACACTTGGACCTTCTAGTTTGCACAACTATAAGGAGCATGACATCCTTGACTTGATCCTCACAAACATGGGGAATCCTTCCACCCACCTTTGCTTAACACCATCAGTAGTCAGGCTGGGCCATGAAGCTATTTCCTTCTAAATTAAACTAAAACGTCTGACCCCTATCTGACCCTCAAACATTTGGAGTTCCTCCAAAGCAAACTTCTTACTACTGTGTGATACCCTGACAAAATTCCAAGTTCCCCAAACCTCATGAGTGTTTACAGACACCCTATATCATACTGTAAACAACTGCACTGAGGCAGAGGTACCCAGCCAGAATAAGCAACAAGCTGTATAGCAAAATCAAGAAAGCCATGTCCAAATCTAGGAAGTGTAATGCACAGCAAGGCATGAAATTCATCAACAAACTAAATAAGCTACTCAGGAGTCTTATTACGTCCACCAAAGGAAAAGATAGCCTTGCAGCCATAAAACAAAGACTCTGCCTTTTTCAGCTATGTCCATAATCTCAGAAGAAATATACAATAGTGTGCTGAACTGATCATAAAAGGAACCACCTATATGGAGCTGGAGAATATAGCAAATATACTGCTTGATAAATTTAACTCCAGTTTCACTCTGCTTTTTCTCCAGCACTGCTCAAGAGATATTGTTGAAAATAACTTCCTCAGCTTCACTAGCAAACAAGTTCCCAATGCACACTCCAAGTCAAAAAAATACTGCATCTACGGGCTCCAATAATATCCCAGGATGTCTCCTGAATAGCACAAAATGTGCCTAATTGAATCTCTTAAAATCACATCCTTAGCCTCCTAACTGGTTTCATGCCTAGTGAATAGAGGACTGCAACAGTTATTTCTCTTCACAAGGGTGGACCATCAATTGGCCTAGGAAACTACAGATCCATAAGTTTGACTAGTGTTTTATGTAAAACCATGGAAAGAATTATCATGGACATCATAAATAAAGACATAGATAACCTTCAGATACTAGCTTCAACACAGTTTGGTTTCTTCAAAAGCAGATTGTGCTTACTAAATCTGGTGAACTTTTTTGAGGATTCATCAAAGCCATGGACAAAGGAAAAATGCATATATTGACCTCTCAAAGGAATGCAATACTACTACCCATTTAAGCATTGTAGATAAACTCATAAAACTAGGTGTAAACCCCTATGTCATCTGCTAGATCACCAACTGGCTCATAGATAAGACACATGACGTTAGGATAGAATATTCTACCTCCAGAAAAAGCAGTCCTTAAGGTTTCAGTGCTGAGGACATTCCTTTCTGGAGTCTACATTTTGGAAGTTACTGCTAACATTGAAAAGCTTTTGGTTGACCAAGCTTGTGGATGACTGCAAGCTGAGTGCAATCATAGAATTCCCAAAGGACAGTAATATCTTAAATGCGGGCTTATTGCAAACCAATAATTGGTCCCAGAGCTATGGTCTAAAACCGGGTGTCAAAAATTGTATAATAATTATTTTGTTTGGGAAGTCAGCTAGCCCTGGACATTACCACATAGACAATACACCTCTCAAAGTAGATCCAGTAGTTAGGAACTTGGGAACATATGTGGACAGTGACTATACCTTTGACCGTCATGTGTCGACTGTTGTAAGGAAATCATTCTATTTTGTGCAGTTTCTAAGTAAGGGGATGGAATTCAGGACCAGAAATGTCATTGCATCATTGTTCTCAGCCCTCACTAGTACAATGTTCCCTTTGCTATGTACCTGACCAGGCATATGGCATCCAGGCCCAAAGATGTCATCGTCCTGCTGTACGCAGCCATCATTAGGCCACTCACTGAATCCAATGTTCCTTTAGGTACACAGCAGTTGGAATACTCCCAGAGATTGCTCACAAAAAGAATACAAGGTATAAACCATGGAATATGAAGACCACCTCAAGGCCTTATCTTTATACTCAGTCTCTTACAGACTACTGAGAGGTGAAATATGCCTGGCATATAAAGCATCATCTGATCCATTACTGATGGGCTTGTTGTACATCTGAAAGTCTAACAGCATTGGAAATACCCATTCAAAGGACTTAAATCTTGTGTGCAACATTTACAGACTACGTTGGAAGGACTAGGATGTTTCTCACAGACTACCCCTATTCTGGAACAGGCTGTGAATCCATGTGAAGCAGAGCTCATCTCTGACTCTATTCAAATGCAACCTGGACCAATGAATGGGAAACCAGAAATTTCTCCATGGACTGGAACTTATGCCCCTACTAAATGTAAATGAAATGTAAATGAACAGCCACGTAAACCAAACTATATACTCTGAGCAATTTATCCTGTCATTTACAAATTGGAAAACATAACTAGACTTTAAAGAGGCCTTCTAGAGTT
>NC_056751.1:563116373-563121373 GCF_019279795.1 Protopterus annectens
TATGCACAGCTGTTGTCGTAGACAACATGGCCAGCTGTGGGCCTTCCCTGCAGCCATCCTGCACATCCCTGGATAATCCCCCTATTAACACCCCCCTTTGTGCCCCATGCACACCACATACCTATTAGCCCCTGTTCCATTTCTATTAATGTCTACAGGTACACCTAGGTGACACCCTCTTCCCCCACTATATTGCCAGTATCTGGAACCGCATCTGGTATCACAGCTGTCCCAAAGGACACATGTAACTAACACATGAAGGAACACCACAAGCACACCTGGAGCAGCACAGGCTCACCACCTTGCAACCTCCCCACCTCACAATCTATACCACTACATCAACTAGGGATACCAACACCTCTTGTCCTGCCTCGCATACAAATCCCAACATCCGACATACCTTCCCTATTGCTCCCGATCCAATTATACCTACAGGCTACTATACAGTTACAATATCACCCCCACTACTCATCTGCCTACTCCTTAACTATTCGCCTCTACTGTACTAAAAAGGTATGGAATAACTACACCTACCCCGAATACCTCCATGCAACCTATCCAGACCTGTGAAACAGGAATCCTACCTCGCCATAAACTGACCTTTGTCAACAGTCATACCTGACATGTAAACCTGACCTAAGCATGGATAATACCAACAGTTTAACGTAAACTAAGCATGATTAATGGGGGATGTAGCTATGTTATGTCTTTTTCCCACTATGAATGTGAACACCCCAGTATTAATTGGTATACGTAGCTGAGGTCAATGTAGAGCTTTACACCCCAGGCCACCGCTGACAATGGACAAGCATACAGTCCGACTGTCCTGGTTGATAGATGTGAACAAAATGCACAATGTTGCGAGTGTGTATGCGTGAGCAAGCGGGTGTAAGCCTGTTTGGCCGCCAGTATGCTAGTACCACACTGGGGAAGCAATGTAGAGGCTAACTGAATGCAAGATGCCACAACCAGAGGTTAGTAATGCTGTGCTTTGTGCAAACAAGCACATACCTGCCTACAAATGTTCTACAGTGCCTTAGTCACCCTGTAGCTAACAGCTGTTGTTGTGGCCATTAACAAAATAATCTGCACTGCCAGGTTGCAAACCACCGACCCTGCACACTATAGCAGACGTGAGTTCCACTAAGCCATGGCGGATACAGATTCAGCTGCTGTGATCACAAACACATCATCCAGCACAGGCATCCAACAGTTTAGGAAATGCATATAATTATGTAGATGTATGTGCGTGTGTATGTACAGATATAATATATATATATATATATATATATATATATATATATATATATATATATATAATATATATATATATATATATATATATATATATATATATATATACACACACACACACACACACATATATATATATATATATATATATATATATACATATCTATGAAGAATGAATGTCATGATAATAAAGCATACAAAAAGAATGAGAAGGAAAACAACAGCAACTCCTGTATTATGTTGTACTGTCATCTCATGTGATATCAAGCTGGGCAGGGGTGAGCACATCATTGCTTCTCAAACCACAGGGAGGATACTACCAGTGGGAGCAACACTGTCCACCTGCTAAGTCTACCTTACAAATAATTACAGGGTAGTCCCTGGTGGGACTACCCAAAACACTACAGGTCGTTTGGACTTCCGACCATTACACAAGCCAGGGTAGGTATGTTCAAGGACTAAAAGGTTGTGAGAGCCTGATGATACATGGGTTGAGACAACATACATGTAGGGTCCCTGACGCTGGGGAGAGGGCAATGTGTGGAGGTGTGTTATGGCTGGGATAGCAACTGGAGAATGGATGGTTTGTGTGTATGTGGAACTCAGGTGAGGTGGAGGAATCATGGGTATGAAATATGGATCCAGGCGTGTCAGGGTTGGATGGCCCGGTTCTAATTGGACTGCCTCATGTAGGTCAGCGAGTCCGTTATAAATATATATGCATACACACATACATACATCTATATGTAGAAGTACATTCCCTGTACCACATTCATTCCTTTTGAAGACATAAATAACATGAAAGTGCCCCTACAAACCTCGACAGTAGATATAAATAATAGGTTGTGCATAACCATAAATGTAATAGGTTCATAGGTACATACTAGGCTATCTCTAAAAGGGCATTTATAAGCCTAGGCAAGGTGTGTCGGCTCACGCCACCCCATTGATCAATTTACTGGGCCTCTGTCAAGCAGAACTATTGAATTGATCCCAGTATGTCCCAATCTTTGACCCCCCCACCCCCAATTATATTTGGCTTTGGCTAGACTTCTTACATTAAGAGGTTGAGAGGTATGATTCTCATGTATGTTTAGTTGTGTTGTTTGGCCTCTAAGGCTCAGGTAATGACTGAATGGAGTCCTGACTCATTGGAACAGTCTGCATACTCGGTTAACAGATGTTAAATAAACATTTATTCATAGTCCATTACAGAAAAAATGGTGACCCCTTTCTCTGCACTGTGGCTTATATATCCCAACTCTATTTCATGCCAAATGCATGGCCTTTGTAACAGTGCAGGTCTTACTTAGACTGCCATGAAATGCTTGTCATCCATATATCTATCTATCTATCTATATATATATATATATATATATATAGTTATGTCTTTGCGACATTTCCACGATTCTGCTGGGATATAAACATCCAAGGTAAAATAAGCAGTTGTTTTGTTTCCATTGTATATTGCAGTATTATAGTATTAGAGTTACGAGAAGATAGAGGGAAAGGACGAATCTGCAATAATTCAGAGTTGTGCATTTAGTTTTGAAGTTAGTGCTGTTCTCAAAAGAATAAAATGTGAGGACTTTCCCATTATGAAATATTTGAATCATTCCTGTGATTTGCCGGCTACGTCAATGCCAATCACTAAACTGGTCTTATTTGTAATATAATGTTGCCGAACTCATACATCATTGGTTTATATGTGTAACGTGTGCGTTATCATATAGTCTTAGTTATAAATTTATTTTAGTGTCTTGTTAACTGGAGTAATGAAGTAATGAAGTATGGAGTCTAATCTTGAAATAAAGACATGTGTGTTCCAGGTAGAACAACCCAAAAATAGAGAATCCTATTGGTCACTCATGTTACCAATGTTTGTGGACTAAAAGGTTGGGATGTCTGAGGATACTTGGATTGAGTCAACCCATGGGATGGGTCCAGAGGAGTAGGGAGTGGCCAATGTGTAGTGGTGTGTATACACTGTGTTTCCAGCTGGAGAATGGACAAATGATGTGTCAGTGATGTATTGGGGTGGGTGTTTGGGGAACTGGGATCCATGGGTATATGGGTACATATGCAAATGAAGCAGCAGAGCAATAGTGTAGTGGTTTGAGCACCCGCCTAATGAACAGGCATTCCCGGTTCGAGTCCCACTGCAGCACATATCATTTTCCAAGTGAAAGCTGTATATGAATATATTTGTACATCTTTTTGCCATAAAACCTACATAATAACATTTAAATGTGAACTGGATTACTGTATGAAATGCACATGTGAAGTGTCAGTGTCATAATGAATTTAGGCAGTAGTAAGCAGGTTTAAGCACAAGTAAGCAGTAGTAAGCGTGTTTAAGTGCGTTTGTCTGGGGGTAGGCACTGCTAAAGTCTGGTTACAGTTTCATATACTCAGTTATTTGCTAAATTGCTTAACCTGTACAGGCATTGCTTAGCTCAACACAAACCCATGCAGCCTTGCTTACAACTATTTAAGAGTGCCTCAATCACTCTGTAGCCGACATCCCTTGTTCTGCTCAGCAAAAAAATAAACTGCCTCTCCAAGGCTCGAACCCAGGACCCTGCACTCAATACATAAAGTGATTTACCACTAAATCATGGCAGATATACATAACCTAAAGTTTGCACAAACATACCCTGGAGCACAATCAGTCAACAGTACAGGTAATGTATTATTATGACACCACATAACCTGTTAATGCAAGAAGTCTGGACAAAGTATGCCACACTGTGGGTACAAATAGGGATATATGTCAACTAATGCTCTGTTACTCTCAAAATGTTGCTAGTTATGTATTAGAACACATATGTAGAAGGAGATGAAGTCCGAAACACAAAAGTGTTGCCACTAGTTACTGACTTCAATGCTGCGATCATCAATGACAATTGCCAAGTGAATGAGCAACAGGCCAAAATATGAGCCGAACATGCATGGACATATGAACAGATATATCTGTAAATGTAGACAGATAGACAGCTATATGTAGATATGGGTCTAGCTGATAACACCGAAAGCTGGAAACGCCAATGACAAGAACACCAATACCGGAAGATCGACAATGGAGATGACCGACAGTTGAACATCCTGACGCTGACAACACCGACATGTCAAACGAGCGCTAGTGTGTAAGTATGCGGTAGTGACGGATGGCAGGGTTAGAGTGCGGGTAAGGTAAGTGTGTGATAGTGACGGACTTTAGGGTTAGGGTGCGAGTAAGGTAAGTGTGCGATAGTGATGGACTTTAGGGTTAGGGGCAGATTAAGTGAGTTAGGGTTAGGGTGAGGGTCAGGTGAGTGTGCAATAGTGACAGACTTTAGGGTTAGGGGCGGGTTAAGTGAGTTAGGTTTAGGGCATGGGTTAGGTGAGTGTGCGATAGTGACGGACCTTAGGGTTAGGGTTTGGGTTAAAGTTAGTGCATAGATAGTTGTGTTTGTAAGGTTTAGTGTAGGTTTGTAAGGTTTTTGGTGTGCTTGTGTTGTGTGTGTGCTTTTTGGACAGGGGATTTGTTTTGTTTGTTGACTGTCGGGATTGTGGTTTGTCGGGGATGTGAAGTTTCGTGTTTTTGAACTTTCAGTTTTGTGGTGTCGGTGATTTCGTTCTCTGTGTTTTTGCATATTGGTGTTTTCAGGTAGACCCGTAGATATAAATATATATATATATATATATATATATATATATATATATATATATATATATATATATATATATATATTAATGCATGACTC
>NC_056751.1:563123873-563311373 GCF_019279795.1 Protopterus annectens
GACCAGCAGTGAATGGCAAGGATGTGACCCATGATATATATGTTCTGTAAATTACTGCGGCCAACGGCTGGTAGGGGTATTAATACCGCCATGATAGACACATGGGTGAGAGACCACACCACCTGCAGGATAGTCATGTTAAAGTGTTGCATAGCATGCCCACACTGCCATAGCAGTATAATATGCTTATCTAAAGTTTGTCACCATATATACCCCCATAATGTTAGTCTGTGTTCACATGTGACACCTGTCTGTGTTGCAGCAAGGCAGAACAGTTCAGCTGTGAAGTAAAGAGGGTACGTGAGTGTGGTCCAGATGTTCATACGCACCCCACATACAGATACATATAGGTGTGATACATATTCACAGCTGTGTATGTGTACAGAACCTCAGACAGTTATACATTTATATAGCTATATAAACAACACAAAATATCTACACATATATGCACATATGTATATATACATACATATATATATATATATATATATATATATATATATATATATATATATGTTTCTGTGTGTGTGTCTGTGTGTGTGTGTGTGTGTGTGTGTGTGTGTGTATACAGACAGATATATGTGTGTGTGTGTGTGTGTGTGTGTGTGTGTGTGTGTGTATATATATATATATATATATATATATATATATATATATATATATATATATATATATATATATATATATATATATATATATATATATATATATATATATATACGTCAATACATTTTCCATACCATGACGTGTGAGAGAACATCACACATCAATACACAACATACCTACACACCAGTACATGGCTGCAAGATGGAGTGTGGAGTGAGGTGTGTAACCCATGTTGGGAACACATTGCAATTGTATGGGATGGTGGGGTATATATGTTGGATAAGGATATTAGGCACATATTGGTATGTAGGTCTGGTTGGGTGACAAACAAGACAGCATACAGGGCTGGTGTATGGCACATGTGGTGGTTAAACACTGTGGACGGGTAGTTATATTTGGAATGTGGAGGCCATTGAGCCCCCACATGGGAACAAACGGGACATGGTGGCCACCCATGAACAGTCACGACACCATCTACATGGACATAAAGGTGACTGGGCTGTGTGTTGGGCAGGAGGGACATGCATGTCGAACTTTGTGTATGTGTACTGCATGCCTACAGGTGATATAGCACATACCCCATGTCACTGTGGACCTCTCTATGCCCAATACCCTTGACCTACCTGGGTGACAGAAACATGTCTGTGTGTGCTCCATGGGGAGGACACCATCCCCTGAGGTGGTTCCATATGAAGGTAGTGATGGAACAGTAGAAAATGAGGTTCCATGGTGGGCCATGGATGTGATGTGGACTTGTAACATGTGCACATTAGGTTGGAGTGGTGTTCCTGCTGGCAAATAACTCCTACACATACTGGTGTGTAACTGTCATGCAACATATGTGGGCTGTAATTGTCCACACAATCCCAGAACATGTCCAACAGCATGCATAGATATCCCCAATACTACAGAATGGCAGATGTGTAGCAATCACATAGCAGGCCTACCACATGCATATGTGGAAACATAGTGGCAGTGACAATGGCATGCAGCTGAAATACCCTGTAAATGCCCTGCAACTCTAGTGTCCCCATAGGTAGCATGTCTATAACCACAAAGCAGAAGGTGTTGTACAATGCAGTATATGGACCAAAGGTACACATACCGGACACATACCAGTAGTGTAGTGTGAACATTATGGTGGAGCTGATATAGTCGCGGTAGACTGATATGTGTATTGTATTATGGTAAACTTGACATATGAGTTGCTCAGACATATTTCCATCATTATGTCTTTCAGGGAGTATGGCACATCCGAGAAACCCTGCATACAGTGCCGCTGAGGAGGAGATCATCATCATCAGCATGATCCACAACTATCAGCTGCTCTTCTCATGGACAAGCATGGACCAGCAGGAGAGAACAGCCATGTGGACTGATGTGGTCTGCAGGGTGAATGAGGCGGGGTTGCACAGCCAAACCTATGAGCAGGTCCGCCACCATTGTAGTGACCTTCTCCGGCAAGTATGAAGTTGTGCCACTGCCGTTCAGGGTGACCACCTCCCAACGGGGAGTGGCATAACATCCATCCCCCCCTCACAAGAGTGGAGAAGCTGCTCATCAGCCTGGTAGCACCTGCTTGCCCGCAAGAGCTCCAGACCTATACGGTCATGGAGGTGGGTGCTACTCACACACCACACATTGAGCATGCAGGTAAGGTTCCAGGGAATATCAGTATACTACTCTATTGCATGCATCTGGACAGGTAGACCATTCATGTGTGTGATGTGGGATATGTTGCTGTGTAGTACCGATAAGCAGTAATGCATAAACTGTAGTACTCTGGACTTCAGCTGTTGTTGTATTGTAATATTACAGCTACCCTGTAGCAATGCCACAGCTGTGGCCACTGACATCAACTCTATCCCATGTCATCGCAGGTACCTCTGGGATACCAGCAAGGCAGCAGCCGGATGTCGGTGAGTATGGTTTAAGGTTATGCATGGCACTTCACTGTGCATGTCATAGCTAAGATGTAGGCCATGTACACATCTAACACATCTACCCATAATGCATGCTGTACATGTGCAATGACACAACACACACCTCACTAATGGGGTTACCTGCCTCAAACACATGTAATACACAGTCCATCTCAGACAACTGTGGCTAAAATCCAGTGCACATTGCCCAGGTACAGATGACATCTGCCCAACATACACAGCTATGTCATACACAGAGCAGATGAACATGCCACATATAACTCCCTCTGCTAACACATGCTCCAGGGTCCTAAACCTAATCAACACATTACACAGAACATACTGGAGGGATAGAGCCCTGTCCTGGGGAATCACCACATGCTGGAACGGACTACCCATACAATGTTAGGCAATGCTACTCATTGGACCTCTTGACAGAAACACTTGCCAATTGGATGGGAAATGAGGAATACATCCTGGGTAGCATGTCTGTGCCACAGCCTCACAGTGGCACAGGGGAATAACATTAGTGGATGGTGCATGGGAGGGAACCCCTGTGGCTAGGCTTATGTAGGCCCCAGGACCAATAGAACAGTACTCACCTATGAACCTCTGTGTACCACAGGCAACATCAGCCAGGGCCCAATCATCATCAATAATGGTCTCTACACTCACCATAGGTACAGTACAATGTCTGTGTGTTTGGTCTAATGGTACTCTACCACTCATAGATGCACCACTGATGATGACTTATGTAAATACACATGAAGCAGTCACTAAACACATGTGTCCACATGTGATCCAGGAACACACAGAGGCTGTGAGCAGCAACAGAAACACACCTGACACACAGAGACACATCCTGCAATGGTGTGCACACCTGTGAGGTATGGTGCACAGTACATGCCAGGGTGCTGAACGGATGCACAGCAATGCTGTGGACATGGGTGCAGTGGGTTCCAGGGGGAGAGCCATCACCTACAAACAAAAGCCATGCATCACAGCCATGTATAATGTTGGTAACGGGGACTGACTACAGTTGCACTGCATGCTGTTCAGCCCCACATGTCCTGCATGCTGACATGTGTGTAATTTCAGGTATGTGTGTGATACTGTACTGCACCATTGCCTGCTATTGTGTGTGTTATGAAGTTGCGGGAGCTGTCTGTAGGTGCTGTCTGGTGTAGTGTATGGGTTGCCATGTATGGCGACTGCATGTGTGTATGTCTGTGTGTGTGGCCATGTCTGTGTGTGTGTGTGTGTGTGTGTGTGTGTGTGTGTGTGTGTGTGTGTGTGTGTGTGTATTCACTGTTTAGTGGTGTTGTACAGGTCTTACAGTCTGTTCTCATTTTCCCCTCACAGGTGGTGAGGTGGGGCTGGGTCCCCCCCGCAGGGAATCTGATGTCACTGATACAGACAGTGACTATGAAGATAGGTGTGTTGAGGCACAAGAAGGGTCATCAAGGGCTGCAGCTGGGCCACCAATTGACAACCCACATGTATCCACAACATCCACACACACGGTCACACTGCTTCTACACACCTCATCACCATTGGCAATAGCTGAGGGACAGCCTACAGTTGGCATGGGTCAGGACAGTGTGGTATCTATGGAATGTGTGTCAGAACACAGCAGCCATAGCCAGATGTCTGGTGGGGTATCAAATACGCAGATGTGCAGGGGTGCTCGTAGGAGCACTGCTGAACATCATGCACCTGGCAGACATGCAACCCCTATTTCAACCACACGCATATTCCAGACTGTCATGGATGCACAGGCATGAATGGTACGGTACACCAGGCAAGGTCTAAGGGTGCAGAGGGCTCATCACACCTCTGTAGCTGATAGCATCCTTGATCTAGCAGGTGCCATCCATAATTACACCGATGTCATGGATAGACGGTGGGGTGAGACATTGGAACTCATCCAAAATGTCATGTCCGTGCATCAGGACAGGGCAGGACGGTTGCAACAGCCACATGGATGTATGCCAGCAACACCAGCAGCTGGAGGTCACCATGGACATCCAAACAGTCATAGCAGCTCCAGTAGTGGCAGTACCAGCCCCAGCACTGTGGGGGGCTGTCCACAACCCGTCAGAGCAGCCACGTGCCTGTGGCCATGGCCAGTCCCAGGAGGGACCTGGATCAAGTGAATGTCTGTCAAACTTGGGGGACAGTACTCGGTCTGGCTCTGCACCTGATACTGCCTGTAGCACCCCTGCCAGGCACAGGTCCCATGTCTGTGGCTGGAGATGGTGAACTGCAAACCCCACCAGTTACAGTCTGCAGCTGTCCCACAATTCCCTGTATAGGGCAGCTACATTGAGGAACTGTGTGCATGCAGACACACACACACACACACATAAACAACGAACCTAGGGCAACCACATACCTGCACACATGACATCACCTGTGGCCCATAACAATACTCAGCCCCTTCACACACACACACACATGTTGTCAATTGTATGGCTCAGCCTAGGCCTCTGGCAAACCAACAACACACCCTGTGCATATGATGATACCTGTGCCACTACCTGACATCCAAAACATCACTGCAGGGACAGGTTAACATGGTTCTGATGCACAGGGTGACTGTACAACAATGTAGCAGTGGAATGATGTGTAGCATGTTGTCAGCAGTAAAGTGAAATGCTAATATCTTGGAAGGTGTAGCTGTGCAGCCATGATGCATCCTAGCTTTAATTAACAATGTTGTATTGTTGTCACCAGTATCTGTTCAGATTGTGTTATGTTTGTCCATGTGCCACATGGCTGATGGGTGTAGTGGTGTAAGTAGGCCTTCTACAGTGGACACCAGTAAGTGTAGTGGGTGGTACACATGCCATGGCTGGGTACAACACACAGTGCCTTTGGTCATGATGCAGTACAGGTACAGGACTGTAGACATGGAGGTATGTACCTGTGCAGGTAACACATCTGTTGCACATGTAATCCCACCAAGACAGCATAGGCACAACCACAAAGTGGTATATATGCGGTCAGCAATGTGGATGGCATTGAACATGCTAACAGCAGGGTGTATGTCCCTCTCCCCACTCTTCTGCGATCCTCACCTAAGTAACATGTGTATGCCAATGCCGGTGGCATAGCCCTACTCTTAGGAGGGTATGAGGCACTCAACTACTGTGAATGGTGTAGACAACAACTAACAACCTGATTACATACACTGTACAGTAATATAGACAGCTATGTGGGGGGGATAGATGCAACAGTAACTGCAATTATGGCAGTCGTGTCCACAACAGCTACAACCAGTGAATTATAGCAATCTTAGTAGTGCTACACACCTCAACAGTATGGATGAGGGCATTCTCACATCTATGACCTGTGAATGTCTGTATGCCCATGGGATGGCACCTGTGGTATGTTGGCATATGCCAAGCAGTCCTGGTGGAAACATATACTGTGAACGGAGGTAGCTCCTGTAACAACTACACATATTCCTACAGCGGGAGGGTGTACAAATGCCTGCTATGATGTACATAGGCATTGTGCACCTCCTAACCCTCATCTACACCTGTCATGATTGGGTTGGGGTGGTATACCGGGTACAGGTTGTATTCTCTGCCTTTGATACGGCCAACATTGGCAGGGTCTCATGTGTTGAGATAACCAGTGACATTGGCCATGGGTTTATTGTTGGCATGTTCCATGTCCCTGCAGACCACGGTAATCAGGCTACCAGGTGATAGTTCCCAGCTGACATGGTGGGTTTGTGGATATCTTTGCCAACATTGGTGAAACCATTGTCAGGTGTAGGGCTATTGGATTGTATGAGGGATCCCAGCTACTTACTGCACCTGCTCAAGGGGTTCCCCCAACCGTGACATGTCACTTGACTGTACTGCATGATATGTTAGTAATGCCAGCCTTACATCCTACAGGTGGGATGGAGTACTGTTAACATGTATTGTTGGGAGGGTGGCCTAATGGTTAAGGTGTTTGCCTTACAAACACAAGGTGCGGGGTTCGAGTCTCACAAGGGATAATTGGCTAAGCTTAAAATGGCTCGCAAGGGCAGTTAGCTTAGTACTAGCCAATGAAATTCCAATGTACTGCCCTTGTTGTGTAGGGTCCTGCTTATGGGATCTGCTAAGCTTGGTATTGTATTGCAGGCCAGACATATTTGGCTGGGGGGAATACCTATCCATACCAGATGTATGTTGTTTGGGTCTCTCAAACCCATCAATGGTGCATGTGGACATATATGTTGTGGTTACGTTCCCAGTTCCATCTATAGATGCATGTCCATATATGCCTATATTGATATATATGTGTTCACCATTGACAGGGGACAATCATGCCTTTGAACGGCCCTTTCTGCAAACAGAAAGGACTAACCCATCAGTTCTTACTGCACCACACTTAAGAGAACTGCAGTTTTACAGATACCTTCGCTGACACTCGAACTACAAGTTGGAATACATATCGTACTGGTGGGGGCATGACTCCCTGCACCGGCCGGGCCCCCACAACCCCCCTACTGTGATATACGAACCCCTAGTGTGCAATACAGTGGGGATTCCCCATCCCTACATGACATCCACAACCAAATTGCCTAATCTGCAATAAGCGAATGCATACTGACATTCACACATTGCACATTCTGTGCATGTATTGCAGGATTGTGCAATGTTGGGAACATACTTTAGGCCTCCCAGCCTCCGGACACATGGACTTCTCCCTTTGAAAAGTGAGCCATATATATGCTGACATATATGCATTCCTAGTGCTCTCTATAAGTGGACATGTGGATATATACATATATATTGTTGGCTGTATGTGTATCTATGTATAGGCTTATATATATATATATATATATATATATATATATATATATATATATATATATATATGGTTACACTTGAAATCATTGAACTTTTAAAAGGTCGAATGTCATATGGTCGAGACCATATGATCGACCTTTCATAAGATTGATGTTTTCAAGTGAAAGAAAAAGGTAAGTAAACACGGAAATAGGTAGTGTTTCTGTAGGGCAGTAAAGTGCCCTGTAGACTGTGACTGTGAATGTGCCATCTATGTGATGGCACTGCAGACAGGGTACAGGAAATCTCCCATTTAGCTCTTCTGCATATAGCGCTAAAAGGGAGATTTCCCTTTACCCCACTGTAGTGCAATCTCAGAGTTGAAATATTGAAGTGGGGGGTGCAGGGGGACTTTTTTTTTTGGTTGCACTTGAAATGTTCAATATTTCAAAATATCAATCATATGGTCTCCACCATAAGTTCGATATTTTGAAATTTCGATGTTTTCAAGTGGAACCATATATATATATATATATATATATATATATATATATATATATATATATATATATATATATATATATACACACACACACACACACACACACACACACACACACACACACACACACACACACACACACACACACGCACACGCAGATATATGTACAGTCAGATACATATGTAGGAGGTGCACACAATATGGAACAGCCAGTATGCCTACAGTTAATACCTGAACAACTGAACACTGTATGGGCTAACCATACAAATGTCAATCATCGCCTTTAACATATACCCATTGAAAGGCCATAGTAAAAACACCACACACAGGTTTGCAGAAATGGGACTCCTTTAATTGTGTACCATAACGGTCCTATATGCCATATCATATAGCTGTTCAAATACTGACAGCCATATAAATGGGTACTGCAACTGTGAAACAGTCACACTTATACAGTAGTATGGAAAAGTTCACAACTGTTGCAGTCCAAGCCAAGCCCTTCAGAATGTACAATAGTACTGACAGACTGGGCGAAGGGTACCACACAATCAACAGTATGTACTGCAGGTGTGTAGTTCAGCAGCCTCTAACTAAACTCTGTACAATCTCCGTAGGAGGTAAAGACGTTTTGTGATCCAATGGTTTGTGCCAGGAACATATCGAGGCATACGCACAGAACGGTCTCTATTGCAGGGGGCAGTAGTACTTGCAGTACCCCAAGTCATGTTAGTAATTTCAGTATAGGTGGAGTATACGGTACTGCACATCCACATACCTTGTGGCAGCTCACCCCTAGTACCCCCACATTTGTAACAGCCTAGGTCATTTATGGTGCTCCCCACCTGGACTCAATAATACAAGACCATATACCACTGTTACATACACTGACCTCTGCAGTGCATAAGCGTGCACATGTGTTGTGTAGGTGATGCCCACACATTTATGGCCCCAGCCCCGGTGTATGGGTTGGGGATACAACAACAGTGGACTAATGGCAGCAATGGCAGTGTGATATACTCACAGCCCACTACAGAACAACCCCCGACAGCATGACAAATGTGCAGAACTTGGTATGTAGATGGGGACAGAGGCTGGAACACAGGCATATATGTGGAACACTGTTGCCATACACTAAGCAAGATGCTGGTGTTACAGGATAGTCTGCAACATACTCTTAGTCAGGGAATTGAGGTTAGATATAGACATGGATGTAGCCATCTCTGACACAAGGCTTGTGTGGTGGACAGACAACACATGATATGCATACCTCTGCCCAGCAAGAGGTAGGCCCACAGTAGTGACCTATGCAGACAGACTGCATTCCAAGGTACACTAGTATGTACACACACACACCCTGTAACACCAATACTATGCGAAGCATTTACACAACTCTACCCACAGTCTGTCTGGAGTTCCTGAGCCTCCTATAAATGTGTCCGCTCTGATAGAGCATGTTCTCCTGTGAGAGGTATTGCTACCTGCTGTCTGTATCACTGATGCCCACACACAGGATGGATGTCCACCACACAAGAAATGTGAAGGGACCACGGCCACATGCTGTAGGGATTTATAGTGGGTGCTTGCCATGACAGTGGTAATTCAATGTAGTACACGTGTCATTTTATATATATATATATATATATATATATATATATATATATATATATATATATATGGCTATCTGGATAGGTATATGCACATATATTTCCACCATATGTCCTCAACCTGGAGTGTAGCCATAACCCAGCCCCTACAGCCCCAATGTCGTAGTGCAAGGGGATGTCAGGTATGTATAGCAGGTATATTACTAGACTGTTGGTACTGTCATCGGGATTGTGTTCGCAGACATGGTGTGTGTGGATGCTGAAATCTGCTTATAACATGTGTGCCACTGGCTACTAAAGGACATCCTATGGACATAATTGTAAAGTACCGCTGCTAGCATGTATTGCCCCTGTGGAGTGCAGCAGAGATTTTGACAACTTTATATGGAACTTCGGGCATACCCTGTACAGTCCAGAAGTATACACATATTCCCTTAGTGCACCACATGTGTACCAGGCCTGACAATATGGATGTTGACAGCCATGTAGATGGGTATAACACATAATGACTGGAATATATTTGGCACCATAGGTGTTGGAGTCACACACTCCTATCTGGCCTGACACATAATGACTGCTGGTACAGGGGTGCCATGGACACATACTACCCACTAGATATTGACATACATCTGTACAGCATCCCACTGGTTTGTCTGACATACATGACATTTAAGGGAGGCCTGGCAGTACATCTGGCAAGTATCTGCACATGACATGCCACTGGTTAAGTACACTATGCTGCAAGGCATGTAAAAATGCACCGTGCAGGCT
Organism: Protopterus annectens; assembly: GCF_019279795.1. Lineage (NCBI taxonomy): Eukaryota > Metazoa > Chordata > Ceratodontiformes > Protopteridae > Protopterus > Protopterus annectens. The sequence continues at coordinate 563,134,072 of NC_056751.1, forward strand.
ACAGGCAGACTGACTCAACACTGGCCTACATCTTGTATGGGGGAATGCACATGTACTTGCATATATAGCAGGCTCAACTGCCATGTCACAGCACAGGGTAAGATACACCTGTGTGGCAGTGCATTACCACAACCAATGTGAACACAGCCTCAGCCACATATGGTAGGCTAGCATAATATTACAGTATATGGACTATCTGTTCTACACCATCCTCATATGTGCCAGTCACAGAATGTCCCTACATATACTGGGTTGCTACACAATTTGGTCTGATGGTTGTCTGTGGTATGGGACATGTGTGTGTATGGCCCTACAAACATGTATGGCAAAACGGTACCATACAGTGGGGCAGCAATTAACATCTGATAGAAGGGGAGCTAGGACAATGACATCTACCACAGTCTGTACACAGGCTAAAGTACATATTAACAATACACACACTGCCGTCATTCACCATCACTACACAGACCTCAGTACTGTACAAACATACACAGAATGTCCAGCTTATGTCATGAAATATAACCCTTACTGTACATGACGTGTAGTAATCTGATATATCACTGGCTTGTTATCAGATATGACACTATTTATGGTGTACAGCACATATGCACCACTTCATGCACACCATATATACAAACGTTGACATTAGTGTGGCTGATAGCATATACAAAGGGCCAGTATAGACATGTTGCTGTGATAACCTTGTATATTTTCCATTGTAACGGTGTTTGTTGCAACATATGTCCTATGAGGGATATGAAATCAGTAACTGTCATGGCCTTCACCATCTACAGACTGCAATCCTCACACTCCCATCTACATTCCACAGAGAGATGAACTGTGGATAACACATGAAACCAAAAGCACACCACTGCCCAGTCTGCAGATGACCCTGCAGATGGGGATTCCCCATATACATGGAACTGACATGGCAGGTATTACTACATGTACGACAGGCATATCCAGACAAACACTATTAAACCAGCATTACTCCAAATGCAGTACAGCAGCACTTACAGTCTGTAGTCAGGTCAGGCACATCCCCCTCCTGTTTGTTGCCCTCTTTCCATAGTGTATATTTTTGGAGGTAAATCCCCAATCCATCTGAGATGTTGTTTGTCAAACAACAGATCTAGTTCTTGCACACAGTGACTGCAAAGGCCCAACACCACCATGATGTTCCTAGGTATTGGAATGTGTTTCCATGCAGTTGGCTATGGGAATGTTACCACAGCTGTTCCACATGCAATCAGCTAGGGGAGGGCTGCAATTTGTGCAGAGGCCATCAGCTGATCATGAGTATCACATAAAATATGCATGCTGCTGCCTAAGCAAGTCAGGTGTGGATCTCCACATCCACCAGGGAGGGGGTGGGGGAGGCAGACAAAGGCAATTACATGTCTGGGAGGGGTGGGAGTGTAAAACTGAAGCATGGTTGTGTCACACACCTACCAGCACAGGGTATCAAACCCCCCCAACAACTATGTAGTGCTATCACATTTTGATGCAGTTATTGGACACACCACATGGGTTACCTGATGTGGAGCACTCAGAACATATATGTGAGGGTGAGTGACATCTGCAACAGGGATACAGCAGATATACAGTAGGCGTGGTAAATGTGCCTGTCTGCATGTACAGGTGCCTGTGTCAACACAGGCACACTCACACAGGGATGCACACATATTGACACACTTGGCAGGGCCAGGAGTGCAACTCATCACTATTGGGATTGCTACAACACATCAATGTGCAGGTATCACATGCACCACATGGGTCATATGGAGGCCATATGGGCAAAGAGTATGAGGAGATGTCACACATCAGCCAGCATGCTTCAGTGTGCCCTGGGCAGTTGTAGTGAGTGTGGATGTGGACATACACACCATACAACACACACACATGAACACACAGGGTGCCAGTTCTGACATGCATGGGTGCATGTCTACATGGGTGTGTGGTGATCAACTGTGCCAGCAGGCTGTACAAGGGTAGGCAATGGGAATACCTTTGCATCAGGCCACACGACAATGTTCTGCATTGTGGCTCAGGCCTGTTGTTACTGCATTTGCCCACACAGGTAGGTATTGCATCCCCCATCCAGTCACCTGGGTGACTATTGTGTGTGGCTGATGCTGTACACCACATGCCATGTATGTGTTCCTTAGTCCATGACATGGATGGTGTCTGGGATGTGCACACCTCCCACATGCATGTACAGTGACATGTGGAACTGTACCTGGGGTGTCTTGCCCATGTTGTGAACACAGATTATCATCGGATGTGCCAGTCTTGCCCACCTATGGCAGGAACTGGTACTGGGCAGAAGGTTTACCCTTCACCTACATTGATGGTTTGCCAACAGAATTCCCTGATGTCAGTGTTATCTGTCCATACAGGACATGTTGGCAGGCACTGGTATGTCCGTTGTGAGTCACATGTGAAGGCACCACAGGTGGTGCAGGTGTCCACTGGGGAACATGGTAGAGGTTCACTGTCTGCATGTAAGTGCATATTGGACAGATGGGCAGGGTGACATGGACTCTGTAGCCACTGCTATCACTGCATAGCTACTATCAGTGGCTAATATGCAGTGTACTACCCACGTACTGGCTGCTGCCTAGGCATGTGTGTTCATATGACACATGGGTTGAGTGTGTGCTCTGGGTAATAGTGGGGTTGCTATCTTGGATTGTCTTGCCTTGATGTCACATGTATGGGTATGGCTTTGCACCCCAGCTTCCCAGCTAATTTACATCTGTTATCAGTGTGTGGTTGACATTGTGATATATATATAGTAGGGCCACCATAAAAAAAATAGCAAAACCCCCTCCACAATGCCCACAGTTGACACACACTCACCTCTACACAGGTTACAAACATACACACACCTGTCATGTCTGGAAGTAGAACCCCTACCTAACTACTTTATTATACTACAGCACTATGCAGTTATAGTACGCACCACAGACATTACTGGAGTACTACTTCCAACAGGTGTATTACACAGTGAATGACATCAGCAGGGTTATCAAAGTAGGGCATTTCAACTGTACTACAATTGAGTAGCCTAAAATGCATTGCTCCCTACACAGACAGTGAGACACACACAAAACACCCACAACTGATATGTGCAGGTATAGAGCCCCTGATCGAGGTCTATATTACACTACAGCATGGAGCTGTTATGGGATGCACCATAGGGATTGCTAGAGACATCCTTCCCCAAAGGTGTATTTCACATTGAATGACCTCAGCAGGTTAACCAAAGTAGGGCATTTCAACTGTACTGCAAGTGACTAGCCTAAAATGCATTGCTCCCTATACAGACAGTGAGACACACACATAACATCCACAGCTGACATGGGTGAGTATAGAACCCCTGATCAAGGTCTATACCACACTACAACATAGAGCTGTTATAGGCCACACCACAGGGATTACTAAAGAACGTTCTTCCCAAAGTTTTACTTCACAATGAATGACATCAGCAGTATTGGCAATGCAGGGCATTTGAAATGTACTGCGAGTGAGTAGCCTATGATGCATTGCTCCATACACAGACATTGCAACACACAGAACACATCCAGAATTGCCTTGGGTGGAGATGGAACCCTACCACAGTTCTACACCACACTACAGCAGTATGCAGTTGCAGGATGCTCTAAAGAGATTACTGGGCTATGACTTTCCCACAGGTGTATTTCTAGGTGTGTGACATCAGCAGCCTTGCCAAAGTAGAGTATGTGTATTCTACAGGGTGTGAGTGGCCTAAAAAGTATTGCTCTCTGCTCAGTCACACACACACACACACACACACACACACACACACACACACACACACACACACACACACACACACACAGTTGCCAGGTTGGGGGTTAGAACACCTATCTCACTACTTTCACACTACAGCAGTACACTGTTACAAGGCACACTATGGAGATTACTGGGCAATGATTTCCTCAGATGTGTATTTCTAGGTGAGTGACATCAGCAGCCTTGCCAAGGTCGGGTATGTGTATTGTACGGGGTGCCAGTGGCCTAAAAAGCATTGTTCTCTACTCAGTCAGACACACACACATATATTCACACACACACACACACACACACACACACACACACACACACACACACACACACACACACACACACACAATCACACACACACAGTTGCCATGTCTGGGGTTAGAATACCTACCTAACTATTTTATCACACTACAGCAGTAAGCAGTTTCAAGACGTGCTATGGAAGTTATTGGGCTATGATTTCCCCAGAGATGTATTTCTAGGTGTGTGACATCTGCAGCCTTGCCAATGTTGTGTATATGAACTGTACTGAGTGTGAGTAGCCTAGAAAGCATTTCTCTCTACACAGGCAGAGACCGTGACATGCACACATACACACACTCACACAGTTGCCAAGTCTGGGGTTAGGACTACTACCTAACTAGTTTATCAGTACAACAGTACACAGTTATGGAATGCGCCATATGGATTACTGAGCTACAGCTCTCCCAAAGGTGTATTTCACATTGGATGACCTCAGCAGGCTTGTCATGATACTGCTTTGGGGAGGGTGGTGTGTGCATCGGCCGTTACCCATTGATGTTGGGGTTGACATGCCACATGCGGGCACACACAAGGTCATATGCCACCGGTACGTGTATATAGCTACTAGGTGACATCTTCCTTGTACAGTCATGTTGCACAGCTGGCACATGCAACACGCTGTCATGCTGACAGATACTGGTGGCTAGTATCTGCCGTGAGTGACACCTGCACTTCATCTGTTTGGGGCTCTTTGGCTGTGTGCTGGGTGGGACAGGCCCAGATGTCTCCTTGTCATGGTCACCCTCTTCAACACATCCCTGTCCATCTACCTTTGGTTTCTTATAGTGTGTTGTCCTTACATATATGTCTGTATTCCTATCCACTGTGTGTGCAAGGCAGGAGTGGTGCATACTGACATGTGTCTGCACTGAGAACTGCAACTGCCAGATATGTCTGGTCCACTGTTATTTGCTGACATGGCCTTCTTGTGTTTAAGTGTGTGAGCATGCCCAGTATGGGCTTTTAGTATGTTGTTGACTGACATTGCCTTCATTCCTCTAAGTGTGTGAGCATGCCCAGTATGGCCATCTATATTGCATGTGTGGATCAAGTCCAGGTGGTTTGTACTGCGGTGCTGACCATAGTGCTGTACACCAACAGGTAGCATGCTGTGCCTGCAGAGTATGCATCAGTCATTTGGCATTGACTGTTGCTACATTTCTGCTTAGCGGGGGGGACAACAAACTGTTTTTACATTTCTACACAGTGGTAGGGGGGCACACTTGACTGTTACTATAAGTGTAGATGGGATGGTTGGGCACACCTTACACTTTTACACAGTGGCTAGGACTGTACTGGTAAGTCAGGTACACCATTTCAGTCTGTAGTCTTCCCTATCGTGCTGGCTAGAGGCATACCAGTGTACTACAGATCATAGCTTTCACTACCTACATATTAGTTTCTGACTTCCTAGCCTTCACAACTGACATCCAACTGGCTGGCCTGCTGTAGTCTGTCTGTGTAGGGCTGGGGTAGGCATTACCCATGGGGCTCATTCATAGGCCATAGTAAAGCATTTGTTTGTGTTTGTCTACACCTATCCTCCTGGCAGTGACTGTTGTTGGGTATGTGCCCCCCCCATGGCATGTGCGAGTCACTTACCTTGTGAGTGTTCCAGTATTGAGGGTGGTGATGCAGGGCTGCCTATGTTGGATGCACATAGTACACTCCCTATACATGTTTAAGCACAGGTAATGTCATGTTTGGCATCCCTTTTACTGTATGTCTGAGTCGGGGGAGGTGTCATTCCCTGGGTCCCTACTGTGTCAGTGCATGTGCTATGCATGGCCTCTTTGCTAAGAACAGGGCATAATGGGCATGCCTCCTTCTGCCTACTGGAGCAGGCTCAGGTTGTTCCTTCTCTGAATCACTCTGCACCAGTGCAGGCCTTGGTGGGGGGCTGTGTGGCCCTGACCCATGCTGTTCCTGCTGCAGCTGTTTCCGCAGGATCATATTGTGTAGCATGGCACATACAAGGACAATTTGGGTGCGTGTAGTTGGTGAGTATTTCAAGGCTCCACCGGATGTGTCCCAACACCAGAACCATGACTTGAGCATCCCAAACACATGCTCTATTATGATTCGTGTTTGTGCGTGTGCATCATTATGGAGTTCTTGTTCAGGTGTGTGTGTACATTTCTGATGAGTGTCATCAGCCATGGCTCCAGTGCATATCCAGCATCCCCCACTAGGTGACCGTGCGGGATGTCCCCATTGGCAAATGTCTGGTACAGCTGCATCAGATGCCTGATGTAGGAATCATGGTAGCTTCTAGGGCAGCCAGCACACACTTTCATTATTATGCCCTTGGCATTGCTCATGACTGGCAGTTGATGTAGGGGAAGCCCTTGCGGTTGATGTAGACCCTACCCCGCTCACCTGGTGGTGCTTTAATGCATGTGTGGATGCAGTCTATTGCACCCACTACCTCAGGGTATTCTGCTATCTGGTGGAAGAGACACATATTGCTGGCCAACGTCTCATGGGTGATGGGAAAATATACATGCTCACCGACATGTGCTGACAGGGCATCCAGGAACTGGTGGAGTACCCTGGATGCTGATGCCTGTGAAATCCCCATCATATCCTCAGTTGGCCTTTGGATGGTACCTGTAGCTAGTATTCTTAGACCTACACATACCTTGGTAACCACTGGGATGGGTTCCCCTCTGTTAGTTCTGTGTGTGAGGCATGGCTGGCATAGCTCAACAATTTGCTGTAGGAGGTTCCTGTCCACCCTATAGCGCTCCACAATCTCCAGCTCATGTAGCCCTTGGTAGGTTACTCTGGGTCTGTACACTCTTCTCAGTCTCCTCACTGTGAGTTGCTCAGCAGCATTCACATCCTCACCACCCTCAGCCTCTTGCACAAGCTGGTTTATGATAGCAAAAGCAGCCCCTAACATTTTTTCTCTTGCTTTAGTTTTTTAAAATTTCCCCATTTGTATACACCGGTGGTGCAGAGTTTTTGGGAAAAACAAGGGGGAAAGGTGTTTGCATAGTTTATAGTGGTGTACTGTGCTGGTCTGGTCTGCTGCCTGTGTAATTGGCTGATTCTGATACATTTCACCTGTCAGCTAAGGTAGTTCTCCTTGATTACCTTCCTACTGCTGTTTTCCCTTCCCATTGCCTCCCTGTTTAAGCCCGTGTGCGTGCCGCGCAATCAGACTGCTCATATGTGCACAGAGCTGATTTTTCCTGGTTTAACTTCCTTTTTCTTCCTGTAGAACCTAGTGCGTGGTGCGCACAGCCGCTTACACTTTGTAAAATATGCTAGGCAGGTTTAGACACACCCCTAGCTTAGCTGTGCTAACCTAGGAGCAATCTCGAGCCACAGGTCTCCAATCCTCTTACAGTATGCCTGACACACACACCCATGATGTCACCTATATCCGAGTCTTGCACCCAGCTATTTATACTCTTACACTTTTGGGACTTGCCTCACACCCTGGGACAATCTGGAATTCACTAACCTTTCCCTCATTTGCATAGGATTGCCTACTAATGCATAGTTACATGTCCCACACTGAGCCTCCCCCCCTTACCAACCACTACTCACTGGCCAAGTTGTCTTTTGCCTGACATTGACTTGCATGGCAGAATATTGATTTTTGTTAGAATGCTCATTTTCAGTTTATTTTATTATCCCCCCCCGATCCCGTTTGCGCGCCGCTGCCCTATGCTTACACAGCGGAGATTGGCGAAAAAAATAAAAGTTGTTTTATTTATTTTTTTTATGGTTTGCAATGCCAATGGCCTTCTACTTGGCCATTGGCATATTTCCTCAATAATATGCAGCCTTTATTTGGAGCTGTCATAGCTCCGTTTTGGAATTTGCAGAAATGTACTCGGTTAGTAACCGAGTGTATTTCTGCAGATTGCACTTGTCTTGCACGGACTATTGCAAGCTTCCTGGATTGAAATATCACCTCATTTGTATGGATTTCTCCAGCAAATGAGTTGATTTGCATACCAGGGCTTAGTCCGTGCAAGATTATTGCTGAAGCTTTTGTGCATGTCCTTGCCGGCTGTTCCTGGATTGCAAGTCAGACATATTGCCTGCACGAGCTACTGCACTCATCGTGTACTCCGTGCAGGCTTTTGAGAATCTGGGGGTATATGTTTTTTCTGTGACAGGGTCAGGAAACCTTCAAGATGTATATGCACTGACATGCACTGTTGCTGTCCATGGAAGCATCCCTTCTAAGGATTGTCATTGGCATAATTAACAGCTTTCAGAGTGCATTTTTGGATGGATGCAATGCCTTTGACTCTGGTAGTATGCATGAATGTTGTAGCACTACAGGACCTAAAATGGCTTCTGACTATCCCTTGGTGAGTTTTCCCACTGGCTGCAAAAGAGGACTGGGCATGAGAATGATGATGCCTATGGTGTGTGGCAACACAGGGTCACCTGGAGGATATAGACTTCTCATTGTTGCCATCAAAAGTGCTACCCAAATAGGTTATCCTCTCTCTGATGTTATCACACTGCCTCACTCTGATCAGCTCTGCAATGAGCACAGTGATATAAGTTTGTGTCTCTGTGACTGCCTTTCATATTCATTGTGTAACAGCTCTGGTGGCATTTAGTTTAGGTGTGGGATGGAAACCAAGGCATTACCAACTGGTGACATTAAGTTCAGGTCTGGGGTGGGAACCAAGGCATTACCAACTGGTGGCAATCATCTCAGGTGTAGTTGGGAACCAATGCACTACCAGCATGCCAGTCTCTACTTCCATTCCTATGCTTATGGGAGCTATCACCACTTACTGCTGGTTGAGGTGCAGGGAATGAGGGTGTCCTTCGAGCTGCTGTGTCAACTGATCCCTGTCCAACTATGATCATCTATGACTGAGTGGTGCTGATTGGCAGGGGCAATGGATTTGTATATATGGATGGGGAGGATAATATGCCTATCACTGTACCTGTGGCAGACAGTGACACTATGGTCTGAGACTGCACTAAATATAGACAGTTCTTAAGTGGAGTGGGATGGTATTCCTGCTGCTAGCAATGTAGTGCAAATACAGGGAGTATCCTGGATTTTTGTTAGGTTCAGTTATGGAGAATAATGATTTGTCAGTGGAGAACAGAGGTCTTTTAACTGTGTAAGGTTGAATGATGGAGTGAAGAGGTGGAATTTTTTTCAGGGTTGTGGGGTAATTTGAAGGTTGTAATTAACTGTGAGTATAATCGAGAATTATTTAGGTTGAGCCAGTTTAGTTGTTTTAGAGAAAGTCACTAATGTGATCTATATATTTGGTTGGTTGTGAATTTGGCTACTTTATTGTAGTATTGTTGCAATTTGGCTGATAGAGAGGAGTTGAGATTGGCTAGGATAAGAGAGGCATATAATAGGGTGAGAAGTAGAAAATAACTGTCTATGTTTTGTCTAGCAGCGTCAGTAAGGTTGTGTTTTATTTTGTAAAGGCAACCTAGCTTTTGCTGTGTCTTCTTTATGGCTTGTTAAAGGTGGGAATTAAATTTCAGGTGGTCATCTAGAATTGTACCTAGTAGTTTGGTGTGAGATACCATTTCTATATTGGTCTTATGGATGACAATATATTAAAGGTAGTATTTTTGGGGCAGTGGAGAGAGAGAGATGGGGATGAACAGTAGCAGTTTAGGCTTTTTTGGATCGAGAAGGAGTTGTGAGTTGTTGAGCAACATTTCTGTGGAGGTAAAAAATTTCTAGCTGAGTGTTTGGAGCATGAGTAGTGTCCTTACAGCACATATTAGAATGGACTCATTAGTGTATTGTACTATAGTGGCTTCCTTGGCTACTGTGTTTAGGTAATTGATAAATAAGTTAAACAATAGTGGTCCTAGGATGGAACCTTGTGAGAGTCTTATTTTGAGGAAAGTAAGTTGAGAAATCATCTTGCCATTTCACTGCTTGGGACTGATTAGTAAGGTAACTAAGAATTTGATGGCTGACTGTGTTAATTGCCTTGGATCGATCCTGAAATGGGGCTAAAGTCGTAAGACCTGATTTTCTATTGTGATTTATCATATCTGTGAACCTTAGAAGGACAGTGGTTGTACTGAGATTGGTTCTGAAATCATGCTGTGAGAGAGACAGGAGGTTTTGAGAAGTAATATATGTACTAATTTGAGAGTCAATGCATGTTTCCAAGATTTTGTATAAGGGTGAGAGAATGGTGATTGGTCTATAGTTTGTGAGCTCGGTTGATAAGCCACCTTTATGGAGGGGTATTATATATTTTTTTCCATAAGGTAGGGGCATATTTTTCTTTGACAGAGCAGTTTATTAGAACTGACAGGATATGTAAGACTTTCTGTAGTTAGTTTGAGATATTCAGTTGGAAGTGGTTTGGGAAAGTGGTGATTGTCGTAAGGATGCATAGGTATTTTTTAATTTTAAATGTTGGCACTGGAGTGAGTAGGAAGGTCTGTTGTGACTTCAATGATTGGAGTGGGATCACTGGATATGCAGTAGATTTGTTTTGTAGGAGGGAAGCTACTGTATTTATAAAATGAGAGTTAAACTGCAACGTAATGTATTGGGAGTTATTCATTGTGGATGAGCTGGGATGGGTTGATTTTCCAGAAATGAGCAATGTATTTATTGATTTCAGGAAGTTTTTGGATTATTTGATGATGAAGTTTGGATGTTGCCATCATAAGTTTCTTTTTTCTTTGTCCTGTTTTATACAGTGTTTACAATGATTTCTTAACTGCCTATATTGTTGCAGGGATGTTTGAAACTTGGTTTGTAGCCATAACTTCAAGGCTTTATCTCTAATTTGCATGAGTTGCTTTGTTTTTAGTCAACCAAGGAGCTGGTTTATTTTTAACTCTTTTGGTTCTTAATGGTACTTGCTGTGCCAGGATATTTAGAAATATTCTGTTAAATGTGTCTACTGCTTCATCAACTGGAAAAATTTTAATTGGAGCGCAGTTGATTTAGAGCAGACTGGAAGTAAAAGATTCTTTAAGAAAGTTACTGAGGTTTATAACTGTTCTAATGATGAACCTTGTGGAGCTGTTTGGGTGTCTGATTATGTAGCTTAGCTGGTGGTCACTTAGGCTATCAGGCAGGGTGCAACTTGTGGCAATACTGTTTGAGGTAGATATTAAAATCCAGTCTAGAATGCATTATTTAGATGTGATCTTGTTCAGACCAGTCTGTCTTCATAAATTGAGGGAAGCCTTATAGCTGTATTGAATGTGTTGGGTTTCCTAGGGTTATCCTTTGACAGTCTATGTTAACCTCTTCTAGCAAGATGTTTTTCAGTTTTATGGTGGCCAAGATCCAAGAGATGCTCTCTTCCAGGATTGAAATATTGTTACCAGATGGTATGTGTATGCTAGAGATGTGTGAGTATTCAGTTTGAGGAGTGAGATGAGAAGTGCAGCATTATTGAAATTGGGTATAGTATGATGGCAATTGTAGAGATCTAAAACACTTCTGTAGAAAACAACAACTTCTGCTGTTTTGTTGGTTCTGTCTAGTCTAGGTTTATTACAGTCAAAGTAAACATTATTGTCATTCAGGCTCCACAGCAAGTGCAACTGAACCAAATTACTGTAGGATCTATGTGCAAACTTCTAACATATAGAACAATTCACATTACAACATTTAGACATTCCTACAATGTAATATTTACTGTTTTACATATCAACAGACACTTACTAAGCTAAAGAGACACAGTATTTATTGCACAGAATTCCACAGCTACTTCTTATTGCACGGGATTCTGTTGGCAGTAGTCTAAGGAATCATGATATTTATTGCACAAAAATTTTACAGTTGTTACTTACTGCACAGGATGCTGTTTTAGAATCAATAGATATTGCACAGAAATAAGATTATACTCTGTTAGATTAATTGCACAATTGTCTCCTTGGTCTAATTCACATTGAGTGCCAGATTATTGTTACCACACCAAGTTATCAATTGCCTCACCACTTCTCTATAGGCTGTTTCCTCCTCATTGCTGATGAGAACCACAATTGTGGCATCACCTGCAAACCTGATTATATGATTGGGGCTGTACTCGGCAGTGCAGTAGCATGTTAGCAGAGTGAATAGCAGAGGGCTCAGAACACAGCCTTGAGGCAGACCAGCCCTCAAGGTGATATTTGAAGTGTTCTTTCTTGCACATACTGTTTGTGGCCTTTCAGTAAGGAAGTCCAGAATCCAGTTGCATGTTGGAGTGCTGACACCTAGTTAAGTTAGCTTCTCTAACAATTGCTGAGGTATGACTGTGTTGAATGCCAAACTGACATCAATGAATAACATGTGCACACAGCTGTTGTTGTTTTCCAGGTGGTCCAACGATAGATGGAGTGCCAGTGAAATATCATCTACAGTGGATCAGTTTGGTCTGTATGCAAATTGGATGACAGAATGACAGAAGTCTGGTGAGGTTGTGACCCTTGACCAGCCTTCCTAGGCACTTCAATACTATGGAGGTCAGAGCCTAGAGGGCTGTAGTTGTTGAGGTCCTTTGGTGCAGATTTCTTAGGCAGAGGTATTATGGTGATGTTCTTGAAGCACCTGGGAACAATGGCCAGTTTCATTGAGGTACTGAATATGTCTGTGAGTACATTTGTCAATCGCCCAGCACAGTCTTTTATGACCCTTCCTAGAATGTTATCAGGACCAGCCACTTTTCTTGGATTTATCTTCCTCAGGGTACTGTGGACATCAGTTGGATTTAGGCTGACCACTCGTCATGTTGGCTTGTTGGAGCTTTTATCGGTTTTGTGCTGTTTCCTTCTTCAGACCTGCTGATATATATATGTTGAGCTTGTTCAGGAACTTAGTGTTGTCCTCACACTGAAAAGAAGTGGGCTTGTAATCCGTTATGGCCTGAATTCCTTGCCACAATTGCCTTGCATCCTATTCATCAGAGAAGTGATTTTAGAGTTTCTGACCAAATGTCCCTTTTGCCTGTCACACCTTTTTTTAGGTTCACCCTGGCATGCCTGAGGTCAACCTTGTTTCCATCCTTATAACCTGGTGGCAGTATTTCTGGATCTTTGGTAATTGTCTTCAACTAGATTTTGTGGTTAAGAAGAGATCAGGGGAGTAGTATGCTATACAGGCATGGATGTCTGAGATTTTTGTTATACAGACATAGGTTACTGTGCAGTATTTCAAGTCCTAGGTGGTTGGTAGCCTGCTGCTATTTTGTGATGTGTGTGGGCTGGTTGGCTGGAGTCTGGAGTTAGATGACTGGGTCCAGGATTGGGATGTATATCACCTCCCTGTATTATTGCCCAGATAGCAATGCGACTATTGAAGAGCCACATATATTTGGGCTTGAGTTTATACATGATTTTTGATAATGGCAGAGAATGTGCTATATGCCTGTATTTCAGGGCCCTACTGTAGTTAATGTGGAGTAGGCTGGAGGAGATATTAGAGAATGTGTTGTGACATTCTGGTTTAAGTATTGTGGAGTAGGTGTAGGTAAGTAACAGTGGGAGACACAATAGTGATAGCTGTTGAAAGTGTGAGTATAGTGTGAAATGCTAGTGACAGAAGAGGAAATAGTGTCATATGATGGATTTAGAAGGATGTATGGCTAGATGACAATGTGTGGTGGGGAATGTGGAGAGATGCACTTATAGGTAGTAGACATTAATGGGAGGAGTAAAGTAGAGTCTGATGATAGCTAGGCTTGATAAGATAGGTACAGGGATTGGGAGGTAGGCAGGTATAGGGAAATATTGATATGAATGTGGATGAATTTATATGGTGAGGAGTCTGTTGACAGTATAGGACAGGTATGGTAAAGAAGAATAATAAGAAAATAAGTACTGATTTAATTGTGTATGGATGTGGAAGGATTGCTGACTGCTATCATCTTCCTCCTCCTCCTCCTCATCATCAGCATCTTCATCGTCAAGCTTTGGTCTTTCCCTCACTTCAGGCATGCCAACATCAACATCAGAGGACCAAGGCACCATATCACCAGTGAAAGCAGACTGAAGCAGTCTAGTATATTAATATGTTCTGACAGTATATGATCCCAGTAATATTACAGTTGTAAAACAGAGTGCCAAAAATATATAAGCCCATGTACTTTCTGCAGATTGATATAGTAACTAAAGCCCTGATGTGCCTGAAGTCCTTATATGACCATATTCTTTGTGTGACTAGTTCTGGTTCTGCCATGTTGCACTATATAATTTATATTTATATCTAGCTATATATATATATATATATATATATATATATATATATATATATATAGAGAGAGAGATATATATATATATATATATATATATATATATATATATATAAATATATATATTTATCTCTCTCTCTCTCTCTCTCTATATATATATATATATATATATATATATATATATATATATATATATATCCAGATCCAAGGATGTCATTGTACCCCTATACTCCTCCCTCATCAGACCCATGATTGAGTACAATGCCCCATTTGGTATGTACCTCGCCCGGCATTTGCAACAGCTGGAGAGACCACAAAAGTACCTCACCAAGAGGATCAAGGGTCTCCAACATATGTCTTATTCTGCCAGACTAAAGAAACTCCAGCTCTATTCAGTAGCATACCACCTGCTCAGAGGTGATCTCTGCCTGACATACAAGGCCATGTCCAATCAGGAACTGATGGACATGCTCCACCTCAAAAAATCCAAATCCATCAGAACCACGAGAGCTAAAGACTTAAACCTCGGCACAAGTATGAATAGGACATGCTGGAGAGATAGATTCATAACCCAGAGGCTTCCCATGCTCTGGAACAAGATCCCAGTTTATGTTAGGCAGAGCCCCTCACTGACTCTCTTCAAGAGAAATCTTGATGAGTGGATGGGAGATCGTAAGTTTACCCCAGGGGTCACATCTGTGTCACTACTAGACAGGGGCACAGTAAACTAATTCTATTATATAAGGGGACCTTCACTGTGTCACTACTAGAAAGAGGCACAGTATTCTAAATCTATTCTGTGCATTTTTGTACCATTTCATGGGGTGGTGAAAGCCACATCACTATGGCTAGGCTTACAAATGCCCCAGGGCAGATAGTCTAGTACTAAACTATGAAACTATGAAACTATATATATATATATATATATATATATATATATATATATATGTATATGCATTTATAAGGGTATACTCATTTGGGGCATCATCCACTGGCACATGTGGTGGTAGGTGAAGCTCTGTGCCATTGTACAGTCCTTTAGCAGGTATGACAGAGCAGTTTGTCACCCCAGCCAGAGATTACACAAATACCTTTGTATCTGTCAGTATTGCCTGTGTAGGCCAACCCCCACCCTTGGCCATCCTCAGTCATGCAGGATTATTTGCTGTGGTATCTACATGATGGACCATGACAGTGCCCCTAGGGTGTACCTGTTTTCATGATCTGTTATGGCCATCATACATGGCCTTGGAAGATCCAGTAATGCTTGTTAGTCAGGATGATTTTCAGGCAATGTTCACAGAAGTCCTGCAGTAAGATGTCTTTATCTGCTTAGGAGATGTTTTTCATTTGTTTTCTTCCTTTTGAAGCTATTTTGGTCTGCAAATGTGAAGATGCATACAAGGTAAATTGTTGGCCATTGATATCTGTCACACCCACAGCAGAGTGTACCTCCCCACAGGCCACATGGAGCACAGAGTGTTCAACAGCTCACCCACCCATTGGTACAAGTCATATCATAAGGTCACGGTCTTGTATCAGCTGTCTGTGGTTGGTCATAGATCTGCCTCTACAACATCTTATAGTGCAGTATGTCCATGTGACACATGCCACTGCAGTGTGGCTGGATGTTAGTGCATGCATATAGTCTGTGTAGACCAGCCCCCAGCATCACACATATGGCTTCTACCTCTCACATGGTTGGCTGCAACTGTACTCACCTGCCCAATGTTTAGGCTACCTGCGGGTAATCTACAACATCTGTTACCTATATACTTGTCAACATTTTGATGCCTGCCACACTCCTCAAGCCAACGATATCATAGAAACAACAGGTATGATAACAGCATGGCCATCGTCCACTGGTGTGTGCTCCCTGGTTTTTGTAAGTGTTCAGAAGAGGACATTGATAAGTTCCACTACAAACCACCCCTAAGTATTTTACTTTTAACTCCTGTGATGGTCCCAAGTAGAATAGAAAGTCACATTCTGAAAAGAAACCCCCTTTGAATTACAGAAAGGCACAGTTTGAAAATAAGTTTCACACCTGAACCAACCTCAGACAGATACATTATGAAAAGTAATTCCCCATTCCAGAAAACAACAAAAAGACAAAATTTGAAATGCAGCTCATTACAACCTACCGAGAGACATGTTCAGAAAAGCAGTTCCTCCATCTTAATAACCTACAGACAGACACATTTTGAAAAGCAACCACCACAACTAAATATGGATAAACAAAACAGATTTTTAGGAGGCATTTACGTCCCCTGTCCATTAGAAGTACTGTATGTCCTACCTCCATCAAACGTACCACATGTTGTCATCATCAGTAAAGCACTGTGGCTGTACATTGTAAAGCAGACTAACAGCCTCCTGTGGCTCCTGCCTGGATTCATCACTCTGATATTGACCCCCCACACACACACACACACAATAATCACAGCAACAGTAAAACAGAAATTATTTTAACAAACCAATTTCTCCCACATGTCCTGTCAATCTATCCTGGACATTTACAACAGCACTTGTAAAGCTGTTTGTCCACCTTAACCGTAGTTTCCCATCTCCATTTCCTTTGCTTCTCCTATGACAAATGACAAATTGCTTTATCTTATTAAGAGCTGCGATGACTACAGCTGCATTTAATCACACAGTTTCAGGGCTGTTAGCATGGCAGTTATGCTCATGAGACAATCAAAGGTGACTGTAAATTGTACATTTTACATATTATGCACTGGACCAAGGATCTACTGTGATGTTCACATCTGACTATATGACTGCAGGAATAGCTACAAAGTGCATTGTGCATGTACGGACAGGTTACTGACCATTGTTGGGATGTGTGTATTAAGAATGTGCCACAGCCACCAGAGACACTAAAAATAGTACTGGAGTGAGATGATGCTTGAACAGGATGCATGCACACCCTAAACACCACAATGGCATTCCGTGTGTTTATGCATCATTATATGGTGGCCTATAGATGTGTGTCACATGATGCCTGCAACATGTGTTAATGTGAATGTGTTACTATATTCCTCTAGATTGTGATCTGTGAAATGGCCATGACTTCTGAGGGCCCTGACTGTGGAAAGGGTCTTGGGTAGTGCTCCATGGGATCCAAAATATTTGTACTTTATGTACAGATTCCACCTGGACTGTCTGCTGGGGTTTCTTATGAGGGTCCCCAGTAGGGGATGCCAGGCATTGCCTTGCCAGGGCAGTAACTCCTGCATCAAACATGATCTGGACAGATAAGTATGGCAAACTCCAATATTACAGTTACTTGAAGAGGCCACACCTTTGGCTTTTTTGCCAATGGGAAAATGAAGTTAGGTAAAGTGCCCCTGAGTTCTACATTAAGTAGACATCATGGGTTAATCTTACTGCAATGTATTAATAACTGCCCAGTAGAATGCAGATCATATGTTTTTTTTTCACATTTATCTTTTTTTTATGTTTTTCACTTCCCAGGGAAGTAGAGTATAATAAGCTGACCTCTCTGAGGAGTTTCAAATGATTTTCCAGACACAGGGTGTCTATCATTGATTGTATATCTTCATATAATCTGAATAACAGTAGAACTGTGAATTTGTGTGACATTTGTAGTTGTTGAAACCTTTTGTACGTGAACACACCTCCTGACACAGCTGCATTGCATATGCAGACTGCCTTGTTGTCCAACCCACCCAATCCTCATGCAGTGCTCACACTATCAGGTTAAGGATCATATGTCTGGCTCTGCTTGTCCCTCTGACATGCTGTGCAGCATACTCTACTTCACACCTATGGCACTGGCATGCTGCTTTACTTTGTCCATTTCCTTAGCTTGCTTTCCATGCATGGTGCACCAGTCTGCTTGCCCAGCACACTCAATGCACTGTCCCTTAAAAGGCTTATGTTATTGCCATATCTACCTGGCATACCCTTCCATAATAGAATACTGCCATACTGCTGTACTATGTGACTGCTAGTCAATGCATGGTGCCCCACTTTAGGGCATTGCTTTAACAGCTGTGTCTGCGTCCATAGTCTAGGCCACATCTGCCAATTCCTTGCATGTTCCATGGCCATACAACTTTGGACTGGCAGTATAACCAGTCCACCTTCCTTGCCCATTGCAGCTATGTATTGCACTAGATTCATTGTTCGCATTATATGTGTACAGAAGGACAGGATAAGATCCATGTAATCCTTTTCTTTGCGACACACTGCCTGCAATTCACCCTTTTGTGTGGCAGTTCAGAGCTACTCTCTACATTGTCATTGCATACATAACAGTTCACTTCTCCTCATAGTTTTATGCTTGGCAGTATTACACAGTTTTGCTAATGTTTTCCTCCACCAGTAGGTCACAATATGTTATTTGACAGGAGATGCAGGATGTGTGTTAGTGTTGGCTAACTGGCAGCTTGACTCCCAATTTGGCCAACTGGAAAACTGGAAGATGTCCTTGCACAAATAGCAGTCACAGCACTGCCCAAGCCTGTTCATCAAACCACCAGTGGCTGAGCCCAGTGGGGAAAGTTGTGACCGACTTCTAGCTGAGTGCAATATTGGGCAGATTGAAGGTCAGATGTCTTCCCGCCCAATACCTTATTCAGTTTGTAGTTAAGTTCTTTCATCCCCAGTTATTCTCCCCTCTGTCTGTGTCCCTCTATGCATCTCCCCTTTTGTGTCAGCACCATGCTGGTCTTTATCAGAGTTCTGTGCTAGTCTGTCTATCCCCACTTCCATCCTTATATCTTCTTTCTTGCCCACAGGTTCTGCCTTCTTCATTCCTTCCTCTAACCTTGTTAACAAATGTCAGCTGTCCCACAAAAATATACCTTTGCTTTCTCAAATCAATGCCACTCTTTCCTTCCTTTTGTCTTTCAGTGTGTTAGGTTGCTGGCTCTCCCCTCTTTTTGACTGTCCTATGCACCCATTTCCTTCCCATTGGTGCTAGAAAATTGGTAGGAACTTTAAGCCTTTAATAGGGGTTTCGGCAGTTCTCATAGTGGCATGACCTTCTTAGTGTGAACACAAAGTATCACTGCTATATTACAGGCATCTTACTAGATTTCTTAGCTGACATGAGTACCATTGCATAATGTTTCTCTTTACATGGTCTGTGTCATTTTTGCCAGTGAGTTTCTTAATTAATTAACCTCTGATATGCCAATTGACTCCTGAAATGTTGTAAATCCACTTTTGAGCCACACTGCACTACCTTGATCCAACTTATAAGCCACTATGTGACTTGTAATCCATGTTTCTGGATACCAGATATTGTGGCATTTTTTATCACAAAAAAACAATATACAAACAACAGAAGACTCTGCCATGGACACCAAGTGCAAAATGAGCTGTTATATGTTCTGTGATTGAAGACCATCCGTAAAACAGTTCTGCTAGCTGGTGTCACTTCTGCTCATGAGAGATTGAGACAGGTCCATTAAATGAAGGCATACTCTCTGTAATACCATGCACCAGTAACATGCAGGATACAGAGAGTGTTCCTCAGCCACAGCAAGCCCCCAAAAGTCTAAAAACTGGTCAGCTTGTCAGAAGAAGATTTAAGAGGCCCAAACTAATGTGAAAGAAGTTCAGATCTGGGTGGAAAAAAGTATCCTCACAGAGGACAATAAAAGGCCACAGTTGCACCTGAATAGTGGCTGCATCCTATTTATTAACTACTCCACAGAAAGGTAATTGATTGCTTTACATTGCGTATGATGCGATTCTAGAAGTGTTCATATGCTAGGACTGAAAAACACTCTTGATTTATATCTAAATCATCTAAACCTGGGTACGTCAGTGGTGACAGTAACAGCAGCTACAGAAGTTGTAATAGCTGGACCTGCCATGTCGTACTGTGATGCTACAGCTGCAGGAAAGTCCACATGATTCCTAACTATTAGTTGCTATACATAACAGAATCAACATTAATAATTTATTTTTCTGTTATTTTTTTTATTTTTTATCTATATTTGATTTTTTTTCATTTGTTTTTATTTGATTATATACATAACCCAACTACTCAGATCCCATTTTCTGCAGGGGCTAAGTTCCACAAAAATTGCAATGCAATTAGTTTACATTACATGACTGACAGTTTAACTGCAGTTAACATTCAAAATAATAACACCCATTTACAAGAAAAATGCACATTATCACATATAAAGAACAATGTAACTATGTTGTACATGTAAAAATATACAGGCAGAAATTTGCATCAGTGGAGAAAGAAAAAAAAAAACATAACTTTTAAAGACCTTGAATGTTGTAACTGTTAAAGGTACTATAGTTCTGTGGTTGGTAAGTCAGCTATAAGTCTCTTTGACACCTTTATAAACTGCTCAAAGCTTTGCAATTCATTGCTGGCATTTTTATAAATGATTTTTTTTCAGTGAGCCAAAAAATAACATAATTGCATGGTCCACATATGGACACAAAAAAAACAATAAAACAAAATAGCTGTAACATATACAATGTTACATTTTATGTAACTGTAACTGTTAACATGGTTCTGTTTAGGGACACTGGGGATTTTGTATTTTTCCTAGAATCTCAATGTGCTTCTGAAATTCTTATCATTTGTTATTAAACTTAACATTTTCATGGTCAGTACTTCAGAGTTTGGCTTATCCAGTGCAATTATTGTAGTTATAAAATATTGCAAAATTGCAAAATAATTTTCTGAAAATGGTTGAAATACCTCAGTTCTCTACCTAATATGAATATTTCTCGATAGCGTGAGTTGAATTTCTGTGTGACCCTGCCATGACACCAGATTTGAAAATTAAAGGTCTGCTCTTCACATCATGATGTGGTTGAATAAACATGTTTGATCTATACACATTTTCTACAAAAAAGTAAGCATGTTTAATTTTTTTTCCTTCCTGAGTTTATAAATCATTTTGGCAGCTTATAAGGAAAGTCTGTATAAACAGCGCTCAACTATTCCCAACAAATGTAATAGTCTTGGCTTATTAGATAGCAGAGATTGCAGTACTTAGCAGGACACTAGGCTAGTAATGCAAACAAAACAACTAGGTCAATTTAGGACAATCCAAATGCCTTGTGAAAGATGTAGAAACAAAAAATCATGCAATGCCAGATATAATAACCATGACAGCAAGTAGTGAAAGAAAACAGAAAAAAATGGACATAACTTTTAAAAATATGTCAAGTTTATATATGAGGTCTGCAAAAAAGTATTCATTCCATTTGTTTAGTTTACATTATGTGATCCTTGAAGGATTCCCTTTCTAAAGGATGAAATGAGACTCAAAACATTAAGAAACCTTAGGTAAGTTAATAGAGCCAGAGTGCATTGCATAATCATTTAATTCTAGTTGCAATCGTTCATCATGTCACAGGCATAATCCTTTGCAGCTACACATTTCACTAAATTACCTGATACATTCCTTTCTGTTGCTATGATCTGTATATTTTAGAAAAAGTTTAGAAGCCACTTCAAACATAATCTTTCATCTTAACTGACTTTCCTAAAAAACAACTTAATTCTTTCTAACAAAACATCTCTGTTGTATTGACTAACATATGAAAAAAAATGCTTTGGAATTTTCAGTAGTATTTCCTTGAAAATATTTAAAAATGATCCCTGTAGCAAATTGTGTATTTGCAGGGGTCTATATTATGTTGTTGAAAGACGTGTTCATTGAACACGTCTTCATTGACACATAAATAGCGAGCACATTAATCTCCAAATGGCCACTTCAGTGAATTTTTTTTCTACGGGAAAAAAATCACTTGGCCAAAGAAACACAAAACAAACATTCAAACCCCACCCCCACACCCCCTGATGTGGGGAGGGGTTGTGCCCCTCGACCCCCTAACTAAATATACCAATTCTGAGATTGCACTACAGTAGGGAAAGGGGCAAATCCCTGAAGACAGCCAAGCATTTTTTTCCCTGGGAGAAAAAATTGCTGAAGTGGTCATTCGGAGATTAGTGTGTTTGCTGTTTATATGTATATGAAGACTTGTTTGTTGAACATGTTGTTCGACAACATAATATAACCCTGTTTCTAGTTCTAACAATCCCATAGATCTTATGATCTAGAATGACTTTCATACTGCTGTGATCAAAAAATATGTGCACACGTTGTTTCTTGCAGCACTGCAAGCACTAAAAGTATGATAAAACAGTTGTTTGAGTAAAGCAGTAGTTAAAATTATGTACCAGTTTCCCTGGCAAACATGATTGCTACTTGCTCCATGGACTTTAAAACACATTGCGATGCCATTCCAGAATGATGCATATGAATTTTAAACTAAATAACTTTTGGAGGAAAGCAAGAACAACTCTATAGGGGATCAAACTAGAATGGCAATTGCAAAAACAAAATAATAGTGCAAATACAGCAAGCTTCCACATGCTGTATACTGAAGAGTCGTAATAAAACTAAATGTGTTATGAAAAGGTAATGTATCATTCTGGGGACCCCAACACTGCAGCTTAACCATTAGCTGCTAACAGTCTTTATTATTATCTCAAGCCTTCCTCCCGGTATTACTATCCCAGGAATGGCTGCCAGTTTTCAGGATGCTACTGGGGAGGAAAGCTTATTTGGGGTCTCTAGCATGGAAGGCAGTGAACAACCTGCAGTATCACTTATGATGCTTGCATTTGGAGTTTTCTTTTGTCCTGAGAATCTCAAAACATTTTAGACAGTTGAACACTAAAGATCATCATGAAGCATCATTTGTCCCTGAACTGCTCCTGGAGTCCTCAGTTATCTGTACCTGGTCCAAGATGGAAAAGCGTCTCTCTGTTGTAGAAGAAAGCCTCTTGGTTATATTAAACTCCATTCTTCAACTGTTACTTGAAAGAATTTTTACCAAAATCACAGGATTATTTACTAATTTTCTGTGGACAATGATGGTGCATGATGTGCTAAGGCCACAAAATAAAAGACAAGAATCTCCTTGAAAAATGTTATATGTCATAGGCAGAGCCAGATCACGGTTAAATGGGCAGGCCACCCCCTCCCCTGCATCCATTCCAGTGTCCCATTAATTTGATTATTTTCCCCAGTTGCCAAAAATGCTGTTCAAACCTATCAGTGTGTATAATATTTTCTTCTTTACTTTTACAATGATTACGGATATTTGGGTTTAATTTAACATTTTTATTTTTTAAATTTCATAGCTCAAACAATGATAGCCATTTGACTTAACATAAACAACAAATTTCTCTGCCCTTGAAAATCACATTCAGTGAAACAGCACTGAAACCCACATTCAAAGAAAATGCATATGGTCAGTTTTCAAATGATAGGTTCTTGCACACGTTTTTAGGACCATGCATACATACATACATTTGCTCTTTAATTCACCTTCCTGATTGTATTAAATTATATTTTTTTATAATACAGCAGCACTTGTAAGAGTGTGTTTGAAGATTTGTAGTTTTGAACATTTTTTCCAAAAAGCAATGAAACAAAACGTATGAACCAAAGAACATTTTAACCATAACAGGCAACTCAAACATCTGTCATTACAATCTACCAATATCAGTCAACATGCACAATCTCTGCAGAAGTAAAAGTCATCTGAATAATTCCACATTAAAGAGATCTGTAACTAATGAAGAGGTTGCTGCTGACAAACACTTTACATTTCAGTGTTTCATTTGCAAATTCGGTGCCTGCTTCCTATGTTACATAAAAAAATGGGCACGCTAGTAATATTGCAATAGGGAATAGCTGATAAACTGACAACAGGTCCATAGTTACTAGGCATCTCATCCAAAGGACAACACACACCCATTGTCCCTTAAAGCGCACCAAGTAACAGCAAACCATCTGTGTGGTGTAGTAATTAAATCCACAGCCTTCAATACCAAAGGCAAGTATACAAACTCTTGTGCTACTAACAATGGCTGCAAATCCTCTAGCAGAAACATTGACAGCCATTTGCTTAACAAAATAGTTGCACATTGAAAACTGGCTTAGCATAAGCAACAGTAAACTTCTTTTCCCATGAAAATAATAATTGTTTGGAAATGTACTGAAACTCACAATTACTTGAAAATACACTGAAGGTCACATTCCTTGAAACTGCACCCCAGTGAAGGTAGTCGGTATAGAGGATTAAGGCTCTTGTGTCCTGTAAGCAAGATACAGGTTTTGAGTCTAAGCAAGTTAATCAAACTGCCATCCCTGAGCAAGTTAATTAACCGATCTACCATCTCTAACTAGGGTGTTTTTATATACACGCATGTTCCAATTCAGTTCCATACAGCATGAAAGTAACAGCAAAGCACAATTTCTAACATTTAAATGTGTACGTGTCTTTAGTAACAAGCATGCATAGACACACACAGCATGCCCTTAAAGGAATGCATTTTTTTTAAATTACTTAATGTAATAAATGTTGTGGCAGCCCACTGCCAGCAGGCACTAGGTGACTGCCTAGTGTTAGGTCCAGCTCTGATCATGGAGAAAAATAAGGTGAAATTTAAAACTATTCAGTGAGAGTTATTTTGTCTTCAAGCATTCATCTTCAATACCCATTTTAATGACAAAGTTGCTTACTGCTGATTAATGTTTACCATATATATATATATATATATATATATATATATATATATGGGATCTGGACACATTCTCGACTAGCATATGTCCGAATCACAAAACATCGAACACAAATACATGAAAGCGCTTAACATCGATAAGCGCTTCCGTATATGTGTGCCTGTTTTGTAGATCGGACTACAGTGCGGGTAAGGGAAAATTCCCATTTCTCCACTGTAGTGTGATCTTGGAGTGAGAATAATAAAGTAGGGGGGTGTGGGGGGTGCAGGGGGGCAAAGACCCCTGCAGAAACGTAGATTTATTTTTTGAACTACACATACACGGAAGCGTTTTTTGATGTTAAGCGCTTTTGTGTATTTGTGTTCAATGTTTTGTGATTCGGACATATGCTAGTCGAGCATGTGTCCTAGACCCATATATATATATATATATATATATATATATATATATATATATATATATATATATATATATATATATATATATATATATATATATATATATATATATATATATATATACAGAGAGAGAGAGAAAGGGAACATATACCGATAGAGCAAAAAGATTGATTAGATGCCTTTCCAATACAGAAAATTACTCATCATTATTTAGCAGTGTTAGAATGCATCTGCCCATTTTGGCTCACTTCTTCATTGTTGTATGCTTGGATACGGACAGGAATGAGATTTCAGTAGTATATCTATTCATCCCTTCAGTGAACATTTGGAATATGGCTTTTAATCTATACTTTTTTTAATTTTCCCTCTTCTGCCTGCTAATTATCAGCTGGCTTATTGATTCCCTATGTACAAAAATGAGAGCTGACAGAGAGGAATCATCATATATGGGTCTATATCATTTTGTCGAAGTGACTACCCATCAAACACCTATTTGTCAAACTTAATCCATCAAATGCTAATTCCATCATGCCCCTTTCCCCACTGTAGTGTGATCTTGGAGTTAGTATATTTAGTTGGGGGGTAGCCCCCCACATGGGTGGGTTTTAAATAATGTGGTTTGTGATGGTCGCTAGGTTGGCTGTTTTTTTTTTTTCCCTGAAAAGAAATTCATTAAATTCGTTTAAATGAATGTTCAATGGAATTAACATGCAATGGATTAAGTTTGATGAATAGGTGTTTGACAGGTAGTTGCTTCAACAAAATGATATAGACCCCATATAGGAAGCCATCAGAGGCAAGTTTTTGCTTTTGCAGTCTTAACGCCACTGTGCATGCCCAGTAACATTCCCAGGATTCAGCATGCATTGAGTGTTTATGCAAGTGTGTCAATCACTTCTGTGTGTGACAAAATACCCTAGCTCTGCACCCCTTCAAATCAGCAGTCCCATGGGGTCTCTAGTTTCCACCATAGATCTGACCATGCAAATGTGCCCCTGGCATGCAGTTCCACTACCTTCACCCTAAAGAGAAGTGAGGTAACAAAGCCAAGTCAGTCCCCTTCTCCCTCCCAACAGTTCCAACAGGTAGCCAAATCACTAAATAGACCTGAGTCATCTGTGTCATGGTCATGACTTTAGCCCAATATGTCAAATGAAAAAGTGTTTTTTAACCTAGGTCTCCTGTTACACTGCTTCAGATTGAGACCATTTGTTATCTGGTACCACCTTTTTAGCCCAATTTGATTCCCACTTTGCCAGTGCCTGTTTTAATGACAATAAAAGAGACAAGAACGATATTTTGATTTTTCGCTCACTACTGGTACAGTATCCAGACTTTCCTATCCAATGTCCTTTTGCTATTACATTATAAAAAGACATTAAGGGGTAAGCACACCTCTTACCTATGAAGATTAAAACTTGTAACATGGACCTTTAAACACATAACACAGGGTCAGAAAGAGGATAACTTCTTATTTTTCATGATGGAAATTCTTTATATACTAGACCATATATAGTTAATGATGGGGAATCTTTACAAATGCTTAGTTAATTTATTTATATGTGCCCATAAACAGTATGAGGAGCATCAATAAATCTGTGAAGAGTAAAGTTAATCCTGAGGACCAAAATCATAGTGCTATGCCAAGATCATAGCAGTAGTGAAGTATGGAGGTGAGCCATTTAACCTGAGTACTATACTGCCTGCAACTGGGTTTTACAATGCCTAAACTATTTTCATCTTCATCACATACACAGAGAACTAACACTCAGAGGAACTTATATCTGAGCAGCAGAAATGTTGACACTAGAAAGCAATGGTCTGCATAGTATCAGGCTTGGAAAACATATTTTTTAATCACATAGTAGCACTTTACAAATATTACACAAGTAGGTTTACAAATATTACACAAGTAGGTCACACTTGTTGACTAGCAGTTACACCTGCATTTTTGAGGTACATCCCTTGCAGTTCTTCTCAGTTGATAAAGTCACCACCTCCACCATTGCTCCTGGGGGTAGCCACAAGCCTATCCTCTAGGGCAGAACTACCTGAAGGACCATGTAGTTCAGGGGCACCAGAGGGGGGGGGGTGCTGTCAGGTTGTGCACCAGACATGCTGAGCTTTGGTGCTAAAGCCGGTGGAGTGGAGGGAGCTGGATCCTGTGGGGCAGGTCTCCCCAATATGTTGTGGGGAAAAAAAAAATAAAAAATTAAAAAAAAAAAAAAAAAAAAGACGAGAAGATAATGGTTGGAGTGAGAGAAAAACAAGGGAGAAAATTAGCAACTTCATATGACACATACAGTGCATTGATACAATTATTTGACTATTCTGTTACCTTTGCTTTTAAGACTACCATCTCCTAACAAATACCTTTTTTACTGTTAAGACTACCCAGCTCATAACAGATGCACACTATACTACAGACTGTAGAAAGCAATCCTTGATTTGTACATATATTGCACATATGCGTTTTTCCAGTTATACTGTTTACAGTTTACAGCAGGCCATTGGTGCCACTGCTTTAGAGCTCTGACATTACATTGCAATATCGATGAAAACATAACAGTACTGTATATTTAGGAAGTGTGGTTTTTGAACCCATAACCTCTGTCTACTTTAATACTGAACTGCTGTTTTGGCCTCCAGACTAATGCATGCATACTTTTCTGTTACAGTTGAGAGATGAATGCTCAATTTGACACAACTTTATAATAAACCAATAAAGGTGTCTTTACTTTTAATGTTAAAATAACAGTACTTTTCAGATATGTACATACCACATGCTTCTTGCATCTGTGCCAATCTCATGGTATGGGTTGTGCATTCAGTTCTAGGTCTGTGATGGCTGCAGAAAAAACAGAGCAGAATAGAATATCATTATGAATATCAATCCTGACTATATTCAGCTTTTAATTCTTACAAGTAGTCTCTGTAAGTGATACTTACACATCTGTGGGGTGTCCCCAGTCCCATATTCCTTGATACAATGGTCAATGTTATGCCTCTTCCTCATCCAGAGGTCTCTGTAGTGATTCCTACATTGTTCACTATGTCATACTGGTCAGAGCTTGGGCAAGACTATTCCAAGTCTCTGCCTTGCAATTCGAACCATAATAGTCCCTCTGTAAAAGCCTGGGACCGTGTTCATTTACTAGGAGGCCAGTAAACACTTTGGACTCCTGAGACCCCATCTTTGAACATGGAATCTCAAAATATATCCAAAAATGCCTGTTATGCCTACCATAGATCAAGACCAATGTAGAATGATGTTTTCCCACAAATTGCAGGTATCTCACTTACTGGGAGTGTGCACTTTTTGGTTTTGCAACATTTGAAAGCATTGTGCATTGCTTACCATAGCAAAAACATGGTGCTTGAGGGTGCGTACTGCCAGGCAATGTGTTTGTGTGATGGCCAGTAGTATTAATTAAATCCATCTGGTCTATGTTTGTGGCTGTCAAGTTCCTGTCTGCTACCTGGGTGGTCTAGTCATCCAGTTTTTGCATTGCCATTCTACGCACAAATGAGTTAAGCTTAGCCAAAGCCATTTGTGCTAAGTGGTACATTGAGCAAACAGTAGCCCCCCAAAAAATTAATAAATGAGAAAGAGTTGAAATGAGGAAAATCAGTCTATGACATACACAGTACAAAATGTTAGTACACATGAGATATGTCTACATAGGTCTGGATCTCAACTCTCACTCCAATGCACCTTCAGAAAACAGGATGGGTGACTTATCCATCTTTGCCACACAAACAGCTTTGCAGCAAAGAAATAAAGTAATTCATCACAAAGCCAAGTGCAACTGAATGTACATTGATATCAAGGCATAACCTGTTATTTGTAAATTTATTAGATTTAATATATTTGGATACAGTGCACTTGCGAAAACACAACCTGTTATGATTATTCCTTGCAAATATGCAGCTCTGTCTTACCTTTTTGGGTTTTTGGTTGTTTATCAGTTATCTGACCAGTACTCAGAGACATGCAGTGAGTAAGCCAGTCTATATCATTTACCTTAAAATATGTGAGGATATTAACTGGGAATACTATGATATGCAGTCGCCATCAAATGAAGGGCAAGTTGGATGGCACAAACAAGCACAGACTGCTCTTTTGTGGGGAGGGCAAATGTGAATTCCTGTTATGGCACAAACAAGGGTACAATATTCTTTCAAGGGGTGGACCCAGGCTGAGTTACTGTTATGGCACAAACAAGGATCTGCTTCTCTTGTTACTCTCCTTGTTTTACATCCTGCCTGTTTGATTTTGTGAGTGTTGTGAAGTCAGAAACTGCAATGTGTCTCATTACTTACTAACTTCTCTCTGTTATGATTTCCCATTACAAATGTATGGTGCAAAACTGAGGGTATGCAGAGATCATAAGTACTTTCGAGAGGTATGAATGTGTGAATCTTTGATACCTGAGGCCTACTACTTGCTAATGGACACATACAAGTCAAATAACTCTCTGCTCTCCCATGTTATGTTAATTTGTGTACAAATGTCCCACCTTTTACTTGCTTACTGGACCAAGTGATGAAATACAAGGACATGCCACAATATTATTGTACAATGCAGTATATGTTCAGGACGTACCTTGTAAATGGAGCAGTTGCCACAGTGTTAGTTCAGGGCTGACTGTGATGTAACCAGTACACAGCCAATTCATGGGAGGTAAAGACTCTGGCTCTGAGTTGAGGCCAACAGAGGTCACAGAGTTCCTGAATTGTGCCCCTGTCCATCCTGTACCACTCTACAATGTCTATGTCATGTATGTTATGATAAGTTAAATGTGGCCTGAAAACTCTTCTTTGTATTGGCCTAGGCCTATTGACAGCAACAGCAGCTTTCCCTGCAGCCTGTAGCACATACAAATGGAGTTAAGCAGCAACAGCTCTTAACATTCTGTCTGTGTAGACTTTGTGTCTATATTCAAATACTTTTGAAATCTTCAGAAAAAAACAGCATGGGGTCTACATGGTTGCTATATAACTTGTTAAATAGCTCCACCAAACTGGTTGATTACCATGCAGTTTAACTGATTTTGCTGTAATTAGCATATCTGAAACACAGGCTAAGACACATGCAATCCATTAATAATGCACTCCATTATTTATTTATTTATTTATTTATTTTATTTATTTTACATTTGTTAACCGGGCTGGTCTAACTGGATATATTTCCATTTTCAGTAGAGGCCTGGGAGAAAAGCTCCACAGGAAGAATATCTTCAGAGAGTAGAGTTATTTCCAGAATAGGAAGATTGAGGTTGATGGAGTTTTGAGGCTTTGAGATAAGAAGTTCGGAAGAAAGAAGTCAGGCTGGGTCTTATAGTTACTATATATGTTATTTTAGTTTTGTTATTGCTAGTTTAGTGCTATTCACTCCACCTTCCACCATTGGATACTCTTGTCTCAGGGTGGTGTAGCCTGTGTGGGTGGATTTGTAAAGGTCTTTTGTGTTTTTAACGGGTTTCTAAAAAACAAAGAACGTCAAAGGAGGGTGGTCAAAGGAGAGTGGAGAGAAGGGTTGAGTTATTTTTGCTTATTATTGATTAGGTCCCATGAGTAAAGTATGTGTGGTGGATGTTATGGGTGGTGGAGGTTGGTGAGTCAAGTAGTGTGCAG
Source organism: Protopterus annectens (assembly GCF_019279795.1). Lineage (NCBI taxonomy): Eukaryota > Metazoa > Chordata > Ceratodontiformes > Protopteridae > Protopterus > Protopterus annectens. The sequence goes on from NC_056751.1 coordinate 563,164,936, forward strand.
GGTGTAGCTGAAATTAGAAGGACCAGGGCTGGTGGTTGTCACCCATCTATCAAGGTAGATTGGTGTAGGATTATATAGATTTAAGTAGGATTTATTGAAAAAGTATAGGGTTTTTTTAATAGAGGTTCTCTGACTTTATGTGTAAATTATCTTCATTTATCTGTGGTATGGTAAGAGGCTAGATGTGTGTTAGTTTAATGAAATTAATTTTGAAAAGTTTAGGCTTTTGAAATTTGGTTGAGGAGAGTAGAGAGTAGTTGGAGCGGAGTGGTAGTGTAGGTAGTTGGAGGTTAGAGGTTGCAGAATGAGAGAAAGCAATGAGGTGAAAGAAGAATAGAGTATTTTAGAGTGTTGTTTTGTTTGTTTCAAAGAAAAATGAGTTATTTGGAGGATGTCTGTTGACATGTTTTGTTAAGAGAGAAGAGAATAGTGAAAATTTGTGGAAGAAGATAGTGTATGGAGGTATACGGCTAGATGGGAGAGACAATAGAAATAATAAGTCTATAAGTAGATAGGTGGATAGGAGGTGATAGAGGAGGGTAAAGTTAAGAGGGAAGTTGTGTGATTGGTAGTGTTAGGTGATAGTTATAGAGGGAGGGTGTGGGGTATAAAAAGCTAAGGACACGTGGGGTGGGTGGATAAGGGGGTAGGGAGGGGGGCTGGGCAGCAGAAACAGTTAAGGGAGGAGAGCAGAAAACAATCAGCTAAGCAGGAGAGTAACCAAAAAAGCAAATGTGTAGCTAAGCAAACTGAAGGTGAGGACACCTGCTACATGTTTGCAGGACTTCACAAAAGCAAATTTATTCCAAAGATATCTTTACAGAGGAGTATTGAACTCCAGGAGGTATGATCCCATATTGTTACCTATGTAATACATATTCTAGAATATATTAATGAATAAAGTGAAGCAAAGGCTTTTACACTTTTATCTGTATGCATTAGTTAGAAGTATACTGATGGCATGGCCATGTTTGTCAAGCCATTTTCCAGATACACATGGTTGACAATACATGAAAATAGAAAGATGTTTGATACATATGTAGAAATGTTTCTGGGATAGGTCTTTTAATGGTTCATGTTCCTGTTATTTTGTGGGTTGGGGGAGCAAAGAAAATTTACTGATATGTCACAAACTAGAATGGACTGCTCATTTGGGGGTGGCACATTTGACTTACTGTTGTGACACATACAAGGATATGTTTCTGTTGCTGCTCTCCTTGTTTTGTATCATGCCTGTTGTTAGTATTTCAAATCTGTACACTGTTTTATGTTTTTCCAGTGGGTACTACTGACTGCCAGTCTTTACTATTTTATCTGAAAATAGTTACTTTGTAGTTATGTGATACTTATGTGTATTATCATTCTGTTTTCTTTTAGGACACAAACAATGTCAGTGAGGCACAAACCCCCTTTAGTTAACATGGGGAATTTCTGTTGGGAAGGCATCAGCCCAGTATGGAAGAAAGGCTATGAGGATGGCAGCAGAGTGTTGCTAACATCAGTTTTGTGGGCAGCCACAGCCAGATATATGAACAGGTGAGCCACAGAGACACTTACATGATCACCTCTGCAAGGAGGTGAGCAGCTGCTGTTGCACAAGAACAAAGGGTAACTGGGGGGGGGCTTATACAAAACCATCTCTCACCCCCAATGAAGAGTTCCTGGTGAATATCCTCCAACAAAAGTGTTCAAAGCAGAGTGGACTACAGCATGCCCTTGACATGGGTGTCACTCCTTCTGAGTACCAGGATGAGCTTCCAGGTAAGCTTTGTTATATGACCAGTTGAATACTGTTGTATGGTAAAATAATTGAAATAAAAGTTACTCCTGTGTCACATCTTTTTTTTTAGGGGAGATTGAAGATTGGCACAGTGATAAGCTCAGTTTGGAGTTGTCAGAGCCAGATTCTTGTTGAATGTACAGTTAATATAAATATAGAGGAGTAAATGTGTTGCCCCTTGTCTTACTGTTAAATGTGATGATGTTGCCCTTACCTCTTGCTTAACGTATTTCAGGGCCATCAGGAATCCAACAAACGTATGCCTCCTGCAGATGTTAAGCCAAAAAAAAATTATGCCAGTACTGCAGATCAATTTTAAGAACTATTATAATGTAACAACACAAACACCAGAAACCTGGCACAAGCACAATCCAAGAAACCAAAACCATGGGCACCTTCTCAAACTCGAACAAAGCCTTTTATTAGAGAACCAAAAAAGTTAAGCGCTTTCATCAGCATAAATCAGCTGACTTCATCAGAACAAGCAACAAAAAAATCGATACTTTGCACACTGAACTAATAGGCCTTGACATGGTGTTACATGATGATTTATTATTCCAGCACTCTATTTCAGCCTATAAAAACGTGCTTGACAAAATGGATACACTGGCTGGGGATGTTAAAATTCGTAAAATAAAAAAACTGAACAGGGATATCAAGGCTTACCAAACTGGTATGGCCTATCCCAAACCCCCTTTCAATTCTACTTTATATGAGCACAATATTGATTCCAACACAGGTGCTGTATCTTCAAGAGGTGGAGCTGAAGAACAACCGTCCAATCAGGTCCCTTTAGGGAGAGAACCATTAAGAAGATCGAAGAGGATATGGAACCAAACGAGACAAATGAATTACAGGCCCCAGAGAAACTACACAGACCAGAGGCACCAACAGAATAATCCCTATCAGAATATGAGCAGGCAACAAGCCAGATGGAATTAGACTGGTTTGGGGTCATTTCTGGTTTATTTCAACAGGAAAATTGTGTGTTAGAAGCAAGTACAAATATTGAGTCTCATCACAAATTAGGTGAATTACGTGAAGTATCTTCCATTTCAACTAACTTTGAAGGTGACTTTTTGGTTTACAATTTTTCTTCACAGTTACTGGATTTTAATATTGCAAATGTGTTGTGTAAAGGCTTTAATTTTGTGCCCACTAAACATTCAAGTTTGATTGAACTGATTTTAGATTTAAAAATCTTTGTTAGAAAACTTAATTTCTAATTACTGTTTGATTCTTTTTCCAATGCTGAGAGCAGCAATGTTTTGAGAAAAAGAAGCATTTATAACCCCCCTTGCTAATTCACTAATTTTGTTTGAAAACATGTGTGAATTTGAATTTAGAGCTTTACTAAGCCATAGGTTCAGCAATGATATCTCTAATTCAACTAACAGTGAGAGTATTATTTTAGAAAAACTATGTTTAGATAAATCTTTAAGGGATATGAAACCCGACAAGGAGGGTGGTGCAGTGATTATGACGAGCCAGGACTACAGTAATAAAAAGAACGTTCTATTTTTCAATGGGGTGATTTTGACAAAGTTTGTTTAAACTTTGTGAGCATTTCTTATTATAGGATTGACCTACAGCTAAAAGACTTACATGACCAGGGACAAATTGATGCAAATTCACTTGATTTTCTAACTGTTAAATATCCTTGGGTGCCGAGTATTTTCGGCATCCCTAAGATTCATAAGGATAGGAACGATCCACCTATGAGGCCGATAGTCAGTGCAGCTGGTTCTTAAATGCATTTTTTGGGTAGATACATTGATATCATGCTTAAAAATGTTTTAAAAAATGAGGAGCATATTTGTATAGATTCTTGGCATTTTTGAGTAAGTTTAAGGATTTGGTATATGACGAGAAGTTTACCTTTCTTACTACTGATGTTACCAACTTATTCAATGTTATTCTCCACTCTGTAGGTATTGAATGGTTTGAAGAATTTTTGTACAATAGCCATTTTTGTGACAACAATCAGGTTTCAGTTTTAGTAACCTTGATGGACATTGTCCTTAAATATAATTTTGTCTTTTTTGATGGGCAATTTTTTGTACAAAAAAGTGGGGTTGCAATGGTGACTTCATGTGCCCCCATTTTTGCAAACATTGTAATGCTTATGTGGGAAAGGAAGTTTCTCTTTACTTCCCCCTTTTGTAACAAATGGTGCTTATATTTACGTTATATTGATTTTTTTTTATTTGGAAAGGGGATGAGAATGATGTATATGACTTCCTTACATATATAAATGAAACCACAGAATTTTTAAAATTTACCTATGTGCATAGGCTACATGATATTAATTATTTGGATGCTCAAATTAAGAAAGATTTTGATAAAGCAGAGTTTCCATGTGACCTTTATAGGAAACCAACTTACTGCAATAACCTTTTGCATTACCACAACAGTCACCCCAAACATATTAAGAAGGGTGTAGTGAAGGGTCAATATGTTCAAATTTCACGAATAGTTAGTAAATACTAGGATTTTTACATACAGGGGAATTGTATGAAGGACATGTTTTTGTCCAGAGGATACCCTGTTGACTTAGTGGAAAGAGTGTTCAAAGAAATGTCCGAAATGAGAGGGGTTGGGAAGTTTAAACCTCTTCTCAGTAATGATAGTAGCGACTGGAATACTTATTTTGATGCTGACACATCCACTAGTGTTGGTGAGAATTATGTTTGTTCCTTCTTTACTAAATTTTCTGTGGATCATCATGAAATTTATAATATTTTGAAAAAGAACTGGTGTGTTTTCCATGGGCAAAATGCAATATTGAGTAAGGTAGAACTGGAACCTAGTGTCATTTTTAGAAGGGGGGCTACCATTAAAAACCTTTTGGAAAGGGAGGCCCTTGTTGTTCCCTCAACAAGTGGCTTAGGTACCAAGAAATGTGAGTTTTGTGCACAATGTAATTTTATACTTAGTATTCATAAAATCAAAATTAATTATACCACTATTAGACCAAAGGGTAAATTTTCCTGTTCTATTGTAGGAGTAGTGTATGCTGCTTTGTGAACAAAATGAAGGGGTTTTTACATTGGTAAAACTAAAAGGCGATTTAAAGAAAGAATTTCCAAACATTTAAGGGATATTAGAAACTGTAACAACACCAGTGCACCATTTAAACATGTAGATACATATCCTGGTCATGAATTTAGGTTTCTTGTGATAGAAAGACTGCTACAGGACCCAGGTGGGGGGGGGGGGGGCATGGGAAGACTACCTTGAATTTAAAGAATTATGTTGGCAAGTGAGGTTGGATGTCCCTTCTTTATCTGGGCTAAATGATAGTCTTATTTTAAGCAGCTTATTAATGCTGCGTTTATATAAAATATTATGTTGTTTTTATAAACCAACATTGGTCTGTTTTTATTCTGCAACTACGTTTTTAAAAGTAATATTTTTGAGTTGCTGTAGTTGTAAATAATAGGTATTATAGGAATAGATATAGTTTTGTATGGTTCAGTAGTTAGGTGTTTTGTATTTGGCACTTTAAATGCTTCACCATTTAATGTGTTTATTAATTGATTGTACCATGTGATGATTTTAAAAGGTATAAATGATGAAGCTAATAGAATGTTTACTGTTCTGACGAAGTCAGCTGATTTATGCTGACGAAAGCACTTAACTTTTTTGGTTCTCTAATAAAAGGCTTTGTTCGAGTTTGAGAAGGTGTTCGTGGTTTTGTTTTTTTGGATTGAACTATCATAATGTGTCATTTTAGACCTGCTGTGTGTATTGCTGTACTGTCTCTAATCGTGGCAGCACTGTTAGCTGTTTAGCATATATTGCACCATAGTAGTGCAGGTATTAATGTATGCCAATGTTTCTTCCATTTTATCACAAGGGATCATGACAGTGGGGTTGTGAGCCTTACTACCTGCTGTCAGTCTCTCATTAGACACTGATGCTGTTAGTGGCAAAACTGAGGCACAGTTGGGGAGTGCAGAGGTTGACACTGACATGGTTGACATACAGCATCCCCTTCATTTTCCCTGGAAACAGCCAGTAGGCCTATGCCTACCCAATCCACTCAGCTCACAGATATTTGACAGGTGGAGGGTGAGGACACAGATCGGGAAAGTGTGGGTACTGTGGCTTCAGTGCCTGTTGAGTCTAACCATAGCCAAAGTGCTGGTGAGATGCCATGCAGGAAGCTTGATAGGGGTGCTCAGAGGAGACCTGCTGTCCCTCCTCCATCTGGTGTTTCTTCCTGTGTCACTCAACATATGTTTAGGTCCATCATGTAGGCACAGCCACATTCACAAAAGTGCTCCAGACAAATACTCAGGATTGTAGATGTGGCACAGGCTGACATGAGTGACTGCCTCCACCATGTTGCTAATTGATTGGATTGGATGAATAACAAATTGGAACGAGGGGTGTCTGTGATGGTCCATGGGGTGTCTGTCATGAAACAAGCAGCGTCTGTGATGGAATGTCTACTGGGAAGAAAATGGCATCCTTTTGGGCATAGGTCAGCCACAACATCTGCTTATAGCCAATGTGGCCATGCTTGATCATGCTCCTGTAGTTGCTGTAATTCTGTCCATCGGTGAGTGTGCTGTCCACACCAAGATGTGACAGGCCATGGGGTCATGGTCCTGGGCATTCCCATGAAGAGAACATATCCAACAGACATCAGTCACGCTCATGTAGCAGCACTGCATCTGACCTTTGGCGTGGAGGTGCAGTGCAACTCCAGACAAAACTAGTTCTTGTAGTCAGGGGCAACAATGATGAACTGCCACCTCTACCATGCATGGCCCACACCTGTCTGACATGCCAAGATGTAGAGATAGCACTGAGCTACACCACTTTTACATGGAGGACCCCTACAGACATACACACAACAGTTACATGGTTCAGCCTGCCTGCTTCCCTTTCTTACTTACATACACTCACCAACCTTTTGTGTCGGTCTAGGCCTCCTGCACCCTCCCTCCCCAACAACACCCTGTGCAAGTGATGTTAACTGTGCCATATCCCTCTTTTCTGTCTTTTGGATTCTGGGATATAAAAGCTAAATGCCAAATTATACAGTGGATAGCATCATCATGTCATTACTTTCTAGTGTATTCTCTTATAAGGGTTGTAAGGTCAGGAACTGCAATGGGTCTCATTACTTTGTAACTTTTCTCTTTAATGTTTTCCAGTACATATGTATGGTGCACATCATAAGACATGCCATCATATTCAGATCTCAGGATTGTACGACAGCACTGTATTCAAACCCCATCAGAATAGTAATACAGTATAATGCTGTCTTTTGCATGAACTTCACCAGACACATGCAGCAGCTGGACAGACCACAGGGCTTTCTCAACAAGATAAAACAGGCCCTACTAACGATGCCATGATATATGTGGATAGACTAAAAGACATGTCACTGTCATCTGTCTGGTATTGTATTAAAATGTAACTGTTATTCTAAGTCCTTAGTTTTGGTTTAAGCACTTGGGATTCAGGCCAGTTGTTTACATTAAAAAGTTTTGTAGTCTACACTCTTGTGGGAGGAAAGGGTAGCCTTTGACTTTCTGAGCTGGGAATTGCTTGTTTAAGGCTTATTATGTTGTTGTTCTAAGCGTCCTTGTTCTGGTTATGCACTTGGGTTCCAGACCAATTATTTCACACTAAGAAGGTTTGTGGTCCACACTTTTATGGGAATATTCTACTGAATTGCTGCTTTACTGAAAATGTTTTTTTTTTTTTTTTTGTGACTGGGATTTTCTGCACTTTGAATTTCTAGTACTGCTGCATTTTATAGCATAGGCTAGATTCAGGCTTGCTGAATCTAGACTGTTTGATATCCTTTGAGCACTAAAACCAGCCACCTTACATTAAGAACTCCCCCCGCACCCTTGTGGCAGGAGTGTGCAGCCAAGGGCCTATCTGAGTTGGGGACTGCTGGAATAAGGCTCAGTCTTGGGCTTTCCCTTTGATTACTTTGTTAAAATTGTTTAACTTTGCTTGTATTTAAGTGTCACATTTGTCCAGGTTTGCACTCAGTTTACCAGAGCTGCTCAGACATTACTAAATACAATGGGGCCTCACTACAATTATTTGTACTTTGTTAGAAACATTACTTGAGAACAATTTTTTTTTTCTTTTTAACAAGTACTACCAAAAAAAGAGGAGCAGCTATGGGGGCAACTGTTGCTCCCGCTTATGCCAGTCTTGTTCTCGGGTGATGGGAAAGGAAAATATTACTCACTACACAAGTCTACAAGAACATAGTCTTCTACAAGAGATTTGTAGATGACTTGATTATTATAGCTGAAGGTAATGTTGACAGATTGACTTTTATAGATCATTTGAACAAGGACTCTTCATTTTCTAAGTTCACCACAGGTGATTCTGGACATGATGTTGCTTTTTTGGATGTACAATTAAACTGGAATCCAGATAACAAGAACTTTGAGAGTGGGATACATATTAAAAGTACTTTTTCTCCACATTTTTGTAGCAACCATCCCCACCATATAAAAAGAAACATACCTAGAGGACAATTTAATAGGGCTTCTCGAATGATTACTAATGAGATATTTGAAGAAATTAATTTCATTATAGCTGTTTTTGCAAACAGAAGTTACTGCCCTGAATTTGTAGAGAAAACAGCACAAGAAGTTTGGGAGAAGATGTATAAGTTCTTTAAACTTATTTTGCTGGATGGGTTTCCAAGTAACACAGTAAACAGGATAGTGATGAGATAGGTGGGGACAGACATAGCACAAAATGTATACCATATTGCGTACTTGATATGTCAGTAGATACATCTATTATTAGGAATATAATAAAAACAAAAAAGTTATTAGTGGCAACAAAGACTTATTTGAGGTCTTTGGAGAAGAACCACTATTTTTACATAAAAAAAACTTAGCTTTAAACATCTTTTAGAGAAAAATGACACCAAGATACCTCTACTCTTAAGTAATAAACAAAGATGGACCTACAAATGTAATGGCTGCTCAGTCTGCAGATTAATTTATGAGGGACCTTATGTAAATTTGTCACATATTTCACACACAGTAGAAATTCCAGGTAGATTTCACTGTGGTTTAGTTGGGGGTTATTTACATTGGATTGTCTTCAGGATGTGAATGTATTTACGTTGGTATGACCAAGATGTGTCTTAGAGACAGAATAAAAGAGCACCTTTATGCTATCAGGAGTCAAGACAATAACAATGCTTTGTTCAGACATTTACTTGAAAAAATTATAAAAAGTTTTATCTTGCTGTTTTGGATCATGTTAGATTAGATAACACAGAAATGGGATTATAAGAACCAGGGACAGAAGAAGGAAGTTGAATGGCAAATAAAGTTGAAAGGTGATTCTCTACCTGGTTTAAATGAACATATTAATGTGAAATGTTTTTTACAAGAAAGGAAAGTGTGTGGTTACAAAACAGTTAACTATTAGATTTGGATGGTAAAATGTACTGGTTCCTTTGTCCCATTTAGAGTGTTTTTTGTTGGTTGCTCAGAGATTGCACTGCTACCCTGCAAGCAACTCAGTTGTGCATTGTGAAGCATTGACACAGTTTTCTACCCCAAGCCCTCCATAGAATAGTCATTTTTTGTTAGTCTTACAGCAAAACCTGGTCCATCTAACCCACTCCCCACTAGTTAGCACAGTATGTACCTGCCATAATGGACTGACAGTTTCCCACCATGTCTCCAGACAGCCTGATTGACAAGGGCATCCTGAGGTAAGGTAGCAATTGCCTCATGTACACTGACAACCCGTTATTTCTAAAACAAACAAAATTCTAGACATAAAAATACCCCTAAAAACAAGCTCAGGGTTATGCTGCTAAATGCTTGGAGTCTAAACCAGAAACTGCACTCACTGGAAGCAGTCCTCACCTTGGAAGATGCTGACATTTGCGTAGTCACTGACACCTGGTTTAAGGCTCCAGAGAGCACCCCAGCTATATCAGGTTACATTTCCTTCCACATATTCACACCACAAACTGAAGGCATGAGAACTAAAGGATGTGGTGTATCCATATTCATTAAATATATATATCCCTCTAGATTGGTTAAACAGCAGGATTCCCTTGAATTACTTCAGGTGCAATTGACTTTAGGTTAGACCCCTCTTCAGCTCATTGCCAGCTATAGGACCACCTCCATGAATCAAGATATTCACTCAGCCTACTTGCTACTTGAGTCAATCAAGATGCAACCAAACACCCTGGTTTTGGGTCACTTTAATTTACCCATCCATTGACTGGTTTAAATTATTGCTGTAACTCACTTATCCAAAGTTTCCTGGACTTTGTTAACTCCAGTGCCCTGGACTAGCTTGTTGACACAACCACAAGTGGTTCAAATATCCTGGATCTGGCGCCCACCGACATGGAGGACTGCTGCACCACCCACAGTATCTGGCTATCCCTGGTGAGATCTGATCACAAAGCAGTCTCACTAAAAGTAACTATTTCAGAAGACTCCCCTTTAGCAACAACTTGACTAAAAAACTTCTCCAAGGTCAATTACAACCTCTTACATGACAGCATAAATAGCTTTATAGCCCCACCCCCGATAAAACAGACACCTATGTTGAGTTATACACCAATGCTTTATATGATCACCTGTACAATTGTATCGACTCTGCCATACCTGATAGAAGCAAAGCAAAATCTTCAAGATTAAACAAACCTGCCTGGTGGGCAACTGCCATTAATAGGCTATACAATAGGAGAACAAAATTGCTGTCCAAGAGTATGAAGGAATGGTCTCAAAACTGGAAACACTCCCTCCTCAACTTAAACAAGCAAATAAGACTAAGAAGACAAAAACTAGAACCAAATAAAACACCAAAAATACCCAGGAGGATGGTAAAATCCATTGACATCACTGGAACCAAGCAGCACTGCAGCAAGCAGTCAAACATGAAGTAAGCCACAATGACGTAATGTAGCTGAGACTTTAATAACAAATATCCACAGTTGTTGCATGCTTTCTTCCCATTAAGGGACTTCATTAGAACTGTTGGATGTCATAAAATACCCAGCATAAATACAATAATTTCACAGCATGTGACCCATTATAAATACAATTATTTCACGTCATGTGATACCTCTTGGGTGTTTTTATCTATTTCCAATTTGTGTCTTCTTAGTTTGATGGCTGCTGGAGGAGGTATGTTCACTGATGGAAATATGGTTAATATGGATTTTTACCCTGCTATTCTTGAATTAGCTATTCTTCTGCAACAAGTGAGCCAACAAATAACACAGACTGGGGGGGGGGGCAGTTGTCTCCCAAGCAAACATATTGTGACACCTTGATATGTAGTGGTGATAGTTTGGGTCTCCCCCTTATTCAGCATTCCCCTGTGACTGTGGCCCAGTATCGATTAACTAATAACAGGGTAGATTTCCAGATTTGGAAGACCAACAAATTTGATTTTACCAACCAAAAAAACTGGTCCTGGAAATTCACCAAAAACAAGAAATTTAACAGGGAGGCTGTTTAACTTTGAGAAAAAAAATATTCCTGTTTAAAAAGCTGCAGCTAGAAAATAGGTACTTGTTAGAGAATATAACTATAAAACACATTCCCAAAGGGTTCCAGTATTGGAAATTTCCAAACTGAGTTAAGAAGGGAACTTAATTTTATTTGGACATAATTAATATCTTTAATAAAGCAGGATGTAAAGTTATGAGACTAATGGTTAAACAGAATGATCTCCAGACTGAATCCTCATCTAATGAACTAGATATTCTCAATGCAAATATAAATAATGATATATTGTTTGAACATTATGAAACAAATTACTCAACATGTTTTCTAAAGTGGACAATGAATGTGAAATTATTTTTAAAATGCAAAATATGCAAATTTCAATGGGATCTGTCTGGTTACAGCAGTGGTTTGGCTTACCCTGATCCTGTTGGAAGGCGGGAAGAGAAACTGATTGACAACTGGCAACTGCCAATCGAAAGGCAGCAGGAAGTAATGAATAAGGAAGTTCTAAATAATATTTCTGGCAGTGCAGTCCCTTTAGGTTCATAGGTGTGTACTAGGCTAGTGGCCCCAGAGCCTTTACAAGCCTAGCCCCAAAAACTTGCCCAGGCACCATGCCACCTGATGTTAGTTCACAGTGCCCCTCCCCAATAGGGCAACTGGAATGATCCCTGGAGTGAACTTTCTGTTACCCATCTACTCGACAAGATTTCTCTTGAAGAGGGCCAGCGAGGTGCTCTACTTGACATGAATGGGAAGCCTGCTTGACATGAATGGGAAGCTTATTCCAGAGTATGGGCAGTCTTTGGGAGGTGAACCTGTCCCTCCAGCATGTTCTGTTAATTGTGGTATTGAGGTTAAGATCTCTGAAGTGTTTGGCACTGGGGGATTGGGATTTCTTTTACGGTAGCATTTCAAGTAGGGCTGGGTTGGACATGCCTTTGTAATTCAAGCAGAGATCACCTCTAAGTAGACAATAAGAGACTGAGAACAGCTGAAGTTTCTTGAGTCTGTCAATGTAGGACATGTGTTTAAGGCCTAGGATCCTTTTTGTGAGGTACTTTTGTGGCCTCTCCAACTGTTGTAGGTGTCTGGTTAGGAACATGTCAGATGGGGTGTTATATTCGATGACTGGTCTATTCAGGGATGAGTAGAGAGGGATGATGCCCTCTTTCTTCCTGGATGTGAAACCTTTGGTTATAAGATGTGCAACGTAGAAGGACCTTCTGACCACAGTGACAATGTGGTGGTTGAAGGTGAGGTGGCTGTTGACCTGGGTGCTCAGATCCCATCAGTGTTCAGTGGGCTCCCATCAACGTGGTAATTCTTGGAAACTGAGTTTTTTTCAAAGGGGATGATAATACATTTTTGGCATTAAGCTTCAGGCCATGCTTCCAACACCAGTCATAGGTCTCAGAGAGGCCCTTTTGTAGGATGTGTGCATCACTTGGGGAGTTGATAATGACTCCTAGCTTGCAGTCATCAGTGAACTTTGTCAGCCAAAGTCCTTCTGTGTTGGCCTGGACTTCTGAGAAGTAGATGCCAAACAGGAGAGGGCCCAGGACCGAGCCCTGTGGGACTCCATTCATGACTGGTTGACAGTCTGACTTAGAATCCACAACTTTCACTCTGTGGGTCCTGACTGTGAGCCAATTTGCAACCCACCTAGTGATGTAAGGATCGATGCCTAGTTTGGTGAGTTTGTCTATGATACCTGAGTGGGGAATGGTATCAAAGGCCTTGGCCAGGTCGAGGTAGGTTGTATGCACTGCCTTACCCTCATCCACAGCCTTGCTGACTGCCTTGAATAATTCAACCAGGTTCAACAGACAGGATCTTCCCTTGACAAAGCCAAACTGTATGGGGTCATGAGTTTGCAGATTGCCTATATCTTTGTTAAGCAGGTCCATGATGATGCGCTCAATAGCTTTGCATACCAGACTTGTCAGGCTAATGGGGAGGTAGTTCCCAGGGTCAGTAGTTGATCCCCCTTTATGGAGTGGGATGACTGTAGCAGTGCACCATTCATTGGGACATAGCCTAAGGTGAGGCTGTGATTGAACAGGGCACACAGATGTGGTGCCAGTTCATTTTGTAGCTCATGTAGGATGCAGCCAGGGATATTATCAGGTCCCATGGATGCTGTATTCTTGGCTTTGGACAATGCAGCTTTTATCTGTGCTGCAGAAATGGTGGGTACCACGCTTCCTTCTGATATTGTGATAGGGCCCTTGGGAGGGGAAGAGGGGTAAAGTTGGCACTGAACCTGTCGGCCAGTATGTTGGCTGTATCTGTTGGCTCATTATAGGAGGTGGCATTGTGCAATAACTCAGAGCAAATCTGGGTATTACCTTTGAAGTTTTTGATATCGCTATAGAAGGATTTGAAGTTGTTTTTGGTGTCAGACACAATTCTGCCTTCATAGCTGGCTTTAGAGGATTTGATAAGGGATCTCAGCTTTTTGTTGAGACTGATAAGAGAGGTTTTCCAGTCTTGTGACTTCATTTTTTTCTGTAACAATTTCTTTCTTCTGTTGTAGAGTTTATTGATGGCTGGGGAATACCAGATTGGCCTCCTTATTTTGGAGGAGAGCTTAGTTTATTTATTTATTTTTATTTATTTTATTTTTTTTTTTGTTAACGACTGGAGGTGGATGATTTTTGTCCTTCAGTGGAGGCCAAAGCAAAAGCCAAAGAGGAACAAAGATACATTTTAGTTACGTAAATGAGAAAGAACTGAAAAAAACAAAAACATAGGCTATTACATACAAGTACAAGGCTGCATTATAATGCTTGAGATTATTTACAAATGTAAACATTATTTATATTATTACATGAAGGAGGTGGCAGTATAATGACATAGTTAGACACAGGATACATTCTTTTATCACAGTATACAAAGTACTTATCATCTTAGCTAGTTGTTTATGTTTTGGGACTGAAGAAGGTGGGGGAATTATCCCATCCAGCTTTTTTCAGGTTAGTACAGTGGTGTAGGGTCCCAAGTTTGAATTGTTAAATGATGACACTGCCTAGTTCTGTTTGGTTTGGCAAGGTCCATGCATTTATTTACATGCTCGTACAGTGCATTGGTGTATGATTCAGCAGTCATGTAGCTATTTTCAATTAGCATGGGCGATGACAAAATAGCCACTTCTGTTTTTAGGAGCCCAACCTCAGCTTTAAAGAAGTTTTCAGGGTGGTCACCTTAGCGGGGGTGTAGGTGAGATGGAGATTTCCACGATGATCAGTTTGTGGTTAGATTTAAACAAGGAAGAATTGACTATAGGTGTGGAGCAATGGTTTCCCATGTTGGTGATAACCAGGTAGAGGATGTTGCTTCCTCTAGTGGGGGTCAGAATGAGCTTGTTCAAGGCACTGAAACTGATAAATTCCAGAAAGCATTGGGCCTGTACATTGGTATTTGAATAGTTTTCCCAGTTGATGGAACGGTAGTTGAAGTCACCCAGTATGAGAGTATTGGGTTGGACTTTGATAGAGTCCAGGGTGCTTAGGAACTTGGAGTGAGAGTCTAGGGACATGTTTGAGGTTCTGTAACAGGCTATGACTTGTATCGCCATCTTACCCAGTGTAAGTTGTACCTGAAGTACCTCTGATTCATTGTGCTAGGCTACCGGTCTAGAGGTGTGCGTATCCTTTAAGAATATATAGACACCACCGCCTTTGAATCTTCTGGACATATTCTGGGGCTGAATGGTATGGAATGAGTTGTAGTCTTGGGAGTGCAGGGGTGGTTTCTGCCTCTTTAAACCAGGTCTTTATTACAGCACAGATATCGACATTCTCTGTTTTGAGGAGAGCTTCGAGTGAGTGCATCATGATATTTAGACTTGTAGCACTGAGCAGCATGACCCTCAGACTGCATTTTTTTGTAGCTGTAATGGTGGAATTTTGGTCTTTGGAACACTGCCTAAACAAAGGCACCATAGGGGTGGCAAGAGCCATAGCCAGTACCCAGAATCCCAGGGGTGACAGATGCAGGCTGTCTTTGGCAAAGGATTGAGGTCTGTCAATCATGTCATCTCAGGCAGACAGATACAGGATTCCCTTAGAATGACACCAGAAACTTAGCCCAATCGTTGAAGTCAATTCAACCAGCAATGGTCATTCAGAAAGAATTCAAGAAAGGGAAGCACAGGCCAAATCAGAAGTAGAGTGAGAATTTTGTGCACCAGGCGGCCAGACTGAAAAGAATACAAAGCAACATCTACATGAGTCGGTGCTGCTTTCTTCTGAGTTAGAGGACATTAATATGGGGTTCCCCCATTTGTTAACTAATTCTTTCAAAGATTATACATTGTATAACTTTTCAAATAAATGTTTAGTGTTGTACATGCTGATTTACTTTCCAAAGGATTAAAGTTTTGTGCCTGCAAGGAGAACAAGTTTGCCTGCAACTATTATAGACTTAAAATTATTTACAAGAAAACTGAACTTGGCTTTATGGTTTAACAATAGTGAGTTGAATGTTTTTAACAGCATTTATTTGCATAAATCTAATACATTCAATCATCCACTAAATAATATGAACCTTTTATATGAAAAATTATGTGAGCATGATATCAGGAGTATATTAACTAAACCACCCAGTATGCATATGTTTATTTAACTAAGCATGAAGAAAAATTGTTGAAAGAACTATGTCACAACAAGGAACTGAGGGTAATGAAACCTGATAAAGGAGGTGGGTTGTTCATCATGAATACTGTTGATTACAACAATACAATGAATGCACTGCTATTAAGAGAAACATATCAAAGTTTCACATAACGAGCTGAATATAGCTTATGCCAAGATTGATATGACATTATTCGACATGCTTATGCAGGGGCAAATTAATCAAGTTGTTTGTATATTTATGGAAAACAATCATCCGGTCATTGCTGGAATCTTTGGGGTTCCTAATATTCATAAGTGTATGACTGACCCCCCCCCCTTAAACCTATTATTGATGGTAACAGGTCCAAAACACATTATATTGCGAAATTTTTGTACCATCAGTTAAAAGATTATATTGGTCAAATATTACACATTTCTCATGATTCATGTAATTTTTAACTAAAATTAATACTGCTGCATATGATGATTGTTTTTTTGTGACTATCAATGTGAATAATTTATATTCTGTTATACCCCACGACTTGGGGCTGAAATGGTTTGAGGAAGTCTTGTTTATATTAACATGATAGAGACAGATAAAGTTAACATGGTTACAAGACTTTCTGAGATTGTATTAACTAACAATTTCCTATTATTTGAAGGGCAACTGTTTAATTAAGTGACTGGTGTGGTATTGGGGAAGGCCTGTGCCCCCAGTTTTGAAACCTGGTGATGGCACAGTGGGAGTATACATTTGTGTTAAACAACATTTATAGTGGTCATTGGTCTTATCATACCCATTATCTGGATGATATTTTTTATTTTATGGACAGATATCAAAGACTGATTAAAAGAATTCATTGAATATATATAAATAGTTCCACTGATTGTTTTAAATTTTCATTTGTTTATGATGCTAAATGTATTTATTTTTTAAACGTAAAACTGTGTAAGAATAAGGTTTGCAAATGTTTTAGTTCCAATGTATATAGGAAAACAAAATTTTCAAATGCATATTTTCACTTCACCACTTGGCACCCTAAGCATCAAAAGAGGGTGATAGTCAAGGGGCAACTGATGAGGTTAGAGAGGATGATCACTATGGATGAAGTATTTGTTACGGAATGTGACATCTTGTTAGATATGTATAGTAAACATGTTTACCCTTCCAACCTTTTTACAGAAATTAAAATATTAGGTATTTCTAAAGCATTTTAATGGTGTATATACCCCCAAACTGAAGTTATCAGATCTAGTTGAGAATAATTTGAAGTAGGGGGACACAGATAATATTTTTCCTGCTATGCCTAGGATTCGTGGGAAGGAAATGGTAGACAGTAATTGCACCATGACTTTTATTACTGCTTTTTCTATAGCTAGTGGTGACATTTTCGATCATATTAAGAACAACTGGTGTAATTTCTCATCAGATTACAAAATCATGAAAGTTTTGGGGAAAAGTCCTTTGGTTGTATATAAGAAAGATGGGTCCTTTAAAGGACTTTTGTAGAAAAAAGACAAGAAGAGAACATGCAAAAAATGGGGATGACTAAATGTGGTTGTTGTTCTTATTGTAAACATATCCTAGTAGGTGAAAGTGTGGTTATTTGAGGTATCAAATGCAGCATCAATGGGTATTTTAATTGTCAAGTTGTTTATCTGGCTAGTTGCCAGCATTGTACGGCTTTTTATGTCGAGAAAACCTCTAGGAAGTTTAAAGAAAGAATATATGAACAACACCTACTTGAAATTAAAAAAAGTAAAAATACCAATGCCCTTTTCAGGCATATTTTAGAGCACTGCTCATATGTTTTAAATTTATAGTGTTAGAGCAAGTTAAGAAAGATATGAGGGTGTTAGTAGCTGATGAACGTCTACTGAAATCTGTAGTGATATGGCAGTTAAAATTAAATGCTTTGGGAAAGTTTGGATTGAATGAAGCATGTTCACTGTCATCAGTGGTAAAATTAACACAACTGGAGGTTTAACAACATTTTACATCTAGTATGCAGTTTTGCACATATATCTGCCTACATGCAAAGCTAAGTCAAACCCAAAGCTGTTGGACATGCTACACTTAAAGAAATCCCAATCTCTCTGAACCACATGCTCCAGGGACCTAATCCTTGTCACCACAATAAACAGAACATGCTGGAGGGATAGATTCCTGTCCCAGAGACTTCCCATACTCTGGAACAAACTACCCATTCATGTCAAGCAAAGCTCCTTACTGGCCCTCTTTAAGAAAGACCATGACGACTGGATGGGAACTAGAAAATTCACTCTGGGGATCACTTCTGTGGCCCTGCTTGACAGGGGCACAGGAAAATAATTTGCTTGAGTGGCGAAAGCCAGGGAACCTTTTTGGATAGGCTTATATATGCCCCAGGGCCAATAGCCTAGTATCTACCTATGAACATATGAACTTGTTTATATTTATATGATTTTAATATTGATGTGAATGCTATTTTTAAGTAATGTTTAAGAGTGCTATTGCCATTTGATATCTGCCTTTTGTATGCCATTGGTCAATTTTTATATCACATGAAGTGAAATGATTGTATTTGTACTGGGCATTTTATGACATCTAACAGTTCTGATTAAGCCCCTTAAAGGGAAGAAAGTATGCAACAACTGTGGATATTTGCTATTAAAGTCTCAGCTAATTTGGATTCCTTGTTGTGGCTCACTTCCTTTTTGATTGGTAGCAGAAGTGCTGTTTGGTTTCAGTGGTCTCAATGTTGTTTACTAAGCAATTAATACTCCTAGTGAAGTCTTCCAAAGCTAACTATAAATCCAAATTAGCTTCCCTAACTAAGATAACCACAAGGCATTCTTTAGTTACATCAGTGACTTAAAATGTAAAGCCCAGATTTGTTTTGAACTTGTAGTTAATGGTACTACGTATACAGAACCTGTGGCTATAGCAAACCTGCTGGCTGACAGGTTCAGTGAAAATTTCAATCCCCTGTCTCCACCACATATACCCCAAAGCATCCCTAACACCTATCCCCACCTAGTATTTCCGAGGAGCATGTCTTAAATGCCCAGTCCAAGGCCAAAAACACAGCATCTATGGGACCAGACAACATCCCAGACTGTGTTCTACATGGGTTAAAACAGGAATTAGAATCACCATTGGGCAAGCTTTTCAATCACAGCCGAAGCTCTGGCTTCATCTCAGTAGAATGGAAAACAGCTACCATCATCCCTTATTACAACGGGGGTGCATCCACAGACCCTGGGAACTATAGACCCATTAACCTGACCAGCCTTATCTGCTGGTTAGGCCATGGAATGAATCATCATGGACCTTATTTAAAAGATATAGGAAATCTCCAAATGCTTGGCCCCACTCAGTTTGGCTTTGTGAAGGAGAGATCATGCCTGTTAAACTTGATGGACTTCTTCGAGACATTCACCAAAGCCCTAGATGAGGGCAAATCTGTGCATATGGCCTACCTAGACTTAGCCAAGGCCTTTGACATAATCCCCACTCAGGCATCATTGATAAACTCACCCAGTTGGGTATCACTCACTGATAGAAATCATACGGTTGAAATAGGGGACTCCACCTTCTCCAGCAGACCTGTAACCAGTGGTGTTCCACAAGGATCTGGGACCCCTACTATTTGGAAAGTACTTCTCCAAAGTACAGGACAAAATTAAAGGACTTTGGCTGACAAAGTCTGCTGATAACGGGAAACTGCTGATAACTGGGAGTGATCATTGAAACCCCTTGTGATGTCAACATCCTGCAAGAAGGTCTTACACAGACTAATGACTGGTACCAAAGTCATGGACTTAAACCTAATGCAAATAAATGCATCATCATCTCCTTTGGCAGGGGTAATGTTCCTGCAAACTACCACATAAACAGCAATACCCTAAGCACACAGTCAGTGGTCAGAGGTCTGGACATACAGGTCAACAGCAATCATAACTTTGATCACCATATCTCCACAGGTGTAAGAAGGGCATTTTATATTGCTCAACTCACAAGTAAGGGCATTGCCTCCAGGAAAGAACAAGAGGTTATAACCCCACTGCACTCTTCCATCATCAAGACAATAATAGAGTACAGTACTCCCTTTGATATGTTCCTTTCCACACACCTGCAGCAATTGGAGAGACCACAAAGGTTCCTTAAAAACAAAATTCAGGGTTTTCAAGATCTGTCTTATGTGGACAGACTGAAATCATTGTCACTTTACTCTGTGTCATACAGATTGCTCAGAGGTGACCTATGCCTTGCATGTAGTACAATCTCTGACTCATCTTTAATGGAAATGCTGCACAGTCGCAAGTCAAATGGCACATGGGTCACTTGCTCAAACAACCATAACCTGGTATGTGACATCAAAAGAACTTGCAAGAAAGACACATTTGTCTCACAGAGTTTGCCCCACCTTTGGAACAAGCTCCCTATTCATGTTAAACAAAGCCCCTTATTGGCCCTATTTAAGTATAATTTGTATAACTGGATGGGTAACCAGAAATACACCCCAGGGGCTCCACCTGTGTCAGGGACAATAGGTGCTGATTTTAGTGTCTGCTTGAACCAGACACCCTTGGGAACATGTGTTTAACTTGGCTAGGCTTGTAAGGGCCCTGAGTCAGTTAGCCTAGTAACCTCCTGTGATCCTATGATCCTGTGTGAGAGCTGTATCTATACCATAAATTTGCAATCAATTCTCTCACATAACAACAAACCTGATATCAAACAGGTTGCCAGCACATGCACTTCACCTCTTGCACATTACAAGCTCACAACACATAAGCCCACACACACACACAGAGGTGCTTGCTAGAAGCCTATCTAAAGATCAGAGACCTCCCAAGTGCAAATCTACTGCACACACTGCAGACCCAAAAGAATCCACTACACATAATAATACATGCAATAGTGTATCAACCAATAAGCCCGTAAGGCAAAACACCTCAAAAACCAAATTTCTTGATCATAGGCAAGTCTATAGTGAGACACACATGGTCAGCTGCCTGTCTGGTGCCAGGATGTATCTGATCATGCACACACTCATGTCTCTCAACAACAAGTACCGTTATGTCTCTGTCATAGTCCATATTGAAGCGAATGACTTGTGATGTACCTCACTGAACTATATGAAGTGAGACATGACTGAGAACTCAGATTCTGTGTCCCAGGCAGGTCTGTCCCTGGCCCTAAGCAGCATTCCACCTTCACCCAGGATGATGTATAAATATAAACAAAACATGATTGACTTCACCAATTGGCTTAGCCTCTGGTGTCATTTCAGGGGGATCCAGTATCTGTCAATCTGGGAAGATATTGTTGACAGACCACTCTGCTTTGCCAGAGATGGTCTTCAGCTGTTTCCACTTGGCTTTCGGTTACTGGCAAAGGTACTTGCCTCCCCCATAGTGCCTTTTTTAGGCAATGTCATAACAACAACATTTCTGTTGTACACAAATCCACTACATACAAACTCAAGGTTATGCCACTTAATGCTATGAGTCTAAATCAGAAACTGCACTCAGTGGAAGCACTCCTTATCATGGAAGATGCTGAGTGCAGTCACAGAGACATGGTTCAAGTACATAGAGACCCCCACAGCCATACAAGGCTACAATGCCTTCCACACATTCAGACCTCAAAGCAAACATGACAGAACCAAAGGTGGAGGTGTATCCATCTTCATTAAAGACAAATACACTTCAAGACTGGTCAAAGAGTACAACTCCCTACAGCTTCTCCAAGTCCAAATAACTGTAGGTACAACCCCCTTTCATATCATTGTTAGCTATAGGCCCCCCACCATGAAACAAGAGAGCCATTCTGCCTACCTGGACCTACTTGAGTCACTCACTAAACAGCCAAACACCTTGGTCATGGGTGATTTCAACTATCTTTCCATCAATTGGGAGTCACATATGCTAGAAGTCTAAGCCTCAAAATACACTCACTCGAGGCATTCCTTAAAATGGAGAACATTGATATCTGTGCAGTGACAGAGACCTGGTTCAAGGCTCCAGAGAGCACCCCTGCATTACCAGGCTATAATTCATACCACACCTTTTGGCCACCTAACCTGGACTGAAGCACTAAAGGTGGAGGAGTGTCCATATTCATTAAGGATATCCACACCTCCAGGCTAGTTGCTCAGCATAATGCATCTGAGATTATCCAAGTGCAACTAACTCTGGGCAAGACTGCAATGCAAATTGTAGCTTGCTACAGATCCCCCACCATGCCGCAGGATTCCCACTCCTCATTTCTTGATACACTGGAAAATATTAGGGTATAACCTAAGACCATAATAATGGGTGATTTCAACTACCCCACCATTAACTGTGAAAACTACTCATGTACCAACTTTTGTACTCAACGTTTTCTGGAATTCATAAATTCCAATGCCTTGGATCAACTTATCCACACCCTCACCAGGGGCAGCAATATCCTAGACCTGGTCATTACCAACATGGGAATCGGTGTTCCAAACCAGAGGTCAATTCCTTGTTGGTCAGATCCGACCACAAGCAAATAACCCTAGACATCCACATCCCACCCCAACCCCCATTAGGGAAACCACCATAAAAAATGTCTCCAAAGCCAACTTCACGCTTCTTAAGACAGAAGTGGCAAACTTCACGACACCCATGATGACGGACAATAGAGATATGACTGCTGAATCCTATACAATTGCACTTTATAAGCACTTACACGAGTTCATGGATCATGCAATCCCTAACAGAACCAAAATGCTATCCTCCAAAAAAAGGAAGCCAATCTGGTGGTCCCCTGCTATAAACAAACTCTACAACAGAAGACAGAAACTATTGCAAAAAAGAGTAAAATCCCATGATTGAAGGAACTCCGTGGTCAGCCTCAGTAAGAAGCTGAGATCCCTCATAAAATCCTCCAAAGCTAGTTACAAAAACAAAATCACCACTGATTCTAAAGACAACCACAAAGCATTCTATGACTATGTCAATAATCTCAATGGCAACACTCAGATCTGCTCTGAGTTATAGCACAATGGCACTAAATATACAGAACCAACTGATATTGCCAACATCCTGGCAGATAGGTTCAGTGCTAACTTTACCCCTCTCTCATCAGGTTCAGTGCTAACTTTACACCTCTCTCATCCCCTAAATGGCCTGTCACAAGTGGTGTCCCCATCAGACCAATGATTGAGTACAATGCCCCATTCGAATGTATCTGACCTAAAGGGCCCATCTCTATACCAGAAGAATGCAAAGTACCTGTAATCATGGCTGCACAGGTAAAAAACACACTCTCCAAAGCCAAGAACACAGCATCCATGGGACCTGACAACATCCCAGGCTGCGTTCCACATGAACTACAGAATGAACTGGCACCCCACCTAAGTACCATGTTCAATCATAGCCTCTTCTCAGGCTTTGTGCCCATTGAATGGTGCACAGCAATGGTTATCCCACTCCACAAAGGGGGAGCCACCACTGACCCCGGGAACTACTGCCCCATTAGCCTGATGAGCCTGGTCTGCATGGCTATGGAGCATATCATCATGGAACTTATAAACAATGACATTGGTAATCTCCAAACTCTGGACCCTACCCAATTTGGGTTTCTAAAAGGCAGATCATGTCTCCTAAACCTGACAGACTTCCTTGACGCGGTCAACGAAGCCGTAGATGAAGGTAAGGTGGTACACACAGCCTATCTAGATCTCACCAAGGCTTTCAACACCATCCCCCACTCTGGAATTATAGACAAACTCACTAAACTTGGAATAAATCCCTAAGTCACAAGATGGATTGCCAACTGGCTCACTGACAGAACCCACACTGTGAAAGTAGCAGACTCTAACTCCAGCTTCAGATCAGTGACAAGTGGAGTACCACAGGGTTCAGTCCTAGGTCCTCCCCTGTTTGGTATCTACTTCTCTGAAGTACAGGCTAACACAGAAGGTCTTTGGCTAACAAAGTTCATAGATGACTGCAAACTAGGGGCCATAATCAAAACTCTTAACGATGTGGACATCCTACAAAAGGGTCTCACTGAGACAGATGCCTGGTGTCAAAGCCATGGCCTCAAGCTCAATGCCAAAAAGTGCATTGTCATCCCTTTTGGTAAAACTCTGCACCCATGAACTACCACATAGGTGGTAGTCTACTTAACACTGAAAGTGTGATAAGAGACCTTAGGACACAGGTGGACAGTAGTCTCTCCTTTGATAATCACATCGCCACAGTGGTCAGGAAATCCTTCTATGTGGCACACCTCATCACAAAAGGTTTCTCATCCAGGAAAAAAGAGGTAATTGTTCTCCTCTACTCATCACTCATTAGACAAAAACTCCTTTTTTTCTTGTCACATATCCCCTACTCAGAGGCGATATCACATGCTCCAAAAAAAAAATCCCAATCCTCCAAGCTACTATATCAAACAAAGCTCGTCATTAGCACTCTTCAAGAAAAATCTCGATGGTTAGATGGGAGATAGGAAATTCACCCTGGGGATCACTTCTGTGGCTCTGCTTGACAGGGGCACAGGAAAATAATTTTCTTGGGTGGCAAAAGCCAGGGTACCATTTGGCTAGGCTTATATAGGCCCTAGGGCCAATAGCCTAGTACCTACCTATGAACCTATGATTCTATATGAGCACAAACATGGTTGTCGTAAGGTTGCTGGATTTTGTTAATACAAATGCTCTGGAACAGATAGTCTTCACACCCACAAGGGGCTCAAATATCCTAGACTTAGCACGCACCAACATAGGGGATCTCTGCAGTAAACCCTGTGTGTTGCCCTCCCTGGCAAGATTTGATCATAAATCAGTCGCCTTCAAAGTAATGATCATACCTGACCCCCAACAAGTGTAAAAAGGATGAAAAGTTTCTCCAAAGCAAACTATAGCCTCCTAACATAAATAGTTTCAAACCCCCTGCTTCCACTGTCAAAAGTCAGTGCTAGACAGATGTGTACTGAAATGCCTGTATAAACACCTACACAAATGGGGTCTATATTACAACATCAAACTCACAGGAGTCCAAACATTGTAATATGAAACCCAAATGTTTGAACTATGAAAATAACAAAGCCACTGCACACTTTCTTTTCCTACAGAAAAAAAATTGGTGGGCTGTTTTCGGGGCTTTCCTCCACTGTGGTGCAATCTTGGAGTTGGTATATTTAAGTAGGGGGGTGTGGGGGCACATCCCCCACATTGGGGGTGTAGGGGGCAAAGCCCCCCACATTAGTTTCAGTTTAAAGTGTAAGTGCTTTTTTAGCATTTTTTTTTGTAATGGAACAATGATTTTTTTCCCCATGGGAATAAAGTCGCTGTTCTGTGTTTTCACATTTGTGTTATTGGGTTTCAAACTTCATGATTCGATATTACATCATTCAGACTCCTGTGAGTTTGACAATATAATATAGATCCTATAAATGTATAGACACAGCTATATGTGAATGGATCTAAACAGGGTCCTTACAAAATGAAAAAAAAAAAAGCCACCCTGGTGGCCATCAAGCACAAATAGGTTATACAAGAAGAGGAATAAACTAATGTCTAAGAACAAGAGAGAACTGACTCAGGAGAGGATGGACACCCTCCAAAGCTTGAATAAGCAAATTAGATTTATTGTAAAGTCTTCTAAAGCCAATTACAATGGTAAAATAGTATCCCTAGCTAAGAATAATCATAAGGCGTACTTTAGCTATGCAGGGAATCTACAAGGGAAGGACCAGCTTTGTGCTGAACTAGTAGTAGGCAGTACCACTCATACTGACACTCAGGACATTGCCAACCTGCTAGCAAACAGATTTGGTGCAGACTTCACCCCCATGTCCCCACCAGACATACCCCAAAGCATACTTGTTACCAAGTCTCTAACTAGTACCTCCAAAGAGCAAGCCATAACTGCACTCACCATGGCCAAAACACAGCCACTATGGGACCAGATAACATCCCTAGCTGCCTACTAAATGGACTAAAACAGGACTTAGTGGAACGACTTGGCCCTCTCTTCAGCCACTGTCTAAGTACTGGCTTTGCCCATCAGAGTGGAAAACAGAAACAGTAATTCCCTTGCACAAAAGGGGTCCATCAACCAACCCTGGGAACTATAGACCCATAAATATAACTAGCCTTATCTACAATGCCATGGAGAAACTCACCATGGACCTTATCAACAAAGACATAGGTGTCCTTCAAACTCTTGATTCGACCCAATTTAGCTTTCTTAATGGTAGATTATACTTTTTAAACCTGGTGGACTACTTTGAGAATGTCACCAAAGCCTTTAATGAAAGCAAAACAGGACATGTAAACCATCTTGACTTAGCCAAGGCTCTTGACATAATCCCTCACTCAGGCATCATTGAGAAACTCGACCATCTGGGAATTAACCCACATGTCACTAGATGGGTAGCCAACTGGCTCACCAACAGAACTCATACAGTCAAATTTATGGACTCCACCTCTACCAGCAGAGCAGTTACCAGTGATGTACCACATGGATCTGTGCTGGGCCTGCTGGTGTTTAGAATCTATTTCTCAGAAGTCCAGATGAAAATAGATGGCCTGTGACTTACCAAGTTCGCTGATGACTGCAAATTGGGTGCAGTCATTGAATACCCAACAATGTTGCCATACTACAAAAAGGGCTTACACAGATAAATGATTGGTGCCAAAGCCATGGACTTAAACTAAACACAAAAAATGTGTTATCATCCCCTTCAGCAAAGGGGGAATCCCTGCATAATACAATATTAATAGTACCTGCCTTAGCTCAAACCCTGTGGTGAGAGATTTGGGAACACGTGTTGATAGCAACCTTAACTTCAATCACCGTGTATCTACAGTGGTAAAGAAGACCTTCCTGTTGCAGATAAGTAAGGGCATCACATCCAGAGCTACATATGTTATAACTCCCCTGTATGTATCCTTCATCAGACCACTAACTGAGTACAACGCTCCCTTCAGTATGTACCTCACCAGAGACCTGCAGCAGCTGGAGAGACCTCAGAGGTTTCTCACCAAGAAAATTCAGGGCATTCAAAACATGACCTACATGGACAGACTGAATGCCATGAAATTGTACTCTGTATCTTATAGGCTGCTGAGAGGTGACTTGTGCCTGGTCTACAGAGCAGTCTCAGACCCGCCCTAATGGAAATGCTGCACATCCGCAAGTCACATGGGATAATATTCAGTTGCTCTAGAGTTTGTAACCTAGTCTGTGACATTAACAGGACATGCTGGAGAGGCATATATGTCTCCCAGAGATTGCCACTCCTCTGGAACAAACTCCTAATTCACATAAAACAGAGCTCCTCAATGACCCTATTTAAGGTAACTTAGACAACTGGACAGGAGACAATAAATTTACCATGGGGGTGTCACCTATGTCCCTCTTATATAAGGGCAGTTAGTGCTGTGCTGATCATATACTTGTGCTGCAAATATAGACCATTCAACTTGGTCAATATGGGAACAAGAGTATAACATACCCTAGTAACCTCCTATGAAACTATGAACCTAAGGTGATATCTGTCTGGGCTCCAGGTCAGTGTCTGATCATGCCATGGTGGGATGACTACATATGCAATAATCTGATATAGCCATTGACATCAGCACTGTTGAGCATATGGTGATAACAGTGCCTCACATGCTGATGTAAAAGGCTCTCTGTAATGTCAAGTAACAGCTCACACATACACACTTGACTGCAATGAGAATAGAACCCCTACCTATCTAAGTACACAGACCACAAAACACAGTACTGTACACACGTTTCACAGCATAAGTCTGACTTTCACAGGGCTGTGGGTCAACTTATAGTGGAAGACATTAGAGGGCCATGTTTCAGACAAGAAGTTGAGAGGGCTATGTGAAATGGATGCATAGGCTTGTCCACATATCAAAAGACTGGCAAGCTATGTCATTGGAGAAGTAACTGTAGGGTAGCATGTCTAGTTTGCTGAGCAGAGGCACACACACACACACACACACACACACACACACACACACACACACACACACACACACACACACACACACACACACACACACACACACACACACGCACACACACACACACACACAGTTAACTGCAGTGAGAACATGAGAACAGAATCCCTACCTATCTTGGTACACAGACAATAGAAAACAGTATTTTATGCAAGTTCCATGGCACAAGTCTGACTTTTACCTTGCTGTAGGTCAGCTTACAGTAGATAACATCAGCAGTGCATTTTGGAGAGAAGAAGGTGGGAGGCCTGTATGAAACTGAAGTATAGGCAGGTGCAAGCATCAAGATACTCTCAACTTATAGGATTGGGGTGGTAACTGCAAGATACACAATTGCTCTTCTGGCTAGATACACACACACCCACACACACACACACACACACACACACACACACACACACACACACACACACACACACACACACACACACACACACACACACACACACACACACACACACACACACACGCACACATGCGCACACATACACACACACACATACAGAACCACAGCACAAGTCTGAATTTTACATGTCTGCAGGTCATCTTATAGTGGAGATAAAAAGTTGAGAGTGCTGCATGAAATGGATGTGTGGACTTGTGCAAGTATCAAAATACTGGCAGCCATGCCACTGGAGAAGTAAATGTAAGATAGCACGTCTACTCTTCTGAGTAGAGACACACACACCAAGTTGACCGCAGTGAGAAAAGAACTCCTACCTAAGTGCACAGAGTACAGAACACAGTACTCTATGCAATTACCATGGCACACATCTGACTTTTGCCTTGCTGCAGGTCAGCTTATAGTGAATGACATCAGCAGTGCATGATTAAGAGTAGAAGATGGAAGACCTGCCTGAAATGGATGTGTAGGGAGGTGCAAGTATTGAAATACTGGCAAGCCATGCCATTGGAGAAGTAACTGTAGGTAGCATGTCTACTCTGCTGAATAGAGACCCACACATGCACATGCGCAAACACACACACACACACACACACACACACACACACACACACACACACACACACACACACACACACACACACACACACACACACACACACACACACACTCACCAAGTTGAACCTCTCCCTATCAAGTGAACAGACTATAGAAGACAGTACTCTACACAGCCAGCATGGCACAAGTCTGACTTGTACATGGCTGCAGGTCAACTAATAGTGGATGACATTAGCAGTGCATGTTGCAGAGAAGCAGCTGAAAGGCCTGCCTGAAATGGGTTTATCAAAATCCTGTCAGTTTAGGGGATTGTGACAGTAACTGCCGGATACACACTTGCTATTCTGGCTAGATACAAACACATAAACAATTGACTGCAGTGAGAACAGATTCACTGACTATAGCACTCAGTACTTTATGCAAGCACCATAGTACAAGGCTAACTTTTACATGCCTGCTGTTGAACTTTTATTAGATGACATCAGCAGGCCATGAAGGAGACAACAGGTTGGGAAACCTGCAGAGGCACATACATTTATAGGTTCATATGAGACCAGTAGCCTAACAACACTAAGGTGTGTAGAAGCCCTTACTGAGCATAGCTGGATGTTTGATTTTAACAGAGCAAAGTTGTCAGCACCACTGTCTGGCCCTGTCCATGATAGAGTACACAACATCATATATTACACTTTGTAGTCTGGTTGATATATATGTGTAAAAAATGCTGACACCCCAGGGTTGCACTTCTTGTGTATTCTGAATATATGACATATATTTAGAATGTGTCCTGAATTTGCAATGTTTCCACATGTACTTTTATATCATACAAAGGAAATGAACAATAAACATGAATAAGAAAGCATCATACATGCAGTTCCAGAGCACAGTGAGCAGCGGATCTGCGTGATGGTTAACAAATTGCATGTGAGTTACACCTATATGAATGTAGATAAGAGGTGCACAAAAGTGAGCCACAATGCTAATGTCTACCAAGAAGAATGCAGCAGTGGAAAACAAATGTATATATAGGCAGTTGTGTATGTGTTTTCTGCAAAACTTAAAGCCATGCCGAACAAGGTAGCAGGAACACATTTACAGGACTACAGTACACAATATACCTGCAGTCATATATTTGATCTTAAATGTAATAATACATAGATTACTCATCAGTAAAAATAATACTATATGGAATATGGTGTATTCAAACCCAGGACCATGTGTATGGCAGTCCTAAACTTACACCTGTTGCCATAAGAAATTTGAAGAAATACTTATCTATGTTGCACTTCATTCCTGTAAACTGCAATGTCACAGCAGTAAAATAAAGGTTGCACACTCTGTACTGGAACCCAGTACTATCTGTACACCAGCCCAGGTTTTCACGATGTCCAATGGCATTAATTGAATGTATCTGGTTTCTATTTTTTGATGTCTGCTTCCTAGGTGGTCCACCATGATTTGCACAATCCAGATAAACAGCCATTCCTCGCTTCTACTGTTGTGCTATGAAGCGCATCACACAAAAATTGCAATTAAAAATGAGAAGAATAAGAAAAAAACTTAGCAATTGACACATATACGAAAAATAAGTGTCTGCTGTCACATGTTATTGCACTTTCTGTATAAATCCACCATTATTTACTTCATTATTATATGTGTATATATCTATGAGTCAAGTCCCAAAAATCACTGGCACATAGGCTGAATGGATAAGTATTGAGCACTTTCATTCTTTATATGTAATTTAGAACTTAATTTTGCCCAACAAGTGGAAATATGCCATTTTCTCCACTGTAGTTCAATCCAGGCATTGGTATATATAGTTGGGGTGGGGGCACAGCCCCCCACAATGGGGCGTGGCATAGCTCCCACCTAAGTGGGTTTTATGTAGTTCGCTGTAGTTTTGTTATATTAGGTATTGGCAGTGTTTAATTTTTAGTATTCGTTATTTTCATTTCGGGAAGATAAAGTTTGGTGTTGTGGGTTTCATGATATTAAAGTAGATCCATGTGTGTGTGTGTGTGTGTGTGTGTGTGTATATATATATATATATATATATATATATATATATATATATATATATATATATATATATAAAATGTAGTTCTTTACCACCTCCAAACCTACTTACTAGCCTTTCTTTCATGTAATGTGCACTGAGGTGAAACCGGCATATAGGTGGAACATTACCTATAACAGGGAGGCTGATCCATTTAAAGCATTACATTGATCCTTAGAGATTTTACATTGGCATTCGATGTGAAATTTCTAAGTGCAATGATACTGCAAGTTGATTCACATTTTGGGATGAGAAAAAGGGTCTGAAGAGGTTTCATTAACTTATACCGATTGAGGTATCCCACAACAGTCTCAACCATAGGGTTTCAGCATTTTAAAACTTCAGTCTTTTTAACTAGACCCCTACTTGCTGCTCGTTTATTCATTTTCAGATTTTGCTTTGTCTCTGTATTACACTGTATCGCCTTGCCACTGGCATTGACTGGATTTGCAGAACCTCTAATGTATTACCTTCTTTTTATGCTTATCTGCCTTAGTATTTCCCCTCCTGAGTATCCAGTGCTCAATAGAGTATCCATTTCTTGATTCCTGTCCTGGCTGAATGAAGTGATTTTGGTGCACCTATGGCTTGTGCCCTTCTATTATTTGTACAGGCAATTCTTCCATCTTTTTGGGGCTTTCGTGATTTAGTGTTTTCTGTAGAATTTCATTTCCGTACACTTTGTTACCTACTGAGTTACTGGGTGTTTAGTTTGGAATATACAGTTCGATAGTAAATTCATGCTGAACTGTAACACTAAGCTTTCTGGGATCCTGGTGGCCCAGCAATGGAATATGTGGGTGTTTGCCTCCTGTAGCATTGCACGAGTATTTCTTTGGCATTGATAGAGTCTTTAAAATCTGGTTCCTAACATTTGGACATTTCTCCTTCCACCATGTCTGCAATCAGCTTTGCTGTAAACCTGACTTCTCACTTATTACAAACACATTCATTTTTGTTTGTGGAAGTTGTTTTATTGCTCTTGCCAAATCTGACCAACTTGCCAAGGATCTCTCACTCTGTTTTTTCTGCACTTCTATTGTTATTTCAATGACCTGAAAGCCTGATACTCAATCTTCTAAAGGAGCCTTTATTTATCTGTCTCCCTGTTGTGTCCTAGTTTTGTCTAATTTTCAGCTAAGTGTGTAATTGTTTTTTTATTATTATATAGCAAGATGAACTTTTGTTTAGGTGAATTTTAAAAGTCACCATTATTTATGCATACATTTACCCCAGTTCATTAATTTTCTTTTAATTCTAGTTTTCCTACTCAGTACAAGATTTCACTATAACATATTGAAACTTAATTGAAAGTGGTCCTTGAAAATAATGTTTTTATTTGTATTTATTTTTAATACCCTACGATTCAATAAAGTCTGTGTAGGTTCCATGTAGAGCAGACACAGAATGTACTAATTTACATGGCCACGGTTCCTCCTCAGCAGGACGCCATGCATATTAATCATGGTGCTCTCCTGAGGGAGATCACAGTAACATGGATATTGATTCCATGTAGGCAGTAGTGTAGTGTCACATGGTTCTGGATTATCCATGGAATTCCTGGACAGATGTTATGTACAAGATAATGTACATACCTGTAATGTAATCCAGTAGTCTAGAAATATTTATGAATTGTAATATTTGTTTTTATTTTTGTATGCCTCTTTGCGTGGTGAGGAGCACAACAGTGCTGAGATTAGCTTACACATACACATCTGACACCTGCCAGACATCTAAAAATTGAAACTGGATATGACTAATTATTTATTTTAATGTCTTTTAATGCCCGTTTGCATGGAGCTGCACAGAGCACAGCAATGCCAAGCTGCGCTTATACATACACAGGTGACATTTGCCAGACATCTAAAAATAGAAACTGAATGTAATTAATCATTTATTTTTGTCTACTTTCTTTTTACATTTTTAAAGTGGCCATTTGCATGGCAGGATGCAGTGTTTAACAATGCTAACAGGTAGCTTAGTAGTATATGTGAAGGTATACTGGTTTTCTTACTCTCCGAGTAGCTGAATAGGTAGAGTAACGGCTAGAATGTTATACGTCCTGGGTTTGAGTCCCCAGAAGTCATATCTTTTTTAGGTTTATTGCTGTGGAAATGTGTGGGCTGAACTAAAGGGTGGTTTAATGTAAAAACAAATTTGTTACATTTGGAAAAGCTGCACGGTGCTAAGCAGTGCTAAACATGGTTAATGGCTACTCCTGTTAGCGCATTGCAAAGCTTTGCTAAAACACGATTGTGCAAGGTTGCGTGATGCTAAGCAATGTGGTGCTTTTTGAATGCTGCAGTATGATGTGTAAGGGCAGGAAAACAGCCTATATTAAGGGAAATAGGGGGGAATTCTGCAGCATTCATTGGAGTCTTATTAACCTGTCAATATGCTTGGTGGTGTTGGAGAGGGAGCGCACTATCGAGCACACAGGGGTCCAGAGTGTTTGTTGGACTCGTGGTCCAAAACTATGAACCCCGGCTGTTGAAGGGCAATTACCAGGGCTCAGAATGTAAAGCTGCAGCTTGGGATCACTTGGTCAGGGACCATACCAGTGCTAAGGGTATCCTCCCATACTGGTGAGCAGTCTTGTCACCACTATGACAACCTGAAGTGAAGGAAGAGAGGAACCATAGACACTTGGATACAAGAGGTGAGGGATGGGCATACCCCACAGATATGCATGTATATTTGTTACTACTTTACTAAAACACAAGCTAAATCTGTACAAAACTGGTATGCATAATGGTGTGCTTCACTTCCAACAGCTGCAGCTGAATGGGCTCGCAACTTCCAGTCTCATGTTAGGTACCTGTCCAGGATGCACCATGAGTGTTGTAAGTATGGATATTTTCTGAGAACTGTAGTGCAATAAGCAATAAACTATACTAATAGCAATAAGCGATAAGGTGTAAAGCAGGATTGTGGTTTGATAACTAATGTTTTGTAATAAGTCCTATATGGCTGTATTCATTGCATGTCTGGTCTAATGTTGCTGCAGTTAACTGTAAAACTGAAATAAAGGTTCCAAAAGTAATTGTTTGATAAGTGTATTGCACTACCCACAGTATGGTTCATGGCTTTCTGAAGCCCACTTTTAGTTACATTATTCTCTCTATTCCTCCCACTCCAGGAACCAGGTATATGGGCAACATAGCCCTCGGTCTGGGTAGATATCATGTGTATAATTCACAGATTCTAAGGAGCAATAACAATAACATGTAAAGCAGGACTGTGGTTTGATAAGTATATGTTGAAATAAGTGTAGTAGGGCTGTATTCATTGCATGTCTGTTCTAATGTTGCTGCAGTCAGCTATAAAATTGAAATAAATAAAGAATGCTAAAGTAATTGCCTGATAAATGCATTGCACAACCCACAGTATGGTTCAAGGCTGTCTGCAGCCCACTTTCAGTCACATAATGCTCTCGATTTCTCCAACTCCGGGAACAAGGTATATGGGTAAGGTATCCCATGTATGTGTTTACTTCACAGATTTTAAGGAGCATTAACAATAAAGTGTAAAGCAGGATTGTGGTTTCGTAAGAATATGTTGAAATAAGTTCAGTAGAGCTGTATTCATTGCATGGCTGATCTAATGTTACTGCAGTCAGTTGTTACATAATGTGCACATTCACTAATGGTATGTTTTTCTATCTCTCCCCACCCTTTATCTTCTTTAATTTGTTATTGTTATCTATTATTATGATTCAGTATTAATCTATTCTGGTTAACTGTTTTGTTGGCATTATGGATTATTTCAATCTGGTTTGCTGTTAACATACTTACTGTTATGTTATTTAATGTTGTGTTCCACTTACTATACCTTAATACATATTTAGATTAATCAATATTATGTTCCATTATGTTAATGCTAACATTGGTTTGGTTATTATTAACCTTAACTTATCTTTATATCTAATTCCCTACAGCGCGAAAAGGTAGGCCAGTCCCTGGTGATCTACCTACCTTGGCTTCTCTGACTGTGGCACCTGGCCTCAGCACATCTGGTACCCAGCCTGGTGGTGCCTCCTCTGCTGCCCCTGCACTACCTGCAGCATCAGGTAATTCCACCCCTCAGGACGGGGCTCATCTCTCCTCTGGGAGCAGTGGTGGAGGGGGTATTGTTTCACACAAACTGCCTGGTTTGCTGCACAGGATTGTGTTCTGTGGTTTTGGACACTGCCTTCACTAGATGGAGGGCATTCTGGCTACCCCGGTGGGGCAGCCTCGACCTAGAGCCCAACCTCCATCACTGCCACTCCAGAGGCAGTGATGGAGCAGTGCTTACATTCCCATGGGTGGGGACTTGAGTCACGCTGCTACCTTGTGGACATACTTGAGACTGAGATTCCACAACACCCTCCCCATCCAAAGTGTTCAACTCCCTCTTGTGTTACACACCACCCCTGTCTGCTGTCTTGTTTGCTTTGTCTGTCTGCAAAAGCTTCCTCACCTTCCCCCACATGTACCAATGTCCCTTCCCCAACATTCCACTCTTACCTTAAAAAAAATGGGCACCTGTTCCACCCAAAAAAAAAAAAATTTGTCTCATACATAGCTCTCCATTTCACACAGTCATCCAGACTCTTTAAGCTCAGCTAAATGGAGCTATGTTGATATATGTATTTTAAATGATAATAAAGATGTACAAAATAAACACCTGTCCCCTATTTTGAACCCGAGACCATCACACCTGCAGACCACTGCATTAATCTGCTAAGCGGCATAGCTGTTATTTAAAACAGGTGGTTTAAGCAAAACATAGTAATTGCAAGTTACCATCATTAAGCATGTATAAGGACAGCCGTGCATCACACAGCATCACGCAAACTTGATGAAAAAGTAATGGAAAAACTGGGAGTGTAATTTCTAGTCTAGTACAGGACTACACCACTAGAAAGCCAGGCAAACACTAATGGATGTAAATGAGGTCTCTAATACCAGGTAAATGAGCAATTTTAACAGCAACATGTACAAATACACTTGCTACAACATTAATGGCAAAATACATGTTCAAATGGGACTCTGATCAATAAGTACATCCATGTAAAGCCAGGCACACAATAATAGACATAATTGTGGTATGTCACAGACTGTATGTCTGCAATTATACCTTCACAAATACACATGCTGGAACAGTGACTCAGTAGCTCCGTTTGTTAAATGCTTTGCAAACAGTAAATTTTTTCACACACAGTCCTGGGTTCAAATCCAGTAGAGTGTAGTATTGAAATTACTTTATTGTGAAGCCTTCAATGAATGACTGAGTCATGGTCTCTATCCACACAATGCATTTCAAATGGAATGTATTTCTGCTTTTCAGTGATTAAAGACACAGGCCTGCAGAGAGGATCACACTTGATATAGCCCTATAGCAGCACTATTAGTGCATAAAGTGTTCAGTCATGCATTATTATGCATTCACAGAGGATTTTAACTTAGGTAATGTAAATGGGGCCTACTACTAACAGAGTGCAGCGCACAATCATTTCATAATGATATTACACATAAGTACAGTTGCACAACTAACATACACATACGAAGATCCTGTTAGTAATAAGGAGTGCCACCACACACATTCTGAATTACTACCATAATGTAACACATGGCCTGACAGTTGCCCAAATGGGTGACATAATGGTATATTTACCCCTATGTTGCTCACGGACACAACAAACATGTTGCTTAGTACTCTGTTAGTGATACAATTGCCAAACATACTTACCTTAAACATGTGCCCTAATTTCCAGTGGAATGGGTACCCTCACTTTGCCCTGTCTCTTCAACAAGGCTGCCACAGCTCCCACAGTTACTGTGTCCTCTAAAGTATTCACACTGTCTGCCTGTGTCTACTGTTTGCAGCATCAGCTGGGGCCTGTAGCACACACATCTGTATGTAAAAGTAGCTGCTACACATATACTATGTCATCACAGAAGATATCTTCACCCCAGGATTGTCCAGCATAACATATCAGAAATGGCTTCGAATCTACATATAGCCCTTATATCTTGTTCAGTGGTTGTACGGGATTGGCTGATTATACTGCAAAGTATGGTTGAATACCATTGGCTAATCATACTGCAAATCAGCTGTGTTGGCTGCAATTAGCATTTCAGAACCACAGATTGGTTAAGAACCAATCACCTGGTAATGAGAACTATGTTAAAAAGGCAAACAGCTAGGGGAACCAGTCTGTATGAGGCTTTCTTTAGACAGTAACTGCGTTGCCAAATACCTTATATATATGCACATATCTACAGAGTAGTATTGTATTCTATCAGGTATGTAACATTTTTGTTTACAAAATGATGCATATGTGTGAATATACTTAGGAGGAATGGATATTACAGCATTAAGCCTTTCTTAGAACTGTAATGATGACATGTCATTAATCTTCAGATTTGTTGTACCTACAGAGGATGTACAGTACATTAAAGGTGGAATGTTTTTTGTCAATGTGGCACAGTGGTCTTGTGGGAATGTCCCTTTATAGTGGTTGTAATACCATACTGCTATTTGTTTGGCACTATTGTTTTGACATATTATCAGGGGGTTGCCTCTAGGTGACACACTACAATGGACTCCTGTATTGGATGTGTGATCATACAGCAGTATCTGTCATGGCACACATGGGAATAGTTGACTATTACTGGTATCTGAGTCCTTTTCCACACTGTTAGTATGTTTGCACACTGGGGAATATGACGTTTGATCAAGCAGTATATAATGCCAGCCATTCTGTTCTTGCTGTATCTCTAGATAGTGTACTTCCATGTATGTAATCCTGACATGTGTTCCCATTTTGTTGTCTTTTAGGAAACATGTATGCTAGGCAACGTGCTCCTTTTAAAGATGCTGAGAACGATAGGATCTTGGATGGCATCTGTCAACACTATGAACTCCTACTGTCCAGGGGGAGCCACAACAAGAAATAGCGGGCAGCATTGTGGGCTGACCTTGTCAGTGATCTGAATGCCATAGGTCACCAGAGAAGGACATAAGAGCAGGTTCGACACTGTGTGACAGATATGATTAATGCTGCATGCAGAAGAGCAGCAGATGTGGCCAGGGATCATGGTGTCACTGGTGGAGGGCCTGCAACAGAACAACCTCTCTCAGCCACTGAGGAATTCCTGTTGAACCTAGTAACACACAACAGTTCCCAGGCATCCATCACACTGTATATCATGGATGTGGGTGCCACAGTTTTCATGGCAGAGTAGCATCCAGGCAGGCTTAGTTTGATCAGCACTGGAATACTGTAACATTCAGCGTGTCAAGGTGTAGATTATTTTACGCGGGTATCAGGTGTTTGTTCTTTGGGAGGGGAGGAGTTTAAGTGCAGTTTGAATCTCATGCTCAGATTCTGACCAACATATCAATTAACAAAGTAACTACTGTAAATTTGAGATATAGGGACATATTACCCTCTTATAGTGCAACATACTGTGGTGTTTATATTTCCTCTCCCTCAACTTTTCATAGGTCCCTCAGGAATCGGATAAGGCTGTGGTCCTGCCCCTAGTAGACACAGCATTGTATTGTTACAGATGTAGATTTACTGCAATATATTCAATAAAAATGTCATCCCAGTTCTGCTGGCTGGATTGTTGTACTGTGAGCATGATTGCCAACTGCACAGATATTTTCTGACTGTACACACTTTAGAGTCATACCTATGCCTTGTAGGTGTGACAACACCAATGAATGTGACAGTATTGTCAGGACATTACAGATTGCCATATGTGTCAACTGTGCAGAGTCTTCACAAATGTCAACAGTTTACCTCATTGTTGCTGATGTGATTGCAGTGTAAAGCACTTTTATTTACAAGTAACTACAGATGTTTCTGGGAAAAGTAATGTCCTCATGTTCTACTATATGAGGATGGGGGTTAAGCAAGCCCGTAATAGTAACAACAATGAATACAGATTTACATATATTGCAACATAGTACTGTGTAGCATAATAGTGCAGGTAGTAATGTACTGCTTCTCCCTTTCTTAACACAGGTGACCGGGGGGGGGGGGGTCTCTGTCAGCTACACAACCTGATGCCAGTGTGTCTTCAAAGTCTGATGAAGGTGGTCAAAGTGAGGCACAGGTGGGGGTTTCAGGGACTGAATCTGACCCAGAGCATTAAATCCCTCTTCTTCCCTTATTATCACTGTACAGTCAGTATGCCTACACATACCCACTCCCTGGAGGCCACAGACACTGAACAGTCAGTGCGGGGGACATTGAACAGGAAAGTATGGCACCTATGGCTCCAGTAAGTGTAGACACTGGCCATAGCCAGGCAGCTGGCATGGTTCCACACAGGCAAATTGATAGGGGTGCTCATAGGGGGCCTCTGTCATTCTACTATCTGTTGCAGGTGTCTCATCATGGGTCACTTGGCATATGTTTTGGGCCATCATGGAGGCACAGGCACATTCCAAAAGGAACTCCAGATGATTGCTCAGGGTTATGGTTGCAGGACAGTCTGACATCGGTGACTGCTTTCACCACATTGGTGATACCCTGGATCGGTTCACTGATGCTGTGGAAAGAATGTGGTCTGAGACAGATCACAGAATATCTGTCTTCGAATGCACATTGTCTGTGATGAAATGTCTGTTTAGAGTTGAGCATTGGACCCATGGACATAGGTCAGCAACTACATCTGCAGAGTCCATGTGGTTGTGCTCAATCAAGCTCCTGTAGTGGCATTACATCCAGCATTCCAGAGGGGAGTGTGCTGTCCACACCAAGACATGTCAGGCCATAGGCTCATGGTGCTCCTGTGGAGAACACAGTCCCAAAAGACAGCAGTCACCGTCAGGTGCTAGCACCTCTTCTGACCTTGGCCATGGAGGTGCCTGTGCAACTCCTGGCAGAGCCAGTTCCTGTGCTTGATGGTGGAGACGGTGAACTGTCAGCTCTGCCATGCATAATTCACAGCTGTCCAACATACACACATGTAGGGCTAGCACTGAGCTTGACTGTGTTCACATACGCACTCACACACCACTGTCAAAATCAGGTCACCTACAGACACCCACGGCACATTTCCATGCTCCATCTTGCCTGCTTCCCTTCCTGACTCACACACATGCTTTCAACCTGTTGGGTCAGCCTTAGGCCTCCTGTACCCCCACAAAACACCCTGTGCATGTGAAGATACCTGTGCCACATCCCTGTCATCCTCGTTATCGATGCAGGGAAATGAAGGTATGTGTCTGATGCACAGGGTGACTATATAAATTAATATGTAATTGCATAATGCAGTGTTGCTTTGCTATGCCACTTGTACTGGTCACTGATAGATACTGTATACTGACATTTGTAATGAGTAAGCCACATAATTTTGTGTACCTTATGTTGTATGATGTTGTAATGGCTGTATACTTACACAATGAAAGCTGTGTCACTGACCTGTTTATGGTTCAGTTACAGGAGTATGTAGGGTACACCTATGGAGATACACAGCAGCAATAACCCCATAAATGTCACAGCACAGGCTGGAATGTCAGAAGACATATGTCTACATCAAGGTACAGTGGTACAGGTGCATGGCTCCATAGGATCATATGTGTATAACAGGCTAACAAGGAAAATGGCATCACGCAGCCTACTCATGCATCCCTCATCTATGACAGCATCTGATACCCTTGATAAGTGTCACCAGGTTTCTGCACCTAACACATCTACAAGCTGTGGTGATGTAGATGACCCATCTACAAATTTCCTGTGTCCATTACAGACATTTGTCCTACATCAGTTATGATTGTCTTGTTCTCCCATTGTGTAACTTGCACATAATGTGCGTTATAGTAGACTTGTGCTTCACATGCTTGGGGAACCTGTTACATATAGGGTGTATTGACTGTGTTACATACCTGTCTCTCCCATATACTATTTATACCACAGTGATAGCATATGTGTGTAGAAGAGGTAATACATGTGTTAGCTCTGTCTTAGATAAGCAGGAGGTACACAGTGGAATCTGACACCTCCCATGTATGGCAGCCATACACATCCCCTCCAAAGCATGCAGGAGACAGACTACACATGTATGCTCTTGACATGAACTTCATCAGACATGTTATCTGCAATGTGCATTGGTTTATATATATATAAGTATATATATATATATATATATATATATATATATATATATATATATGTATATATATGTATATATATATATATATATATATATATATATATATATATATATATATATATATATATATATATATATATATATATATATATATATATATATATACATACACACACACACACACACATATATATATATATACACACACACATATATATATATATATATATATATATATATATATATATATATATATATATATATTATTGTTGTTTGTCTTTTTGGCTTTTCCCGGTTAGGGGTCACCACAGCGGAACTCTGGTCTGCTAATGATTGGCAGTAGATTTTTTATGGTGCCGGGTTGCCAGCCTGATGCCTGACCTTCAGCGAACACACGCCAATTCATGCATGTCTTTCGAAGTCCACTCGACCACAGGGAGGACATGCAGACTCCACACAGAAGGCACTCCAGCTGTGAATCGAACAGGAGAACCTCTTGCTGTGAGGCAACAACGCTACTGCTGTGTGTATATATATATATATATATATATATATATATATATATATATATATATATATTATTATTATTATATATATATATATATATATATATATATATATATATATATATATATATATATATATATATATATATATATATATATTAAAGGTGCCCTTGCACTCAATGATAGGTGTGATGAGTGCCAAATACAATATAACAATGACAGTCTGGGACTTACATGCCACCTTTCTGTATAGGTTGTACAAAATTGAATGGATCCCCACATCTTACTGACCAGTAAAAGTCAAAGGCTACATTACTATCTGTATCCATAAGTCCATGGGTAATAGCTCAACTGTGTGTGGTGTATGGACACTACTATAGTTTCCAGGGGTAGATTACTTCCAAAGGATAGTGCAGTCCTTGGCATTTACTATTTGTCAGTGGCACTGACAACAACTGAATGTGTATCTCAGGCCATCCTGGATAACTGTTGGATCTGTGTGGGATTCAGTGACAGCTCCTAATAAGCATTCAACTGCTAATGTTGTCAGTCAAAGGTCACTGACAGTGGCTGTGACTGCAGAGAAGGGAATGGCTACAAAGTGTACTCCATTAATGATGTCTGAGGGAAGTCCATTGATGACTGGCATCATTGTAGGATAGAGCTACCAAATGCTGTATTCCCAGATTATGACTATCAGACACTTGGCCATAGATCAGCTGACATACCACTCTGTAAATAAATAACCTACACAGTTTCCAGCAAGGTCTGCTGGCCTAATATTGTCAACCACCTTGTCAGGCCATGGTTGGTGGAGTGAGTCATATTCCCATCATCCATTGCATACTGTAAAACTCAATGAGGTCCACAAGTTAGGGTAGGTAGGCAAGATCTGCCCTTGAGCAAAACAAACTGTGTTTGTTCTAGTGTCAGTAGGTGTACGACATTGTTGCTGATTGTATCCATGCTGACTCCTTCTATGACTTTACATATCAGACAATTGAGACATCTGGGGACACTGCTTGGCACTGCATGCTAGTTGTCCACTGCTCAACTAAGTATTGCAGTTACTTACATCATGTTCCAAAAAAAAGAGTAATCCAAGGTGTCTGTACAGAACACAGACAAACAATGAAGGGAAGCGTAATATGAATATTCTGTGAAGGTAAGGTGGGAGGTTGTACACAGGTATTCTGCAGTTGAACACTACTCAAGTGGTGTGTACTTCAAGGACTCAATTTCCTTGTGAAGAATGCAGAAAGCAGGGGAGTCCCCTGAATTGCTGGTACCTGGCTACATACTTCTGCTGGTCTCACCACAATCACTCTGTCATGGGATACTATGCTCTGATACTTTTTCTGTCATCACATGCAAAATGTTACTATGAAGTTCATGATAAGTAGCAGGTTACAGCCTGTTTATTCATCCACATGGTTGTCCCACATCATAAAAGGCTCTGTAGACTTCACATACCCTCCGTCAGGTAGATGTCTTGATTAGCAACCTGAGCAATCAGTTGGCTTTTGCATGTATTATACCTTCTCTGGTACATCACTAGGGAAATGACCAGATGGTGATTAGGAGCAAAGTTGCAGTGTCACAATATAATATGCAATATGCAGTAACATAGATGTCCAGGCTAGCTGAAACAAGCAGCACAGCGGTGGTGATC
This sequence comes from Protopterus annectens, assembly GCF_019279795.1. Lineage (NCBI taxonomy): Eukaryota > Metazoa > Chordata > Ceratodontiformes > Protopteridae > Protopterus > Protopterus annectens. The sequence goes on from NC_056751.1 coordinate 563,208,141, forward strand.
CATCTTATGTGACACTTTCACAACACTTCATGCATCCTGCCCTTCAACAGATTAATGGTGGATATCTGCATGACATGGCTGTGAGGCCTAGTGCAGAGGACTGGCCACTTTTGGCCAAAGTGTGTCCACCTGGCACATGTCCTAGGTATGTCATATTGTACAGTTATATACCTGGAACACTTGCCTGTATTCCCTCATCATGTTACACAACAGTCAGTTTGCTGTGTGGTTGCTAGACAGGCATTTTACCCTTGCAAGGCCAACATAATGTCAGCAAAGTTGAACAAGTCCTTTGTGCATGCAAGAGCATCCACATCTTCACTGCAAAGGCATGCCTACAAACATTGTGTTTTAGGCTGTCAACCCCAAGGGTGTGGCAGCATTACCTTAACTTTGCAAGATGTGCACAGTGTCATATTTGTAGTTATGGTATTGGACCATGCCTAATGACCGGATTATGGTTAATCCATGGTCCACATGGTTGGCAAAGCATTGTATGGCAAACTGCCAAGTGCTGTGTTACCTTAAGGGACCTATATAAGGTGACATGTTACATTTCCCCAACTGTCATGACTCTGCCTAACAATGGCATGCTGTGAAGTGCACACAAGCATGACTGTATTGCTAATGGCATTATCAATGACTGCTGATGACATGTGGAAAGTATACCCACCCATCTACTCCTATGCTACACAAATACAACGTGTGAGAGATGTGACTGTACTTCAAACCTTGATTCCATGGTGTCTCACACAGCAGTCAGTGCATATGGCAATGAGCAATCTGACAACATGCACAGCTCACCTCATGAACCACACACACTTGCATATGTGCAGCTCCTTACTAGACACATTCACAAACAACAGACTCCTCAGAAAATTCTACCTAAGTAGAGCACATTACACATAATAGTGCATGCACCACTGTCTCACTATTTACACACCTTAGGCAAAACACAAAAGTTATTCAAAGGTGAGTACATCTTAAGACACATTGATGTTCATGTCACCAGGCTCCATATGGGAAACATCACAGTTAGCTGTGTGTTGATTGACATGATACACCATACCATACATTGCCGCAACTCAAGGAATATCAGGTGATATATTGCTGACATCATATTTCCTGCAGGTGTGTACGACAAGGGACATATGTCACCAGACTCTATGCAGACACATGACTGAGCTTACACACTCTGTATCTATCATGAGTATGCGCATAGCTTTCAGCTGCATTTGACTCTCACTCAGGATGATGGCTCTATACACACAGAAAATGAGGGATGTCAGTAATTGCCTTAGTGTGTGGTGTCATTGTAAGGGGATCCACTACATGTTTGCCTGGGATGACTTAATCAACAGATGACAATGCTTTGCCAGAAATGGACTTTATCTCTCACTCCTGGGATTTTGAGTACTGGCCAAGGATGCTGACACCCCCCACAGTGCATCTTATAGGCACTATCTGGAGGGAAACCTTTCCAATGAGAATGCCATCTTCATACAACATTAAGGTTATGCTGCTACACACTGAGAATGGCAACACCAAACCCCACTCTTTGGAAGGTGTCCCTACTTTGGAATATGTAGACATTTGTGCAGTCAAAGACACCTGGTTCATGGCTGTGGACAGCACCAAAGCCATACCAGACTACACGTCCTTCCACATATCCAGACCTCAAACTGACAGTGTGCAAGGTAATGTGGGTGGGGTATATATATTCATTAAGGATAGATACACATCCAGATTTAGTGAGATAGTATGCTTTCTTGGAGACATTCAGGTGCTATTCACTGCTGGAAGGGCACCTAATCAAGCCATTGCCAGCTACAGGAGCAGCTCCACAAATCCAGGCATCCGTTGTTCTTATTTGAATGTACGTGTGTCTATCAAGATATATCAGTTCACCAGGGTTAGGATGGTGGCCTAATGGGTAAAGTGTTTGCCTTAAAAACACAAGGTGCAGGGTTTGAGTCTCACAAGGGATAATTGGCTAGACTTAAAATGGCTTGCAAGGGCAGTTAGCCTAATATTAATCTATGATTTCTATGATGGTTTGGGTTGTCATTAAGTAACCACGCACTATGTTGCTTAGTCATGCTGAAGCTTACTTGCCAAAGGTTAGTCCATGCCCTTAACTGCAATGCCCTGGACCAGTGGTGAGACATCCCCACAAGAGGAGATGACATAGTGCTTCATGTATTTCTCACTATAGGTGGCCACTGCAGCCCACCACTGTAAGGTCCTCTCTGGTGAGATCTGACCACAGATCAGTCTCATTAAAACTATCAGACCTAACCCCCCTTGCAGAAAATACAGAAATATATTTCAACAAAGCAATGCATTACCCCCTATGGGAGGGTTTACATAGTGTGACTGCACCTCTCCACTCAGATGGGACAAGCAAGTATGCAGAGCTCTACACCCATGCATTATGTAAGCAGCAGTATAACTGCATACTCAGCTGTACATGACAGGAAGAACTTGAGCTCCTCATGGCACATCAAACCTGCATGGTGGACAACTGCCATTAGCAGGCTGTACAATAAGAGGTGGACATTGCTGTTTGACAGTTGGGGTGAGGGTGCCTCCATAAATGGAGGCACAACCTCCTCAGCTAAAACAAGCAAATAGTGTTTGAGTGATGCTGTGTAGAAACAGTATGTGACAAAATCAGCCTCCCCCACAAAGCAGAACCACAACGCACAGTATGGTTACATGTGTAACCTCAGAGGACAGGCCCAGATTGTTGATGAATTTGTACATAACGATTCCACATATAATGGATCTGTATTCATAGCTAACCTGTTGTCCCACAGGTTTTGCATCAACTTCACTCCCCTGTCCCCACCACATCTGCCATATGACATTCATATAGCCTGTCCCATGCAGTCCATATCTACTGAGCAGGTCATAACTGTCTTCTCTATGGAGGCTACACAGCACCTATTGGACATGCTAACATCCCAGGCTTCATTCTACATTGGATCCACCAAGGATTACTAACACCATTGGTAACTCCTCGCAATCATACTGTAACTACTGGCTGCATCCCAGCTGACTGGAAAATGGCAACTGTTATCCCTTGCATAGAAGTGGTGCATCCAGGGCCACCAAAACTCTGCATCTATTTGCCTCAGTAGCCATATCTGTACACCTGTGGGGCAAATCATCATGGAACTGATCAGCAAACATATATGTGATCTACAAACAGTTTGGGCACAGTTTGATGTCTGACAGGGAGATCATGGTCATTACAAATTGTGGACATGTCTGAGACAGTTACCAAGGACAGGGATGAGGAGGGCATACAACCCCATGGACATAGCCAAGCTGTGTGACTCTGTCTCTCACTCAGGCATCATTGACAAAACCTCCATGTAGGCATCCATGGTAATATCATTATAGGGGTCACTAAGTGGGTCATTGAAGGCACACATACTCAGAATAGGGAAATCCACCTCCAATAGCTGATCTATAAGCACCAGTGTTCAACAGGTCTCAGTCCTGGGTCCTGTACTGCTTGGGATCCATTTAACCACAATACACGTGAATACAGTGTGTGGCTGACAATGTTGGCTGATGCCTGCAAACTGTGAGCGGTCAGACTCTGTGACTTATGTCAATATCCTACAAGAGTGTATTGATGAACAAATGCCTGTTGAGATACTACTGGCACTAAACTCCATGCAAATATATAGGTAGTATCATTTCCATCGGTAACACCTATGTTCCTGGTAAGTAGCACTTCAATCGCAACACGTGATGGACATATTCAGGGGTGATAGACCAGGGGACACAGGCCTGACCACATAGTTTTACACCATGTCTCTACAGTGGTAAGATGGGAATCATGCATTATAAATGAGGCCACAGTCACCCGAAAGTGACATACTCATAACCTCCATGTACTCTTCCCTCAGCATGGCCATTTGGTACTGTACCTTCCCAAGCACTGCTGGCTATTACGGGCAACACAGTGGTCCCTAACAAGGGAACTTCATGCCTTCAGTATCTGTTCAATGGGCTTCATCTGACATCAGTGGTTATTGTAGCCTGTGGCATATAGACTACTCAGAGGTTATCTCTGCCTTGCATACAGGGCAACGTGTGACCCTGCTTGATTGGAAATGCTGTAATTTTGTAGGTGACATGATACATGGATTACTCACTATAAGGACATTAACCTGGTATGTGACATTAGTAATACATGCTGGTGGGAGAGATCTGTCTAGCAGAATTTAACACACCTTTGAAACAGAATCCTGCCTAATGGCAAACAGAGCATCTCAGTGGACCTCATAAGATGCCATCTGTATGACTGACTGGGTGACCATCATTTCACCACAAGGGTTCTGCCTGTGTCTCTCGTGGACAGGGATAGTATGTGCTGATCATGGAAATAATGGTATAATCTTGGCTAGGACTCTGAGGGCTGTAGGGCCATTATACTACTAAAGTTCAAGGATGCTATGATTCCATGAGCTGATGTAAAATGCTGTAACAGCCACACACACACAATCCTGGCTATATTGAGGATGGGTCTATATCACCAAATCGAAAAGACTGGAAATTGAATGGTTTTAATCTCAAAAATGTGCTTCGTTGAGGTGTTTATTGTTAGATCACGGTACAGTGAAGATTGGAAAATTTGTCCTTTCCTCACTGTAGTGCATCTCGGAGTTGGTATATATAATAAGTGGGGGTGGGGTGGGGGGCACAGCCCTCCACAAGAGTGACTTCGATGATGTTCACTTTTCAGTGCTTTCAATTTTGTGATATAGACCCTTGAGGATACCACCCTTTCTACTTACTGTTTACAGGACACACACACACACACACACACACACACACACACACACACACACACACACACAAAACACTCAAGCTGGCTGCATGTAGATTAGAACACTGACATATCTAATGGTACACACTACATATCACAGTACGTGATGCATGCACTACACCTCAAGTCTGCTAATACTGTCTTTTAGGAATGTCTCATGCTTGATGACATCAGCAGGCCTAGTTGTGATCAAGCATTTGAAACCCCACATCACCTGTTGCAACCAAAATACTGCAAAACCCTACCTCTTTCTAGGTTACTGTGGTGATCATATTTATGTTGTACAGAGATACTCACACCACACATTGAATGTCCTGGAGTGAGATTAGAACCCCTACCAATCTAGTCTTACATAGTCACAGTACTTATCACACATGCCACCGCTTAAGTCTGACATTACAATGGCAACTGGTAGTCTTAAGTCTGATGACATCAGCAGGCCTTGTAGGGCAGTTTGGAAACCAGCAGCAACTTCCAGGGCAAAAAAGGGCAGAACTATTGTAATTTCATAGTCAATGAAGGATTCTCAGTTGTATTGCAGGGGGTACATGCTCACACACCCACACATCAAGTGGCCTGTAGTGAGATTAGAAACCCTACCTAACTACTCTTACACACGATAGATCACAGTATTTATCACATGTGCCACTGTTTACATCTGATGTTATAATGGCAGCTGGTAGTCTTAAGGTCTATGACATCAGCAGGCCTTGTAGAAGAGGGCAGTTTGGAAACCAGCAGCAATTTACAGAGCCAAAAAGTTCAGAACTATCATACTTTCATAGACAATGAGGGATTCTCAGCTGTTTTGTAGGGAGGGGGTGCGTGCATGCACACACACACACACACACACACACACACACACACACACACACACACACACACACACACACACACACACACACACACAGTGGCCTGCTCTGAGATTAGAATCTCTAGCTAACTCTCTTACATACTATAGATCACAGTACTTATCACATGCGTCACAACTAATGTCTGTTTTAGGGATGACTGGAGGCAAACTACTTGTGGATTATATAAACTAGGCTTGTGTTGCACAGCATCTGTGGCATGCAGAGTGAAATTGCTTCATACTGTTATCTGCATCTAGTAGTCTAGCAGTCAGATAACTGTTATTTATCCTTGCTATGTGCCTACAGTTACCTGTTTGGCCATATGTGGATGTTTGCCTTTGGAGGGGAAAGCTTGTGGCCCATGAACAATGTGCTCTGTCCATGCGTGCATAGACAACATTGTACATTACACCACCTGCTCGCTTGTTGCTGTATATGTAGTGACATCCAGCAGGCACAGGGGTCTGTAGGTAAGTGCATTATAGTTTCATAGTTGTACAAAAATGTACAGAATACATTTAGAATACTGTGCCTCTGTCTAGTAGTGACACAATGAAGGTCCCCTTATATAATAGAATTAGTTACTGTGCCCCTGTCTAGCAGTGACACAGATGTGCTCTGCCTAATATGAACTGGGATCTTGTTCCAAAGCATGGGAAGCCTCTGGGTTATGAATCTATCCCTCCAGCATGTCCTATTCATACTTGTGCTGGATTTGGATTTTTGAGGTGGAGCATGTCCATCAGATCCTGATTGGACATGGCCTGAGATCACCTCTGAGCAGGCGGTATGCTACTGAATAGAGCTGAAGTTTCTTTAGTCTGGCAGAATAAGACATATGTTGGAGACCATTGATCCTCTTGGTGAGGTACTTTTGTGGTCTCCAGCTGTTGCAAATGCCGGGTGAGGTACATACCAATCATGGGTCTGATGAGATGTTTTCTAAACCACTTGGCAGCGTGGGTGTCAAATGAGAGTAAGCTGTCGACTTGGGTCCCTAGGTCTCTGATTACTTTAGGACAGATCCTGGGGGGACACCACTGTGACCTGCTTTGAGTCTGACATTGCTCCAGTGATTTTAACTATTATGGGTTCTCCTTTTTAGCCAGTTGCACCCCATCTAGTGACATAGGGGTTTACTTTTAAGCTGTTGAGCTTATCTATGATGCCTAGGTATGCTGTATGGACTGGAAAAAGTCAACCAGGTTTAAAAGGGCAGGATCTGCCCTTACAAGCTGAAACTGGTGGGGTCAAGTGTCTGTGGAGTCCCCTATGTCTTCAGGTCCCATTGATGCTGTGTTTTTTGCTTTGTTTAGGGCAGTTCTCACTTGGACATCTGAGATGACAGGAATATTATATTCAGCTGGGATAAGTATTTCTTCTTTTGGGGGTGAAGGAGGGGAGAAATTTGCACTGAACCTGTCAGCCAGAATGTTGGCAATATCTGTGGGTTCAGTGTATTTTCTGTTGTGAACCAACTCTGAGCATATCTGAGGGTTTCCTCCCAGGTTTCTAACATAGCTGAAGAAGGCTTTGTGGTTATCTTTAGTGTCCTTAGCGATTTTTCTCTCTAAGTTGGCCTTGGATGTTTTTATGAGAGAACATAGTTTTCTGCTAATGTTGATCAGAGATGTCTTCCCTTCATGGGATTTTGCTCTGACGTGCAGTAGCTTCCTTCTTTTGTTATACAATTTGTTTATGGCTGAGGTCCTCCAGACACGATGCTTACCTTTGGTGGAGAGGGACTTGGATTTGTTTGGGATTGCATGATCCATGCATTCTTGGAGATGTCCATAGAAAGCATTTGTGAAGGATTCGGCATTGTGGGATGTGGTATCCACTGGCACATACTGCTGAACCCTTACTTTGGATCCTTTGAGGAACATTATAGATGTGTGGTAGTGCAGCTTTACTCACCATTATCAGGGTATGTAGGACAATACAGACATCCACACACATATTTATGTATATAACAGGGTTGCATATAGAAATGTAGCTCTGTGTGTGTACGATATATATATGTGTGTTACATAGGTATATGGAGAGAGACTTGAGATGTATGTTTATATATATATATATATATATATATATATATATATATATATATATATATATATATAGCTATATATAGATATATCTCTATTTGTATATACATAGAGACAGATATACTATCTGTAGGAGAGAGACATAATGGCAGACATAAATGTATGCATGTAGAGACATAGCTATACATAACAGGTCATTTTGGGCAATGGTAACCAAGTGTATGAGCATTCCCAGCGGAATTGTCAGTACTTATAAACTGACTCCAGGCCACACCTACCTGTACTGCAGTCCAGAATTTTGTGTGTTACAGACAATGACATCTATCTCTGTGTCTGTAGTACTGCACTTCTCTCAAATTGTCCACGGCATTCTTCTGCTGTCTGATGTAATTAATATGTGACAGAGATTAATAATGTTACACCACACACAGACTGACAGTCTGTAAAAACACCAACATAATAATACCTCACATCCAAAAGATGTGGATACTTCCTGATTAGAACCATCAACACCATCATCCATGCTAGCTTCCCTAGTCCTCTGAGCTACACAAGCTGCCAAATAGAGAGTAGTCATTCATCATACAGTCAACAGCAAAAATATGTATGTTGTTATTCCTGCATTGAGACATACAGTATGTGTTCAATGTCTATGTTACTGGCCTGAGATTGCCTGGACTGCTCATATATAATTGATGAGTTACTGTTACAGCAGTTATACTGGGACACTGCTGTGTTGGGGGTGGAGGAACAACACCGCATGTTCTTCTGGGATACACAGTAGTCTAAATATCATGTAACCCCTCTGTTTAACATCTCTCTTGACTGATGTAGTGAATATTCCATGCATGAGGCCTAGTGACTATTAAAGGACACATGATATTTGGACTGGGTATCTGTAGTCCCATGTGGATGTTACTTCTGTCCAAATATTCCACTATATTTACTTGCATAAATGTAGCAGATCCATACATACCATACCATATCATACTAATCCTTACAAGTACTGTGTAGGTTAGAGACTTACCTTGCGAATGCAGCAGTTGATAGAACTGTAGTTCAGAGATGACTCTGTCTTATGCCAATACATGGATAGCTACAGGCTATGTGAGTTGCCTGGCATCACATTTAATATATGTATGAGAGTAGGAGTAAGGTTTCAGTCTCTAGGTCCTTAGGTTGTCAGTGAATGTGTTATGCATTGCTCTTAGCCAAAGGCAGGGTGTACTGAGCACTCCTACTTCTGCCTACAAGGACATCACCAGAGGGTTCCTCCTCTAAGTCCTCTTGTGACTGTGGCTGTGGTGACCTAGGCACTGGTGGGAGAGGCTGTGTATCCCTTCCCTTTGCTGATCCTTCTGCAGCTGTTTCCACAGGATCAGATTGTGTAGCATAGCACATACTGTGAACATATGTGCACATGTGGCTGGAGAGTACTGCAGGGTTGCACCAGATATATTGAGGCACCAGAATCATGACTTCAGAAGCCCAAACACATGCTCTATGATGTTTCTAGTTTGTGCATGTGCCTCATTACGGCATTCTTTCATAAGTGTGTTCATTTCTCATGGGTGTCATCATCCATGGTTCCAGGGCATAGCCAGCATCCCCCAGTAAATCACCATGTGGGATGTCCCCACTAGTAAACATCTGGTACAGCTGTGATGAGTGCCAGATATGGGTGTCATGATAACTGCCAGGTCTGCCAGCACACACCTTCAGGATATTCCCCTGGTATTGCACATGACCTGGCAGATGGTGGAGATGTACCCCTAGTGGTTGATGTAGATTCTGTCCTCTTCACCAGGTGGTGCCTTAAAGTGTACATGAGTTCAATCTATGGCACCCAGTAGTTCAGGGTATTGTGCACATGGAAGAAATGTTATATATTGCTGGCCCACACCTCAGAGGTGAAGGGAAAGATATGTGCTCACTGGCATATGGTAGCATGGCATAAAGGAACTGTTGTAGTATCCTGTATGCAGATGCCTGTGAGGGCCCCTTCGTGTCCCCATTTGGTCTTTGGAATGTACCTGTAGCTTGTATCCTATGGGTTATACATGACCTTGTTTCCAGTGGGAGGGGTTCCCCCCTGTTGAGGGCGGCACTGCTCAGTGAGTTCCTGTAGTATGTCCCTATCCACCCTGTAGAGCTCTACAATCTCTAGGTCATGTAGCTCCTGGAAGGTTACTCTGGGCCTGAACACTCTTCTTCTCTGCCTTGGCCTACTGTCAGCAGCACCAGCAACATTGATTCCTGCATCTAGCACATACAGATGTAGAAGACCTGCAGCAGCCCCTAGCATTATCTCAGTTAAAATTCCCAAGTCTGTACTCCAATGGTCCAGAGTATTGTGGGAATATCAGAATGTACAGTGCATGTATACTATATACAACTCTACTGTAGGTGCAGAATGTGTAATTGGCTAACTATGATGCATTCCACCTGCCTATAATATAATTAACATAATTTAATGGCCCTATTTCAATGCACAATGCCAGGCATGGTGCCGCGCAGCATAGCTTATAGAAAGGTCAAACTTTCTAATTGAATACATCTGGTTTTGAGAACATATTCAGCCAGGCAGCATGCCATGCAAACATGTGCACCTAAGCTTAAAAGAGCTTAGAACTGAGAGGACACACCCCCCTGATGTCAGCCAGATCCTGTGTAAACATCAACATGGTGTAAAACTCTACACGAAGGGGATATGCAGACACGGTTGCTCCTTTCTGCTATTCAGTAACCCTACCTCATTTGCATACATATCTGTGCTGACAGGCTAGGAACTTCATGCTTCATAGCCCTATTATGTTAGCAACAGCAGCAATACACCACTGTAGGGACCACACACACGGTGCTATAATACATTTCTGTCACATATTATAAAATTCTTTTTTTTCCTATTTTTTTTTTCTATTAAGCCTGTTTGCGCACTGTGATGCATAGTGCAAACATGCTGAGATTATTTTAAAAAAATATTAATTTAACTTATTCCCTTTAAACTTTTTGATATACAGACTACTAGCTTTGCTCAGATGTGTATGCGGTCTTACATTTTCAGGGTATTCAAGTCCACATTTCTACAGTTTTACACCCCCTTTTGTCTGTCTAGACTCCAGTATGCAGAATTTTTTCACGTACACTACAGACACTGACATAGGGTTTAAACAGATGCCTTTCTGCATGTTGGATTACTCTATCTGCCTCATTTGCTGGAGATTCACCTGCTTATGAGGCAATTTGCATGCCATGGAGGTTTCAGTGGTTGCACTTGTGTGCGCGCTGCTCAGCAGTGCTTATTGAAGCATAATATGTTTGCAGCTGTGCAAGCATTGCACTGTGATGCCTACACAAAAAAAAACATGTAGGCTTCATTAAATTAACCCTAGTCTATTGTGTATCTATTGTTTTCATTGAACCATGTTAACATACTGCACTCATTGCACACTACATTCATTTGAAGTTTCATTTCCATTTGATTGCAGATTTCATTATATTTCATTAGGACAAACCGGGGACCCCAGAATTGTCAAAATACTGAACACTGGTTGCATACATGCATTCTGCATGCTATGTTTGGCACTAGCAGTCATTGCCATCATCCCTAGGCATGCTAGTGAAACTGACATGCAGCACATAAAGGGATGCCTTTGTTATTAATTGCACATATTTGGACAATGTAAGTAAAGATTGATATACTGTGTTCTGCTGCTATAGGTGTTTTCACTCATTGTAATGCATTGAAAGAAAATAAAGCACAGCAGAGAACAGCTATTCAGTAATATATAATCTGTATGTCTTGTATACCTTACTAAATTAATGCTCCCTGTAGCACTGTATTCTACTGGCATGCTTGAATGTGATTCATAAAGGTTTATCATCCAGTAGGTATGAGAGCAAAGTTAAGGTAATTACTATTTTATGACAATGAGGGGATCAGGTGCTGCTGGAGCTCCCATTGGTGGGATTTCAGCAGTGTCACTGTGTGATGATGGAGAAAGGTGTTATTGTGGTAGCAGGTTTGCCTGCTTCACATGGAACTCCCATGCATATCTGGTTTATACTACCCTGCAAATAATTTTTTCTTTTGGTTCACTGCTGATATTCTGTGCAGCTCTGTATGCTGTGCAACATATCAGTATAGAAGTGGATTAGCACATTCAAAGGTGATACACTAATGCAAGGTACACAGTTTTGGTCACATAATGTATGTGGTTGGGAGCAGCACTTACACAGCTGGTAAGGTGCCTCTAAATCATGTATAATCATGGGAGGGAGAGGTCATTTGCATATGTCTGCATGGAATAGCTTACTTTAATTACAGAATGGGAACAAACAAGTACACAATCTTAGCCCCCCAGTGTGATTACCTTTATGAATCCCTGCTGATGTGTCTATTGCACACCGGGCCTAAACCATGGGGTTAAATGTTCAAAATCCAACCCACCATGTTTAGCTATGATTTCATTGTTTATATAATTGATAAATAAAACTCTGATAGTTTCATTTTGGTTTGCTCTGCATTTACTGCTAGACTCAGGGCTACATCCAGCACAAGGTAACCTGGCTACTGCTTAGGTCCTAGTGCTGGCACTGAGGCCCAGCCTGCCCCTAAAAATACAAAAAAAAAAAAATCCACTCTACTCTTATAGAGATTCACCAGAGTTAGCACAGGAGCTATGGAGATCCATTACACTTCAATACAGGAGCTATGGAGATCCATTACACATCAGCACAGGAAAGTTCACTCCTGGAAGTACTTCAGTGTCAGGAGAGGAGAGGTAATTATGCACATCATCAGCAAAGAGATACGCTTGTGTGGGGATCTGATGGCTGTTTTGAGTGACGATTATCTCAATGGCTGGAGGAGCATTGCTGCAAGGATCTTCCAATTTGAGTGGGAGATGAGAACACAAGGTGTGTGTGAATGTTTTTGAGCCTGAGGTGTGTATGTATGCATGTGTGTTTTTCTGATCACAAGATGTGTGTGTGTGTGTGTGTGTGTGTGTGTGTGTGTGTGTGTGTGTGTGTGTGTGTATGAACATGAGTTTGGGTCCTGTAATGGACTGAGGTCAAATCCAAGACTGAAGCACTGATTCTGAATCATATATCTGTTCCTTGGTGAGATATCCATATCTGACTATATCACCCTGGATCGCATACATCAGGTATCCAGAAATTAATAGATGAAGGAATTTAAGCAAAAAAGTATTTTTGTTAACATTTATATAACTTGTTAAATGAAAATTCTCCATATCTGTTGCTACTACTCACTGCTCTCATTTTGCAGCATCCTCTTTATTTTATTTATTTATTTATTTATTTTACATTTGTTGACCGGGCTAGTCCAACTGGATATGTGTCCATTTTCAGCAGAGGCCCGGGGAGAAAAGCTGCAAATTTACATAGTTAAAGCATAATTGAATTTCCAATATGTTAAATTGAATCTAAATTAAGCAAAAAACAACAATATATTAGCAACAAATTGGAGAAAAACAGCTCCATTACATAGGTGTAGCCAGGTAAGAAAGAATACATGACATTTCCATTGAGAACAAAAGTTTACAATTTGTTTAGCCTAAAAACTTCTTAAATAAGCAGAATTACAACAGGATATCACTGAGAGGTAGACTAAGGAGATACATAGGGGTATGTCTGTTAAACAAGTTGTTAACTGAAAGCCCTCAGCGAAGGGCATAACAGATGAGTCAGAGCTGGTAAGGAAGAAGTATTTTATTGAAACAGAGAGTTTAAGTACTTTTTGTTACTAGAAATAGTCACACACGTGCAGGGTGATACTGAAAAGTACAAAGGAAATTGGTAAGAATAATGAGGACATAGAGGTGACAGGCAAGAAAGAAACAGCAGGTTAGGCAGGATTAGTACAAGGGCATAGCCACTGGGATAGAAGGAAAGTTCTTAGTTGTTTTTTAAAAAAGGGTGTTGATGTAAGTGATGTAAGATTAGATGGAAATTTGTTCAGTTGGTTCCAACAAAGTTAGTAAATAGGCAGTCCCCAGATTTATTGTTGGATTTAATGGAAGCTACTAGTAACTTGCTTGCTGAACGCAGTGTTGTAAGACTTTTATAAGGTTTGATAAAGTTTCAGAGTATGGGAGAGTTTATTGGATGATATAAGATCTTATGGGTAATTATAAGTTGCTGAAGAAGAAACTGATTGTGTAATTCCAGCCATCCTAGTTGTTTAAGGTTTTGGCAGTGATGGCTATGAAATGCAGAACCAGTAGCAAATCTAGCTATATTATTATCTGAAGTTGATAGTTTGTTCAGATTGCTTTTGGAAAGGTTAGAGTAGATGGGAGAGGCATAGAGAAGGGTGGATATAAGGTGTGTTTGGGCAATAGTGGTCCTAGCTGAGGGAGTAAGAAAGGTTTTAAGCCTGTATAGGGAGCCAAGTTTTCTATTTACTGATTTAATGGTCAAATTAATGTGCGAGTCAAAGTTAAGATTATTGTCAATTGTTACACCCAAAAGTTTGGTGGTTGTGTCTGGTGCTATTATAGTTCCATTTTTGGATGTAACTGTGAAATAGATAGAGGAAGACTTTTGTGTAGGAGTAAACAATGATAACGTAGTTCTGTTAGGGTTGAGGAGGAGACGGTGGTTGTGGAACCGATCTTCAACTAAGGTAAAAACTGTTTGGGTATTGGTATGCAATTCGGTAGTGGAGTCAGAGGCACAGATTAGTGTTGAGTCATTGGCATATTGTAAGGTGGTGGTTAGAAGAAGGGAAGCACTCAGATCATTAATAAAAATGGAAAAAAGGAGAGGCCCCAAGACTGATCCTTGTGGGACTCCCAGGGTGATGGGGAGTTGAGAGGATAAGCTACTTTCCCAGAGAACTGCTTGTTTTCTATTCTCTAGGTAGGATTTGAACCATTTGAGTGCTTGAGTATCAAGTGACAGTGATTTAAGTATATCTAACAATAACTGATGGTTAACCATGTCAAAGGCTGTGGAGAGGTCTAAGAAGAGTGCTGAGGAAAGTAGGTTGTTGTTACGATTCTTATTAATACAGTCAGTAAAGGTTAAGAGTGCAGTTGTGGTGCTATGAAAAGGCCTGAAACCATGTTGGCAATCAGCTAGTAGGTAGTTTTGGAGGAGATGATCAAGTAATTGCTGATAGATACATTTCTCCATAATTTTTGCTAATAGAGAGAGAAGGGCTATGGGACAGAAATTTAATAGATCTTTTGAGTTACCTCCCGTATGCAGTGGGATAATATGAGGGAATTTCCAGAGGGCTGGGATAGTACTCTCTGTAATGGTTCGGTTTATTAGACTAGAAATAGGATAGGCAAGTGCTTCAGCTGCCATCTGTAAATATTCAGCAGGAATGGCATCTGCTGAAGGAGTACATGGTTTGAGTTTACGGAGTAAGGAAAGGATAAAATAAGTTGGAACTGGCTGGAGCTGAAATACGGGAGATTTATTGATAAGAGAGAGTGGCTCAGTAGTGTTAGTATGTGAAAGGGACTTTGCTAAAGGTTGCACTGTTTCAGAAAAGAATTTGTTAAAAGTGTCAGCAATTTGGTTGGGAGAATTCTGAGTAAAATTAGAAGGGGTGGGAGTTTTAGCATGTACAGGATAGATTCGTTTATTTATGCCTGACCAGAATTTTTGAGGGTTTTGATTTTGGGTTTGTTGGAATTTTAGGTAATAGTTTTTTTTTGTCAAGGAGTATTCATTTTTTGTCAAATTTCTAAGTTGCCTAATGTTTTGATGGTCAGCTGGGTTTTTGGTAGTTCTCCATTTGTCCCATATTTTATTTATCAGCAGTGTTTTCTGCCTGGTCTCTTTTGAGAGCCAGGGAGCAGGTTTGTTCCTAGTTCTGACCCTGCGGGAGGGGGCATGGTGGTCTAGAATTTGCAAAATTGTCTTATTAAAATAAGAGACGGCTTCATCGAGAGGCAGGTACTTTAGGGGTGACCAGTCTAGGTCTAGATTTTTCTTGCTACGAGTTATTCTATAGGTTAATGGATTGGAGATAAATGTTTTTGTCTAGTAATAAAGGTAAGTGCGTGATCGCTAATATCATCAGGAAGTACATTTGTTTTGTAGATAAGGGGATTACTGTTCACTAATATCCAGTCTAAGATGCTTTGTTTGTTGCTAGGTTTATGGGTTCTAGTGGGGAAGGTGATGGTTTGATGGAAGCCATAAAGGTTTATATGAGTGGTAGGTTTAGGAGAAGTATAATAATTCCAATCAATGTTAAAATCACCTAGCAGTATGGTTTCTTGTGGGAAGGATGTAGAAAGCCAGCTAAGGTTATTTTCAAGAGTGTTAATTTTATTACCTGGGGGGTGTAGGAGCAAATAATGTACAAGGCTTTATTAGGATTTATCTGGAGATTAGAGATCAAAATTTCAGCATTGCTGGGTGAGGGAGGTTGTGTATCTAGTGAGGTAACTTGTAAGTTAGATTTATACAATATTGCCACCCCACCACCTTTCTTGAACAAGGCGGTCTAGTCTCAAGATGTTGTAACCAGGTGGAATTATACCATTATCCTTAGTTACTGGTTTGAGCCAAGTTTCTGTTAGACATAGGATATCAAAAGAATGTGTGTGTGTAGCAGGGAATGCAATTGGGTAATTTTATTGTTTATACTCCTTATTGAGGTGGGCTATAGATAGTGAATTAGGTGTAGTAGTGGGAGTATGAAATGTAGTGGGAAGGACTGATTGGGAATCTAGGATGGTATTACTTAGTCCTGGGTTAGGATGTATGTCACCGTGTAGTAATAGATACATTAGAGGATTATGCAAACATTTGGTGAGATAACAAAAAAATAGGGTAAGGTTTTCTGGTCTGAAAATATTTAATGTGTGTAAGTCTGTGAAAATGTGGTAGAAGGTATGAAGATGAGGAGGTTATATTACTGTGGGGTAGGGAGGTAATAGTAGAGAGAGGAGTTGTTCGTCTTGGTGGGTGTTGAAAATTGGTACAGGTTAGGTGCTCATAGGAAGTAAGGATAAGGGAGACAAGTAAAGTATTAAGAATTAATAAATAGAGGAATGAGTTAGAGTTTCTTGGTAAGCTAAAGATAGGCATAGTAAGTGGATGTGTAAAGATGTATCTGTGAGAAAAGGTGTATAAGGAACAAGGAAATGGAAAAGGGTGGGTTGATTTGTAGAGAAAACAGTATGTGGGATCCAGTAAGTACTTGGGAGGTGGAATGTAGTAAGTAATTATGAATAATCAATAAGTGTGTAATGCAGTGGAGGAAGGTATTGGCTGATTGGCAAATGGGGTGTGGTGAAGGAAATATAAGGTTGAGAGCATTGGGGGTGGGTGGCATATGGGGGTAGAGTAGGGGAGCGGAGTGAGCCCGCAGGGCAAACGGCGTGGGTAGAAATAGGTAAAGAGGCAGCTAGAGGGGAAATCAATCAGCAGTACTGGCTACTGAAGGAAAGACAGATAAGGCAGTAGTGGGTAGTAACAGCAAAAAGTGAGTCTAGAAAGGTAGATTTAGACAGCAATAAATTAGACATAGGTGAAATAAGCCCAGGTCTGGGCCTTTGGAGATATTAGGGTAAGTAGCTGGGAAAAATACAGAGGGTACAACAGGCTGTATAGCAGGGATAAGGGTGCCACCTAGTGGACAGGGTATTATAATGCAGGTAAGTAAGAGAGGGAGCAGGTTGAGTGTAACAGGAGTAGGGTTGAAAGCTAGTACGAAGAGGTACAACAATGGATAGGGGGTGAGCTGTTTATGGGGTAGAAGGAAGGGATAGTAGAGGCTGCCTGCTGCCTAGCTCAGAGCGTGCTTTATTACCCGTGTGGCAGAGAGTACAATGGAAGAAAGTATTTCAGGCAGGTCTTAGGGAACAACGTACTTTCTTTTCCTTGAGCAAGAGAGCAGGGCAAAAATGGAGCTATGAGCTGGAAACCGCTGATAATTGCCAAGGGTCCTTTACCATCAGATAAGTAGGTTCCGAAAGACTGGTGCAGGGATAGCACAGTAGAGCAGGGTACTCAAATGAAAAAAAGAGGGACAAAAGCTGTGAAGAGAATATATGGGTTAGCAATTGGCAAGGAAGGGGTGGTAAAAATCCACAAAACATTCATATAAACAGTAAACTGAGGATGGCATATAGGCATTCCCTCACTTTAGATAGTAGCATAAGAGAGCAGATTTTTCAAAACAACCATGCTATAAACTCTGTACTTGTAATAGGACACAATTTGTTGGCTACTCTAAACAGAATATTCACAGGGACAATAAAATAAAGTTAGCAAAACATCATATCCTCGCCCTTAATAGCAATGATAGTAGACACATGTAAGAGAACAGTGTTATAAACCCTATACTATAAACGGACACCGTTTGATATTTCAGTGTGACTGCAATCCCCACCTTAGGTTTGAGAAATGTTTCACTTTGAAGTGGTACAGAAAATGATAAAAATTAAAAAACACAGTAAGGATTCATACTATACCTATAGATATTACTGTTGAAATGCAGCTAATCAAATGTTACAGCTGGGTCGCTTCTGATTTAAACAGCCAGGGAAGAAGTAGACTAAAATGTACTTGGTGTGACCCCACGTGGGTAACGTAGTTCTAAAAAAACATTTGCAGGCTAAAAGCAAACGAGTAAAAGCAGGCTAAAAAAGCCGCTTACTAGTTTAAGACAAACAACAGAGTACTGGCTAGAAGGGTTGTCTACAGGCTTAACACAGCAATTGGATGCTGGCTAAAAAGCCATTTACAGGCTTATCACAAACAGTTGAATACTAGCACGCTCAGAGATAGCTCCTCGTAGATAACGTGTACATAGATAGCCATTACTGGCTTACAACAAGGCAACTATCGAGTTCAAAGCCTAAAACAAATTGTTAGGGATCTAGCACTTTATCGATGGCTAGGATTCATACTAAGCCCATAGGAATTACTGTTGAAGTGCAGCTAATCAAGTGTTACAGCTGGGGCACTTCTGATTTAAACAGCCAGGGAAGAATTAGACTATAATGCACTTGGAGTGCCTCCACATGGGTGGCGTAGTTCTAAAAAGCCATTTGCAGGCTAAACGCAAACAAGTAAAAGCAGGCTAAAAAAGCCACTTACAGTTTTAGGACAAACAATAGAGTACTGGCTGAAAAGGTTGTCTACAGGCTTACAGCAATTGGACACTTTGTCTACAGGCTTAACACAGCAATTGGACACTGGCTAAAAAGCCGTTTACAGGCTTATTACAAACAGTTGAATACTAGCACACTCAGAGATAGCTCCTCACAGATAGCGTGTACCTAGATAGCCATTACCAGCTTACAACAAGGCAACTATTGAGTTGAAAGCCTAAAACAAACTGTTAGGGATCTAGCACTCTACCGATGACTACAGGTATATGCAGAAAACATAGTAGCTGTACAGGCTTACAGACATAAACACTCAACAAAAACTATTTAGTTCTTCTCAAGTGCAAGACATATTCTTTGCTTTTGTGCTGACCATCTCTCACTGTGCAAAAGATGAACATTTCTCGGTGCTGAATATTGACTATTACTGCTGATGGACTACAATACAGTAGGGAGAGGGAACAGGAAAAAGAGAGACTAGAGAGAAAGAATTATAAGGTAAGATACAGCAGTCCTATCTAATCTTAAACGTTATCATAAACAGCTAGGTTTGCAGTTGCTGGAAGAGGAAAAGGACTGGATACTGAGGTGTGTAATAAAAAAGCAGGAAGAACAGAACTGGAAGAATGTTACCAGAAAGGATGACGGATTTCCTATTGAAAAAGATGGAGATGTAGCTTGGTGAGAAGTTACCCAAATGCTTCCTTCTTTTGCCCTAAAGATCATGTACGAAGTTTGAGGAGAGTAGATTGGTCTTTGTTTCACAATTATATAGTCTGATGTGATTCTTGATAACAGAATTCCACTAAAGGCCTGACTTGGTCCCTTAAGTCATTAGGTAAGTAGCTTTTGGCTGTTGTTATGCTTCCTTTGAAAGCATCGGTAGATTGCTTTTTGACTACTTTGTCTTGCTCCTCTGGCACTAGCTACCTTCCTTGATTTGAGCATGCAACTGTGAAGCCACTCTTAGGAAGCAGCTAAAGCACCATCTCTTCAGAAGAGACTTTTATTGCCCATGAAGTAGATTTTGATTCAGTTTTACATTTGTCTGTGAATAGACAGGACGGCATGCTTGTTTTTTTTTTTTTTTTTTGCAGGCGTGTGTAAAATGCTTTGCGTTGAGCTGCAATAGTCTGTGCAGATGAGAAAGGCCGTGAACCAATTCTGTATCTAGTGGACTGTCCCACTCTGTTAGCAAACACATTGTATATTTTTGAATTCCTGTGCCCTTCACATAGATGCTAATTGACACTTCATTATACATTGTTTGACTATGAGTCCCAACATATCTTGTAGTTTAATGGGTTGCAAGATACATTTTCAATAACTAAGTTTCAAAGGAAGATACATTTACTGTAGCTCATGCTAAGACTGTTTTCAGTCTGAGATTTTTGTTTTGTTTATCAAATGACTGTCAGTGTTTTTGTTGTAAAATTTGAAATAATTTTAAATTAAAGCCAAATCTCTATGATTATTGGAAAATAAATGAAAGTAAGAAGCATCATGCACCGCATTAACAGGTTTGAACAGTGTTTTTATGGTAACCGAGGATTGAAAGCTAAGTATTGAGATGTTATAATGGCTGTGGGGGGCAGTCCATTACCTTACCTAGAGCCCCATTTTTCCATGGTCCAGTTCTGCTGGACTCTGTGTTTACATTTCTTACTGTCCATTACAGATTTTAACTCATCTGCAAATGCTTATTCTTTTTGTCTTTGTTACCATGAATAATTGTGATGTATGAGCTTTGTTAATACAACATTAAAGCCATCTACAACATCTAGCCTCAGCCACAACACATGGCACACTCATACAATACACAGATGACTCAAACATCATCTGCACAGCCCACTCCCTACCCGAACTGCAAAAAGTCACACAGGAAGCATTTTCTTCTATTGAAACTTGGTTATCCAATGCTCAACTAATACTCAACCCAAACAAAACAAAATTACTAATCTTCCAACCCACCAAACTTACCCTAGACAGCTCTCACGTTGACATCACAGCAAAAGACAACACCACCATCCATCCTACAGAACACACCAAATTACTAGGAGTAGAAATAGAGAATAAGCTGAACTTTGACATTCCCATTTCCATGACCATTAAAAAAAGTGCACAGAAAACTAGGAGCATTATATAGAAATCAGCAACTACTTACCAAAGCAGATAAATTATTCGTAGCAAATTTTCATCTTATCTCTACCCTACTCTACGCCTCTCCAATATTTACTAACCTTAGACAACGTGACCTAAATAAGCTCAAAACCTGCTACAACAAAATCGCCAAATTTACCACAGGGGTTTCCTGCCGTACTCTCCACTGTCTCTCACTAGCAAAACTGGGCTGGCTAGAGCCCCCCCCACTTCCTTCAATGGTACCAGCTCGCACTCACCCACAAACTAATAAACCAACCACTAAAAGTCCCATCCGTCCAGAATCTACTCCAACCCTACATAACCACGAGACCACTAAGATCCAGCCACAAAAACCTCCTACAGGTCACAAGAGCCAATAACTCAGCTGGAGAAGCATTATTCTCCTGCACTATAGCCAAACTCTGCAACTCCCTCCCATCCTCAATTACCTATGTAACTTCTTGCACCCACTTCAAATCCTTACTAAAATCACACTTAACAACTTGCCAGATATGCCCTTGCAACCCCCCCCTCCAATACCATCCACTCCACCCACCCACTACTTCTCTCGGCCCCCTATCAACAACCTACTCTTAGCAAGCTTGGCTACTCATGCTCCCAGCTACCTACCACATAATACTAACTTCTTGTAGCAACAACTGCTAATGGCTGTTATGTACCTCAAAAACAGATTGTATCAATTGTTCACTGATGAATCTGAACTACATTTGTAACCATGTGTAGTATATGTCACCATATTTTAAAATTGTACTATGTTCTACAGCTGTTTTACATCTATGTTTTATTGTTGTCTTACATCCTCAGCTGGACTAACGTCTATATTTAAATGCTATGTTTTTTAACTGTATAATGCAAGTAATACTTAATGTGGAGCTTTTCTCCCCGGGCCTCCGGTGAAAACAGACCTGTGTCCAGCCGGACTCTCCCGGTCAACAAATGTAATTAATTAATTAATTAATTAATTAATTAATTAATTAAAGGATATGTCAGTATGTATTCCATAGTTATACATAGTTGTAAAAAAATGTAGTTTAAACTGTGTATTGTTTTACTGCAAAATAATCCTCCAACTAGAAATTTCATTTTGTGTGTGTGTGTGTGTGTGTGTGTGTGTGTGTGTGTGTGTGTGTGTGTGTATATGTGTTACTGCATTAAGGTATTACTATATACACAGAACTTTTAATAGAACCTAAAAAGGGATAGTATGTAGAGTAGCTCAACAGATTACTCACTATAGCAGTAGCATTGGAAGCTTTATGACTGTGGGTACAAACCCCCCATAACCGTTTCATATTCTCTTGCATGTGCAATACATTTTTTTAAGTACTTTATCATTGTATTATTGCTAATATTGCACAGTCAGATTAGAATATTTGAAAGTGTATTTTAACTTTAAAAGTATTATTATACAATTTCAACTGATCAATGTTATAATCAGATGTTATGTAGGCTTAAATTTGAAAATAAAAGTTTAAATTTGCCCAGGAATTAAATATTAACTGTAGTTTTGAAAACATTTATAACTCAATACAGCAAAATATGAATATTTATGTTGAGATTAAAACAACAGTTCTGTATATTAATGACCATGAAGAAATGTGCTAGATAAGAATACTATTTGCTAAGATAAAAATAAGTTCACCAAAATTGGAGTGATCAAAATAGGGGTGTGGAATGCCAGGGGTGGAATATTATATGAGATTGAAAATCTTAGTTCATTTGGTGATGGAAGATGGAAGGGATTAGGGCTGAGAATGTTTCTACAGATAAACTTGCAAGGAAACTGAATGCAAAAGGGGTATACATAACTAGGGATTGCAGGAAGTGGGACTACTATTGAAGATGCACTTGGAGTGGGAGTGTCACATGTTAAAGGTTAGATGGTGGGGAAAAGTGTATGGGAAGGAGAGGGTGTCATTTGGTGACATATTGTCAGACTAACCACGATCAAATAAGTATTACAGGATTTTTAGAGACCTGTTAAGTTGCATAAAAGAGAATGACAAGACTTTGATTGTGAGGATTTTAATTTGATGTTAGACTCAGTGCTGTAGAGTATAGTGGGATTTTACCTGATAAGTCTAAAGGTTTTGTTGGATGGTATAGGGGTTATAATTTCTCAAGAAATAGTTCTAATCGAGCAAGTTGTTTGGTTAGGATATTAGTAAATGTGAATTCTCTGGGCAAGGTAGAAGACATCAGGATAATGGGGCTGTATGTTTCTCCTCATTTGATTGTATTAATTGGCTGAGTTTTTGGCAAGCTGCCAGGATGTAGATAGAGCAGGAAACCCACCAAGTGGTTTGATACATAAATAATTGGCTGACTCCAACAACTGGAGGTGCAGATTCAGAAAATGTTGGGGAGATGCACAGAATAGGATTGTAAAAGTGAGGTGGGAAAAAAGCAACCTGGAGAGCTGACAGATTATGGTACTTTGGAAACAGGAGAAGAGATCAGACAGAGACAAGATAAATGGAGAAAACGCTGCAGCACTTATTGAGAACAAGAGAGCTTAAGGAACATTTAAAAGCACTAACAAAAAGATTGATTTCAGCTGAGATTGTCAGATATACTGTGTGGTGGTAGTAGGTGTGGAAGAATAAAATGCTACGTTTCTAGTTTGGAAGTTGAAGTAACAGAGACGGTGGATATATATGAATATCATGAAGAGTGCCAGTTGGAATAGATGGGTTACTAGTCAGGATACAAGTCAGAAATTTATTAAATGTTACCAGGACCTAAATACAGAGGTGTGGGGTGGGGGTGGAGGAAGTATCATTTTAGGAGTGGAAAGATTCACCTTAACAGCACAAGAGAGAGATGCATTGAAACAAAACGTGAAGGTAGGGGACATTTAATTATCACTTACATATATGAGAAAACAAAAGGCAAGTAGGCCAGAAGGCAATTTTTTGAACACTAAATTGGCATTTACATGCTACTACACAGAGCCTAGACCTTAGAATTACAATTGCATCTACTCAACAAAACATAATACTGTTTTCCCCACAAACAAGGCTCAACACAGTAGTATGCAGAAACTCCTAAAGCAGCTATAGGGTACTGCCATATCTAAAAACACCATTGTCATCTGTGAATCACTCAGACGTGCTGAAGCATCTGAACAAACACAGAGTGATTGCCAGCTGTTTTAGTTGTCTCTTAAGTAGCAGACTTTGTGAGGTCACCTAGGATCTTAAAGCCCTTCATTCCAAATGTGTACACGGCTTTATTAATGCACACATGGCAGTGAACAGCTTTCAGTTATCTTTGGATAATAAGAAAAGAGATATGATTGATATGTCCATGTGTGCTTCTAAGGCTGGTAAGAAACTAGTTTTAAGCCATTACCATGGATGATGCCACATTACAAACCAACAAACAAAATCAGCTGCAACAAATAATGGATATCATTCCAGGAGAGGTCTAGTCTGTGGCATCCTGAAGGGGAAATTATCAGCTGTCCTACCTATTTCATTAGGGATGGCCTGCACCTCTCTTTCTCCAGGGCTTCTGCATAATAGCAAAGATATTTTCTTCCCCATCATGTCTTTTGTTTGGCAAGGTTTTCAACACATGCCAATCTAGTATTGCAGTACTTTCAAACCAGACCTATAGTAATATATAGTACTGTTTAATGTTATAACCTGAAAAAAATGGATTCTGTCCTTGAGGCCTTCCTAACACTGTATGATTACAGAAATATGCTTCCAGTGTACTGACAACAATACTTCTTTATCAGCTTTTAATGCTTGCCACACATTTAGATCCTGTGTGTAAAGTGGCTGTTTTTGAGGTGCCGGTGTCTAATTTTATTTGCAATACCATTGCCCCTCATTTAAACTGAAAACATAATGCCTAGAATGCCTCCATATTCTGATAAATACAATCAAGTCTACCTTCCATTATCATGGTAAGTTACAGAACTATCTCCATGATGCTTACAGCCCCAGAAACCTACCTCAACAAATTAGAATCGCTAGTCATTGAACCTAACTCAATCTCTGAGTGATTTCAATTATCCATCCATAAATTGGCTATTGCAGACCACAAATAACAAATATGCACAATAATTGCAAGATATCAACAATGCTGACTCTCTTGACCAATTCATGCCCTCATCTACTAGGGGCTCAAAGCTTCTTAGATCTGGTACTTAGGAATATGACATAATTTTACAACATATCTGTAATTGTTCCCTCATTTAGGTGATATCTAACCACTGTGCTGTTCTATTCTACGTAACATTCCAGCTGAAGATGCCATGAAATCCTCTGCCTACAGAGACTTTTCCAAGAATAACTTCAGAGCAATAGCTTCTTAGGTTTAAGAGTTAACTTCCCCATTATTATATCATAGCTAAAATGACTACCTATACCTTGGATTTCTACCTCCTTCTAATCTTCAGCAGTAAAGCTCCTGTCCCCATTTGTTACAAGTACAGTGCCAACGTCAGAAACAAACCTGACAAACTCTCCTTCTAATAGGAGGTTAAACCAATGCCCCATTTGCTTGAACTGATGGTAGCTTAGGTGGATGTAAAAGATTCCATGGCACATATCAAAAAGGAGTAGGGATTCCTTTATTATATAAACGTTTCCATCTTTTTTTCATTGTTTAAACATTCATTACATTGATACTAATACTGTATGCATCACAATCAAGCATTTTACATATTTATCTTCCTTAAAACATGGAAAACCCATTTCACTCCCCCACCTTTTCCACCATAACCATTTCTTTATATCACATATTATTTCCTTGTCATCTTTTCCTTTGTTATACAGCATGTCTTCAAATCTTCTTTATCGTAAACACCAAATAGCAATAAATACAATTTTATCTAATTTCTCAATTTCTTTTTCACTCTTAACCTTATATTTCCAATAAAACACCATGTTCTCATCAATGTTTTTAAACACTTTCCAGTCATAAACATCTTTGAATAATGTAGAAAGAACTTAGTTTTTCTTGCAATCCAAAAAGCAATGTTGCAATGTCCCTCTGAGTATTACAGCTATTACACATTCTTTGCTCTATGATGTTATAGTGCGATGTCCCTCTGAGTATTACGGCTATTACACATTCTTTGCTCTATGATGTTATAGTGCGATGTCCCTCTGAGTATTACGGCTATTACACATTCTTTGCTCTATGATGTTATAGTGCGATGTCCCTCTGAGTATTACAGCTATTACACATTCTTTGCTCTATGATGTTATAGTGCGATGTCCCTCTGAGTATTACAGCTATTACACATTCTTTGCTCTATGATGTTATAGTGCGATGTCCCTCTGAGTATTACAGCTATTACACATTCTTTGCTCTATGATGTTATAGTGTGATGTCCCTCTGAGTATTACAGCTATTACACATTCTTTGCTCTATGATGTTATAGTGCGATGTCCCTCTGAGTATTACGGCTATTACACATTCTTTGCTCTATGATGTTATAGTGCGATGTCCCTCTGAGTATTACGGCTATTACACATTCTTTGCTCTATGATGTTATAGTGCGATGTCCCTCTGAGTATTACAGCTATTACACATTCTTTGCTCTATGATGTTATAGTGCGATGTCCCTCTGAGTATTACAGCTATTACACATTCTTTGCTCTATGATGTTATAGTGCGATGTCCCTCTGAGTATTACGGCTATTACACATTCTTTGCTCTATGATGTTATAGTGTGATGTCCCTCTGAGTATTACGGCTATTACACATTCTTTGCTCTATGATGTTATTGTGCGATGTCCCTCTGAGAATTACGGCTATTACACATTCTTTGCTCTATGATGTTATAGTGCGATGTTCCTCTGAGTATTACAGCTATTACACATTCTTTGCTCTATGATGTTATAGTGCGATGTCCCTCTGAGTATTACAGCTATTACACATTCTTTGCTCTATGATGTTATAGTGCGATGTCCCTCTGAGTATTACAGCTATTACACATTCTTTGCTCTATGATGTTATAGTGTGATGTTCCTCTGAGTATTACAGCTATTACACATTCTTTGTTCTATGATGTTATAGTGCGATGTCCCTCTGAGTATTACAGCTATTACACATTCTTTGCTCTATGATGTTATAGTTCATTTACTTTTCATTGGCAGTTTGTCCAATAATAAATGCCACAGAAATTCAAAATTCACTTGCTTCAAAAAAAAAAAAGATTCAAAGTTTTTTTTTGCCTTTTCCTCATTGCTTTCTTGTACCCCCCAGAAGATCAATATAATAGTTTACGTTCTTATTCTTCTACCATTCTTTCCTTTCCATCTCTACTTCATTTATATCATTTATCCGTCTTTATTTCACTTTCATATTCATTTTCTTCAAGCACTTTGTATCTCTTTTCCTTTTCTTTTTCCCACTCATCTGCACACCTTTATATATTCCATATAAAATATTTCATATCATTGTCTTTTTCAGACACTTATTAACATGCCAAATAAATGTATTGTCACTTAGAAAACAACTGGATGTATTAAATTAACCCTCCTTTCTTTTACATTATAAACTATCCCTTTTTTTGACTGGATTCAACCTTGTTCTCCACAGAAAACCAAGAAAGATGCCCAATAACTCAGTTAACATATAGCTTTGAAAATTGTACACACTGGGTCTATATTAGCTCATCACAATGCAATTGCAGCAAACATCAGATCATCAAACTTCATTCAGCAAAAATCATTTCAGTCATTCACTGAATTTACCGAGGGCAAGTAAATGGTTGCCCTACAGCACAACGGACTGACAGCTATGCAAATTGAACCCACACAGTCCCCATACCTCACTCACTATATATACCAATTCTAAGATTGCACTACAGTGGAGAAAAGGCCAAGTTGTGCTGTAGGGCAAGTATTTACTTGCCCTCCATAAATTCAGCAAATCGCTGAAATGATTTTCGCTGAATGAGGGTCGACGATCTGGTGTTCACTGCAATTGCATTGCAATGAACTGATATAGACGCTACATACCATCTAAATATGCTAATGTTTCCAAAATATATGACTTTAACCTATATACCATTTTTCTTATGGACAACTGAAACACCCTTCACCAATCTGTTAACTTCTGAAATTTTTATAACTTATCTCTATTGTTTTATCAGTACTTGTTTCCTTCCAAACTTAACTGTTAGAACATCAGTTTCAGTCCTAGTAAAATAAATTCCTGCTATTTTCACCACATCCCCAAAGCCCTTACTTTTTGATTTATTTAACTGTAATCCTACTGTACCTAAAATGTGTTCTGTGCTGTAAATTACGTCTTTTATTCATGTTTGTTCTTAGCTAAGACCAAATCATCTGCATATGTTAACATTAATGGTAACTGTATTCCTTCCTTAGCTTCCTATCTACCTTCCTCTAACCTCGAGCTATATGTTTGTATGACTACATTTATTACCAACGCAAACAGTCACATGCTCAATGGACAACCTTGATTTACTCCTCTTCTCTATCTTATCCTTTTATCTACCCATCCATTCACAATCACAGACAGACAAGAATTTGCATAAATTGTCTTCACTACCTCCTTATTTTTTATCCTACCTCATATTCTTCTATAATGTTCGTTTCTCCATGATCAATACTATCAAGTGCCTTAGAAACATCACATACTGTTATGTTTCCTTCTCCATCCCCTCATCTATGCACTCAACCACTTCTGTAACCATCATTCACAGTTAAGTTACTCTTTTACCTTTAACCCCATATAATCCTTCGTCCAATAATTCCTTCATGACACCCAACATTCTTTTCTGAATCATCATCATAAATATTTTATAGTCTGCATTTCCAAACATAATTGGTCTCCATTTTTTTTGTTTCTTCCCTTACCCCTTTTTTCATATAAATTCTATAATCCCTTACAAATATATTTTTGTTTTATACCTTCCTCCATCTATTCACTCAATATTTCCAGAAAAAAACATATTTTTCTTCATCTAACATTTCTATATAAAATTTACACCCTAATTCAGCTGGATCTGGTGCAGATTCTTCTTTACCTTTCTTTTTTCATTTCTTCCACTATCTTCTTTCCATTTTGTACACCGCATCGCATTTTTTCATACATATTCTGTACGTCTTTCCACTGTATCCATAATTTCCTCTTGCAAATATTTTGACTGTCCTTTTTCATCCTCCTTAACAATTAGTTTAATTACATTTCATTTTCTTACCCAAAATACGGAAACATTTTTCTGATTTTTTTTACCCAAATATAGGGAAACTTTTCTCCCTTTCAAATAATACTTTTATCTAAATATTATTCTTTCAATTTTTCTTTATAATATTCATATAACTTTTTTTCTCCTTCTAAAGACTTTTCCCTTCCCCTTTCTCTGTTATAACAAATTTCTTTTTGCTTTTTATATATCTTTTCTTTCTTCGATTGCTCACTCTATCTCTCTAATTTTAACTATATATATATATATATATATATATATATATATATATATATATATATATATATATATATATATATATTAAACTTTTTTTACACCATCCACCACTTTGAAAAAAATGCTTAACTTGTCTTCATTGTCATATCTTCTTCCCACATATCTCCTCTTTTTAAGACACTTTATTACTGCAGAATTTCCTGGCAGTCTTTGTAACTCTTTTCCTTCTTTTATTATATTTTTGTTCACTCTTATAATTGCCCATACAGCCATATGTTCTGAAAATTTTGCTTCTCTAATTCCATTTTTTTACTTTTATAAACAAAATATAATCAGTGTTTTAAGTAACCCCTCTTATACGTATATTCTCTCAGTTTACCTATTCTTAACCTGCCATCATTTACAACCTCTCTCAGCATGTTTACTTTTTGTGCTATTTTAACTTTCATCTTTCTTAAATTGCAATTAAAGTCCCCCACTACCACAATAGACATATTTACTTTTACATAATTTTGAATTTTCTTAAACATGTGTTTTCTTTCAGTTACATTTTTATATGCATAAAGTATTACTATTCTAAATTCCTTCATCCCTTTTTTACATCACACACTAAAACTTTCCCTGCTACCACCACCACTATTATATTTAATATTTTGTCTTTGATCTCTTATTTTTTTAATAATACTGAAATACCTGCACATGTATCACTCCCTATAGTCCATACCACTTTTCTTTTCAAAATCTTAAATTCCACCCTTTTCCTTTTATCTGTGTCAAGTAAACAGATGATCTGTGTCAAGTGATTACATCTGTATCTATTTTTTTCACACCATTCAAACACCATCATTCTTCTAATATCACTTTTCATGCTAATCACATTCAGTGATGCTATACTTATATTAACCTTTTTTTTTTGTGATTTTTTTTTTCAGTTTATCTTTTGGCCTACTTCTGCTTTTAAAGTTACATAAACTTCACATACTGCAGTCCATAATTTTCCATCATTCACAACTTTTTAAATGTCATGTAGATCCTGACATAAGCTTAGGAAAAACTACAATTTAATTCAGTCTCATTTATCTCAGTCATTCTGAACTGTAACAACAGTTTTCTTTCTAACTGTACATTTAAATAAATACAGCCCTTCCAGACAGATGTGTTACTTCTCTTTTCACATAATGAACACATTTTCTGCTAATGCAAACATCCCAAAAGTTATTTCACAAAAAGCTTCAGTTCATATATGTATTAATGTCCTAATGTCAGACAGACTGAATCGTAAGGGCGTAACAACATGGTCTAAAACACAGTACTTGTTTATTTACTGTTCATACTTTGTTTCAGCAACACAACAGGCCTTTTCCTCCAGCTCTCATCAGCTCCAGTCTGTCTTCTCTGCATCTGCACATCCTTTTCTTTCTTTCTGCAGTCTTTTACTGGAACCAGCTACTGCTCCTGCATAAGTCGTTACTCAGGAAAGGCTGCTGTGAATCTCTATTTGCTGCTTCCTGTTCCATCTTCCTGGAGCCCAACACAGAGCATGCCCTTAAATTCAGTTACGTCCGTGGCCAGAGATGTCCTCTTTGTAGCCACACCATTGTTTAACAACACCCTTCAGTTCAGTCTGTCATCTCCTCACTGCCAAATTTTTTGTCTGTTACCGCATTCCACTGCAAGGCCTCTGATTCTTCTTCCATCATTGTTTAGCTGAAACTGCTAGTCCCTTACACAATACCCATTCACAACATCTAATATGTACCTCCCTTATGAACACACAAACACACACACACACACACACACACACACACACACACACACACACACACACACACACACACACACACACACAAACCTTTATGGGTCATGACAACACACTAGGTTGTTTCTTTGTTACTATAAAACACTGCCTCACAGACTCTTAAATCTTTTTTACCTCAGCTTCTCAACTGGTTATGTTATGTACCTGAAGCTTGTAGAACAACTGCTGTGGTTTCCTACACAAGGGTAGCCTAACTGCTGACCCTAGGGACTATAAGAATAGTTATGTATAGTTATATCTATATCTATCTATCTAGTTATACACATGTATGTATGTGTATATATAATAATGTGTATGGGTCTACTTTTGAAGTTTCAAAGTGTCAAATTTCTTATGGTCGAGACTATTAAATTGAAGTTCTGAAACCTCAAATCATTTAAATGGAGATCGCCGTACAGCACAGAACAGTATATTTACCATTTTCCACTCTGTAGTGCGATCTTGGAGTTGGTATATTTAATTAGCAGGAGTGTAGGGGGCACAAAATAGTAAAAAAAAAAGATTATTTTGCTTTTTTTTAATTTAAATTTCAAAGTTTCAAAACATCGATCTTATGATCTTGGTAATGAATGAGTTTTGGTAGGGATGATCAGTCTATATGGACAGTGGAATTAGGTAGACTGTACTGGCTATGGCCTTAATGACTTTCTAGATCAATTGCATAGCATACACCTATGAAGCTATGAACTTATAAGTGGTATATAACCTAAGATACACAGTTTTCTAGAGGGAATATATGGGAAAGTGGTTACTGATTTGTAGGTGCTTCTGTTATCTGTCTTGATGATGGGAATGGTAGTTGGGAAAAAGAGAAGAGAAGTTGGAGAGATAGGTTTGGTGAAAAAATATAACTAGAGGGGGGGAGTGCAGGAGGTACAAGGAGTTACAGAGGGGGATCTAAAGTTATGGTTAGGAAGATAACCAGGGATATGCAGAATAGAACTTGATAGGACTGGGCTGTGGCAAGATGGAATATTATTTTTGGTAGGAGGACACAGGAGGGGAAGAAACTTCTGGACAGTGGAGAGAACTTGTAGTAACACTGTGAAGGTTTATGGATGGAGGAATGTATGTGGTCCTAGGATGTCTTGGGAGGTGCTTATGTTTTTTTTGGTTCTATAAAGGTTTTGATATTCATGAGGGTTTCATATCTGTCCAGACAGTTTTATATCTACAGCTTACACAGAAATGTAGTGCACATTCTTATCTTTTGATCAACATCATAACATCCATGTGAATTCTAGGACAGAGGGCAATAGGAGAAGGTTCTTATTGTTGGTTATCAGTTGTGTTACTTAAGATGTCAACATTTTTTCTTTTTTGCTTTCCCCTTCTGCTTCATTCCTTCTGGCTGAGCCCAGTGCTGTTGTCCATCTCTAGATCTACTAGTCTCTCCTACAGCAATTTGACTATCTCCATTCTAAAGCTGGGACAGCATGGAAGGTAGGGGCATCCTGGGGTTGGTCATGCCATTGTCTGTTTCCACCAGGGAATTTTTTTATTCATGACCTGCCTCTAAGTTCCCTCCTCCCATACATTCACGTCTTTATGTCCAGCGACTACAATGCTCTATAGGCCATTCTTCTCCACATAGTAATGCATAGACAAGCTCACTCCTACCCTAGGATGACCCTTCCCTCACTACCAGTGCCTCAGATTCCCAAGGCACTGACTAAACCTAGGGTACATGGGCCTAGTCCATGCTTTATCCCTTTTACACCATGGCACTAGGCTGACAATTTTTATTTCTTTGCAGGGAAATGATTGCTCTGTGGACTCATTTGTATACTAATGGTATCAGATTTATAATGTGTATCCTGCAGTCAGAGCTGTAACTAGGTAATTATCTAGTGCTCTAGGTAATTCTCCAGACAAGTACCCAGCTAAATCAGAAGACCAAAAAATAAAGTCTTCCCAAGTTGAGATCCCCCCCCTCCAAAAAACAAAACAAAAACAACAAACATACACAAAGCTCTTCTGTAACTGTAGCAAGCTGCTGGCTACAGCTGTAAGACACACCGTTTTGCAGTTCTTAGCACTTCTAACTCTTCTAATTGCAGTAGAGGCACAAATCCAGTATTGCCATTCATGTATGAAGCTGCAATATAATTGCTTCACAAATGAGTGCAAGTACTGCACTCATCCTCAGGGCAACCTCCCCCTTTGCCTCACACTAGTTATGGTTCTGTCTGCAGTAATGGTTCTAGATACATTTTAATTAGATACCTTCTTTTGAATGGCTAGAAGTACTTTTCTGCAAGGTTGTATGCTGTACCAGTGGGACATGTAGACTTGCAGTAGGTCTGGCACTAAAATCCTGTTACTATATTAAGCTTCTCTGTAAACATTTATTCTACTTAATAAGACCTGTTTTTCTTCTAGGTGAATGTATTTGTATGCTAATTATTTTGCATGTCGTAGGATATTTTAACTATGTCTAAGTGAGGCTCTTGTTATATATAAGTTCATAGGTTCATAGGTAGATACTAGGCTATCTGCCCTAGGGCATTTATAAGCCTAGCCAGAGTGTATTTGTCTTCCGCTTCCCTATTAGATTAGCCTACTGTGCCTCTGTAAAGTAGGTCACAGATGGTACCCTTTTAAGATTAGTTTACTGTGCCTCTGTCTAGCAGGGACACAGAAGAGATCCCAGGGGTGAATTTGCGATTTCCCATCCACGCGTCCAGATTTTGCTTGAAGAGGGTCAGCGAGGGGCTATGTCTAACATGGATTGGGATTCTATTCCAGAGTGAGGGGAGCCTCTGGGAAATTAATCTGTCCCTCCAGCATGTCCTATTTATTTTTGTGCTGAGGTTTAAGTCCCTAGAGCGTGTAGCTCTAAGGGACTTGGATTTTTTGAGGTGGAGCATGTCCATTAATTCTGGGTTTGACATGGCTTTGTACATCAGGCATAGATCGCCGCTGAGTAGGCGGTAAGCAACTGAGTAGAGCTGGAGTTTCTTTAGTCGAGCTGCATAGGACATCTGTTTGTAGCCCATGATCCTCTTGGTGAGGTACTTTTGGGGTCTCTCCAGTTGCTGCAGGTGTCGGGTAAGGTACATTCCAAAAGGGGCACTGTATTCAATTATGGGCCTGATGAGTGACGAGTAGAGGGGCACAATGACCTCTCTTGATCTAGATGCGAACCCTTTCCTGATAAGGTGGGCTATATAGAAGGTCTTTCTAACCACTTTGGCAACGTGATTATCAAAGGAAAGATTACTATCTACGTTGGTCCCCAAATCTCTAACTACTTCTTCCGTACTTAATGGATTACCACCTATGTGGTAATTTGTGGGCACCTTGTTTTTCCCAAAGGGGATGACTATGCACTTTTTAGCATTTAGCTTGAGGCCGTGGCTCTGGCACTAAGCATCTGTCTCTGTGAGACCCTTTTGGAGGATGCTTGTGTCAGCTGGAGATTTGATTATGGCCCCCAGTTTGCAGTCATCTGAGAACTTTGTCAGCCATAATCCCCCTGTGTTAGCCTGAACCTCAGAGAAGTATATACCGAAAAAGAGAGGTCCCAGAACTGAGCCCTGTGGGATGCCACTTGTAACTGGTTTGGATTCGGACATGGCACCTGTGATTCTGACCATGTGGGTTCTATCTCTGAGCCAGTTTGCAACCCATCTTGTGATATAGGGGTTGATATTTAAGCTGGTAAGCTTATTTATGATGCCTGAGTGGGGTATTGTGTCGAAGGCTTTTGCGAGGTCCAGGTAGGCTGTGTGGACTACCTTGCCCTCATCTATGGCTTTGGTAACTGTTTCAAAGAAATCAACTAGGTTTAAGAGGCAAGATTTGCCCTTAACAAAGCCGAATTGGGTAGGGTCCAGTGTCTGGAGGCTCCCAATGTCTTTGTTTATGAGTTCCATGATAATACACTCCATAGCTTTACAGACCAAACTAGTCAGGCTTATGGGGCGATAGTTCCCAGGGTCCGTTGTGACACCACCTTTGTGGAGTGGGACCACTGTAGCTGTACGCCATTCTTTGGGTGCATATCCTGTAGTAAGGCTAAGTTTGAACAGTGACTTAATGTGAGAGTTCAGTTCTTCTTGGAGCTCGTGTAAGACACAGCCTGGGACACTGTCCGGTCCCATAGATGCTGTGTTTTTTGCTTTGAAGAGGGCAGTTTTCACCTGTGCATCTGTGATGTCAGGGAGGTTACATTCAGTTGGGATAGGCATTTGCTCCTTTGGGGGGAAGGGGGGGGGGTTTGCACTGAATCTGTCTGCCAGGATGTTGGCTATGTCTGTAGGTTTGGTATATTTTGTATCGTTATGCAACAATTCAGAGCATATCTGGGAGTTTCCACCCATATTCCTAAAATAACTAAAGAGGGCCTTGTGATTATCTTTAGTGTCTAGGGAATTTTTCTTTCGAAACTGGCCTTTGATAATTTTTATGAGGGATCGAAGTTTCTTGCTAATACTGATCAGAGATGCCTTCCCTTTTTGGGATTTTGCTCTGTCATGTAGTAGCTTCCTCCTTCTGTTGTATAGCTTATTTATGGCCGGGGTCCACCAGACCGGTCTCCTGTTTTTGGAGGAGTGAGTCTTGGTTTTATTTGGGATAGCATGAT
This sequence comes from Protopterus annectens, assembly GCF_019279795.1. NCBI lineage: Eukaryota > Metazoa > Chordata > Ceratodontiformes > Protopteridae > Protopterus > Protopterus annectens. Next base: position 563,243,980 of record NC_056751.1, read on the forward strand.
CCATGCATTCCTGCAGGTGCTCATAGAATGCATTTGTAAAGGATTCTGTGGATTGGGCTGTATTATCCTCTGGCCCGGGGGCTTTGAAGGATTCCACCTCAGTCTTGAGAAGTGCAAAGTTGGCTTTTGAGAAATTCTTTACAGTGATTTCCTTGGCTGGGGGTGGGGACGGGATATGGATGTCCAGGGAAGTTTGTTTATGGTCTGATCTTACCAATGAGGGGTTTACCTCTGGTGTGAAACATAGAGTCCCCATGTTGGTGATGACCAGGTCCAATATGTTGTTCCGTCTTGTGGGAGTGGTGACCAGTTGTTCCATCGCGTTAGAGTTTATAAATTCAAGGAATCGTTGGGTGAGGGTGTTTGGGCTTGAGTAGTTTTCCCAGTCAATGTTTGGGTAGTTGAAGTCACCCAATAACATAGTGTTTGGAGAGACCTTCATATTCTCCAGTGTTCTCAGGAATGCCAAGTGGGGTTCCTGTAATAGGGCGGGTGTTCTGTAGCAGGCTAAGAACTGAAACGCAGTTTTGCCTGCTGTTAGTTGCACATGGATGGTTTCCAATGCTTCGTGCAGTGCCACTAACCTGGAGGTGTAGGTATCTTTGATGAATATAGATACTCCCCCTCATTTTGTCCTTCGGTCCGAGTGTTGGGGCCAAAATGCATGGCATGAGTTATAACCTGGTAGTGCTGGGGTGCTCTCAGTAGCCTTGAACCAGGTTTCTGTTACTGCACAGACTTCGATTTTCTCCATACTGAGGAGAGCCTCGAGTGCGTGCATCTTGAGGTTTAAGACTTCTGGCATTGAGTAGCATTACCTTTAGTTTTTTTATCCTTGGGTTGTCTATGGAGGTGGGTTTGTCCTTTGAGCCTTGCCTAAAAAAGGCACTATGGGGGTGGCAAGAGCCTTGGCCAGTATACGAAAGCCTAAGGGTGACAGGTGCAAGCCGTCCCTAGCGAAACAATGTGGCTTGTCGAGCATGTCATCCCAGGCTGACAGACACAGGATCCCCTTTGAATGACAACAATACTTTAGTCAATTGTTGAAACTGATCATTTTGTCTTTATACTGTGGCATCATTCTATGTGAGGGCAAGATTCTACTCAAGGTCAGGGTCTTACCAGCCTGGGCTACATGGTCAGAGAGCTCCTCTATGTCTCTTTTCATGTAGTCCAGGGAGGTACGTCTCAGGTCATTCACACCAGCATAGACAATGATGGAGTCATACTTGTACTTGCTTTGGAGTGACCTGAGTGCTTGCATTATGTGGCGGATCCTGGCACCCGACAGGCAGCTTACAGTGACCTTCTCCTTGTTCAGTCTAGTGAGCGGGAAGTCAGTGTGCCGGACAATACAGTCCCCTATAAAAAGTGTATTTGGTGTGTTGTTTGGCCTTAAGGGCTGTGACTGTGAGGCACACTGATTTTGTGAGATATGTGATTCATGGGTATTGTTGAGGGGTGGCTGTTGCTTGGATATCTGCTTAGGAGGTCTTTGTTGTTTAGGCAGATTTTTATTTAGAGCCTCCGAGTATGTTTTTGTGTGTTTATGTGTTTTGTATGTAGATGCAATAGGTCTGTACTTATGACATGTATTCTGAGGATGGGTCGAGCATGTTGGCTGTGGTCATTTTGCTTATGCCAAATTCTCAGTCAAAAGAATATTTGCGGAAAAATGCTTCACCGGGATTCAATAATTAATTAAAAATAATATGATTGACGACTGTTGCTATTTTATCATTTTCTAAGAAAGTTTTTAAGGATTTCTGAAATATAAAATATACTGTCATAAGATGGGGTGGGAGGTAGATGCAGTGGGAGGTTGGCATAATGGTTAAGGTGCTTACCTTAGAAACACAAGGTATACAGTTTGATTCTCACATGGGGTAATTGGCTAGGCTTAAAATGTCCCATCAGGGCAGTTAGCCTAGTACTAATCTATGAACCTATGAACTTATGTCTTGAAGAGTAATGTTTATTTTAACCAAGAATAAACACATTTTTTTTAAAAGTTGGAATACAAAAGTCAACTGTGACTCAGTTTTGACCCTAAACTTGGAAATTAAGCACAATTCTTTGCATAATAATTTACTTTCATAAACATGTTTTGGTTACAACAGTTTCCTATTCATTGTTAGTAGTTTTCAGATTTTCCTTCAAGGGTTTATACCATAATTCATCTCGCATTTTACGGATTGTATAAACAGAGCTCTGTTATTCTCAGACTTGTCATGTTATATTTCCTCTCAGCATTAGATTTCTTACGCGGAAAGACAGCATCACAAGGAATTTCTGAAGTCAACTCAGGACATCTAGGCACTTCTTAAACATGTAAACTGGAATTACATGGTATTTTGAATACTTAACTATAGAATAATTAAAAAATGAAAGAAATGAAAACGTTGAAAATAAAAGTCATGTTATGATCTACTCATTGGCATTTGAATTTCAATTAAGTGAGTTATTTAAATCTAAAACCAGTGTCAGTATTACTATACAGATAAAGAATACAACAGAAGTATTAAACTAATTTAGTTACACACACATATTTAGTTATGTACCATTATTGTCTATGCACTCATCTTAGCCAAGTGATAATAAGCAATCAGTCCACAGATCATTATATTCTGGCCAGCAAGCCATATTCAAATGTTTCCTCCAAACACAATGAGTTTGAAGAAGAAATTGTATTGCTCATCCAATTATATGTTTACCTTGCAGGTGTAAAGGGTCCTAAGATGCTTAATTAAATATTAATTCTGGTGAGACTCAACCCCACAACCTATGAATGTCTATGTGAAAAATCTACTACATTATTTATTGTGCCAGGGAGTCAGATCAGGCATTGTGTCATGGATTCTAGTTTGTTCATTCTTTCCCAGGTGACTTGATATTTGCAGTTCTTTCCATAGTCGGAAAATTCACTTTTGTTTTCAATTTACCTAGTTGCGCAACTAAAAGAGTATGCATGTGTCTTTCAGGTTGCTTTTTACGTGTTGTGGTGACCATGTTATGTAATATTACTGTTGGCTCACTGCACCTCAGCCATGGAAAAATATTTTTATTTAAATCATGCATTTCTTGCTCTGAAGAATCTATAATACCCTTCAGTACTGCTGCATAATTTTCCAAAGCCTTCTTTTCTCCATAAGTACATGTGGGAACTATAAACTATCTACTGAGACTGGTTCTGACTGCTTTAAGATGAATACATTCAGATCTGGATGTTCTGTTAATAGATATAGGCAACTGTACAAATAGGATGCTTGGAAGTTTTGATTCTGATGTATTAAATCTAGATGCAGAGAACCAGTGATGCTCTTATGTGTTTTGCTGTTTAAACTATTACATGAGCAAGTAAAAAACAGTGTTAAAACTAACTGAAACATTTCCTATAAATAAAGGGATTTAATAAAATGAAGGAACTAATATGCGAACATGGAAGCAAAACCTTGCAGCTATAGTCAGTCACCACAGTTTTACTTCAGAGTGTGGGGGAAACTTTGTAACAGCATATCCTGAAGGCAGTGAGTTGGGGACCTGGGGCTCACAGAATTTAACAAGTGGACATGAAAGGGCATTGATTATGGGTCATATTCCTTAGCAGTTAAAGAAAAAAAAATGCTAGAAATATATCCACATTTTTGACCTAGTGGAAGCTGATGGAGGCAGCATACTACAGAAGCAAAGGTGCCAGGAGCAAAAGACCTGGCTTCACAGTTAAAAGCTCTATGCAACTGACAGTTGGGCAGCTTCAGAGCAAATTCTTGGACCAAATGAGTTGTGAGTTTGTTTTATGGCAGTACTTATTGAATGAAAACTGTAGAAGGTACTGTCATTATTAACTTATTTGTTGACTTTGAATGAGGCTAACAAACTCAGGGAACTTCAGCCTACATGTGGTACAATCAGAGATTTCAGAAGGTGAGAGTAGCTGACAAATCCTTGAGATGTGAGGAGCAGCAAGCTGATATGTGGCAGGGAGTGATGACTGCTAGGTCAAGACCAGCTGGTTGGGGGAGGTGGATGATTCAGGGATTAAACTCAGGCTTGCATGTCCTTTGATATAGGCAAGTGTGTCTGTCTGGTATGTACATTTGGACATCTCTATTCTGTTTGTAAAAGGGTCCAACCAGCAGCAAGAAGTTGGCCCAGAGATGGGTCTAGCTTGTGGAGGTTGGCTCCAGGGTCATTACAAGACTTGGGACATATGGATATTCCTGTGCAGCAGGTCATGAAAGGCAGTGGTGCATTTTTTGGGGAATCAGGAGGAAATACCTTTTAAAGGTTTTCAATAGAAGTAGATGGACATGTTCACTCATTAGAAAAGACTTTTTTGTCAAGTTGTTAAATGATTATCCTGACTGGTAAATGACACACAAGTTGCTGCATAGTTTTATGAAGGGGTTTTCCAACAAATTATTAGTAGCTAAGGAATGTAGTTCATGGAGGAATTTAAGCTCATTTATGGGTAAGGTGGAAATTATTAAGGTATTGCTATACAGAGGGTTAGAGTAGGGTAGCTGGTTTGTTTTTGCCCCCCCCCCCCTTGAGGCTTTCAGAATTTCATTTTTGAGCTTAATTCCCAAAGGGAAGCAGGGTGCATATCAATTGCTTCATCATTTTTTTAACCTGGGTTTCTTCCGTTAATGATAACATTGATAAAAAGGGGGTGTGGATGCAGTATACATCTTTGGATAATACTGTTAAGATCATTAGGCAGTTAATAGGCCCATGGTTAGTGAGGCTGGATATATAGTTAGCCTTTCATCTGCTTCTAATTTGCAAAGAGGACTGACCCTGGTTGGGTATGCAACTTGAGGGGCAACATTATTTTGACATGGTGATTCATATGGGCTGTGTGTTGTCATGTACCACTTTTGAGAAATTCTGTATGGTCCTTCATTGGTGCTGGCACCAGAGAGATCCTAGGCAAAGGACAATTCATTACCCTGATGATTTTTCGATTGTGGGAAATGGCCAACTGAGTCCAAAGAAATATTTGAGCAGCCTCCTTGGATTGTGCCAGGAAGTTAGAATACCATTGGAGAATGAAGAGATGGAAGGTCCACCAAAGTCTTTGGTTATCCTGGGGTTGGCAGTTCAAGTAGGGCCATAGTCATTCATGCTGTTGCAGCCTAAAATGGATGTATTCAGGGAAATAATTCAGGAATTTTTGAGATCTAAGAAGGTGTGAGTCAGGGAAGCGATGGAGCTCCTTGGGCTTTTCAACTTAATTTACAAAGCTGTTACACATGGGAGGGCATTTACAAGATCTCCCACTAATACCCTTTAGGTAGGTATCTCAGAAGCCATTATTTTCTTTCTGTTTCAATTTTCAAACTTTTCTTCTTATTATACAATTTACTGCCTTTACAATTGTCTTATCTATAGACAATTTCATTGTGTCTTCAATTTTGCATTCCATTCCATTCCTATATCATTTGCTGAAGTTCTTGTTCAGAGTCTGCCTGTAATGTCACATCATCTGCTTACAGCAGTTGATCTGTCACCATAGAACTGTTTAATGTAGCCCATCATCAGTACGAATAGCTGTGGACTCAGAGATGAACCCTGATGTATACCCACTCTCAATGAGAAGCTCTCTGTGAGTCCAAACACTCTTTTCACTTGTATCATCGGGACCTTGTACATAACCTGTACTAATTCTACCAATGTTTATTGGACTTCAAACTATCCCAACATTGTCTAAGTTAGCTTTCGTGGGACCTTGTCATATGTTTATCCAAGTACAGGAATGCTCAGTTGAACTCCTTCCTCATCTCTAGCATTTTCTCAACTATGTATCTCACTGTAAATGTAATTTGTTTCTGCTACATTCTGATCTGAATTCAAACTGCTGATTTCCCATCTTACTTTTTACTACTCTGCATATTAATTTATCAATTACCTTTCCAGAACATTCATGCCGTGTGATAGGAGTTTGATTTCTCTATACTGACCACATTGTGTGATCATGTGATCTTGTACACCATCACTAGAGTGTTTATTCTCCAGTAATCTAGGATATACTTTTCACTCCATACTGCTATGAATACCCTCTCAAGCCATTTCTCTCCTAAATCATCTGTCACCTCGATCCTATCTGCATTGACCTCATCTCAGCTTGCTGCTTTCCCCTGACTTAATTTTCCTTAGTGCTGTTTTTACATCTAATAGGGTGGGCTCCTCTTCTTCTTTCACTGTAGGCAGTGTTTTTGCAATACAGTTTCTATGGGGGGGGGTTCTTCATTTAGAAGCTGATGAAAGTACTCCTTCCATCTACCTCTGATGATCTGTGGACTGATAAACAAGTTTTATATAGCCATTGCATAAACTTACGGCTGAATATATACCAGATCACATTAATATTTTTTTAATAGCTTTTATCATTTGCAGGTCCACAGCTTTTATCATTTAGTCCCAGAAGTGCAGGAGAATCCTGTACACATTCTGAAAGAGTTATGGATGATTGGTGGTTAGTAGGGTTTACCATCATACAGTCGACACTCAAAAGACATTCCTACCTTAAATGTTGACTAAAAAGTTGAACACAGAATGTTTAGAAGGTCAGACTGTCACAAACACACATCCTGTTGTAAATTTGACCTTTCTCAACATCTGTAGACTATAGTCCAACACTGCACATCATGTGATGTGATGATATTGCAGGGGGTAAACTCCCCCAGCACCCCCACTGCACCCCCTGCATATTATATTTTCCAATTCCGAGATTGCATTACCATGGGGAAAAGGGTAAATTTCCCAATCCCTATTGTACCCCAATCTCTAGTTACAAGATAGACCTCATCTGTGCGAATGCACTGTGCATTTGCTGAACCAGGATTCACACAACTGAAGGTTTGGCAACATGGGTCAGCCAACCGTAATTTGAAATCCCATGGTCGCTGAGCCTTCCATCGGAATTGCAAATGTAAACTGGTTAGTAGTAGTAGGGAGACTGTTTTGGAATTCTTGGGTGTCTAGCACTAAAAAAGCTTATGAGCTAGTACTGTGAGCTTGCTGGTTGTTTCACGGGAATTTACTGAGAAAGGATACTTCTTGGTCACTCTGCTTATAGATTAAGATTTAGTGACTCAATGGGTGAAACAGGAAGCCACCAAGACAATCAAGGTGCACTTAGTGACTTGGAGCTTGTCAGCTAACTGTGTGGATATGAAAGAAATTATCAGATATTGGGTAATGGTCAAATTATTGAAGGAGATGGAACAGATTAAGGGAGTTATGCTAAACACATTCAGCACTATACTAGTGAGAATTTGTTAATGGTCATTCTGAAGGGTGTTCATAGAGTAATGCTAGATTATCCTACATATACTTTGTATGCCACTTTGTCAACTTGGCTGAATGCAGGTCTATTTTGGGTTACTGAAGTTTAAGCTCTTTGAGGTGATATAAGAATAAAGTACAGTGTCCAAACGTGTCTTATCCACAAACAAAATTCCAATAAGTGCAAAGGAAAGATACAACCACTAGACAGTTAAAGTTTTTAATAAATCACAAAGTTTTCAAGCACAACTACTCTTCCTCAGTGTAAAAAAAAAAATCACTCAGCATTCAAGATCCCATTAAGTACTCTAAAATAGTTATATAATAATAACAATCAATAAAACCATTAAATATGATAATTAATTAATTAATAACAATAATTTATGCAGCAGTAGAACACAGAACAACTTCTTGTAAGGAATGAATATGTGTATACCTACCTGAAGTAAGATGCAAGTAGAGAGGTGACTACCAATGCTGTAAATGACAGATAGGGATCATACTTTTTTAAGTTTAGAGCACTTCAGAGGGTTCACCTTTCACCTAAATGTGGAGATATTATGACACAATCTGAAGTTGTAGAATATAAATGCATCTCTATACTAAGAGGCTGGGCTTGAAAGGGCCTCAGGGCCAATAGACTAGTAACTTCCTATGATCATATGATCCTATGAAGAGCTGATTGTACACCTGGCTTAAATGCTACTGTTAGCATTAAGCTAATGTTAAAACTTAAATCTAATAGATTGTAATAATTGTTGTACATGTTTTATATATCTTATTTTAATATTTTCTATTTTATTTATTTGTTCTGTGTTCTATGGCTGCATGAATTAGTTTATATTAACTAATTAATTATCATATTTAATAATTTTTATTGGGCATGATTATTATATAAAGGCGTTAATGGTGTGGTTTCAGTTTATCATGTTGGCTCAATAAAGGACTGTATTTATCTGGTACCTCCTGCTTCATTTTTCCAGACTTTGGTTTGTTTTTGGTAACCTAGGGGTAATGATATTAGTAAGGTGCAGAAGAGAAAACAGTTGTCTAGGATGCTGATGGATGTGGTATTAGTGTAAAAGTCATACTCAAACAAAGTTGTAGTCTAGCCTGCAATCATGCTAAAGTTAGCTTGGGTTGAGGCTTTGAAAGTGGAGACAACTTGGTAATTTATAAATCATAGGGTAACCAGGCCAGTTCTCAAGTTAAATGTCTGTGCTTGGAGTATTAGAACTTGCAAGGGTCCAGTCTGGCATATATACATACACAGACACACACACACACACACACACACACACACACACACATGTGTATATATATATATATATATATATATATATATATATATATATATATATATATATATACATAGATCTACTTCAGTAGATCAAACTTTTACTAGTCCGAACCACATATGGCTGAGACCATATGTTCGAACTTGTAAAAGTTCGAACACTGACGTAAACCCACATAAAACCAAAAAAACACAAAACTAAACATCTATAGCAGGGGGGCTATACCCCCTGCACCCCCTTACTTTACCAACTCTGAGATTGCCCTACATTGCGTAAATGGGAAATCTTCCCTTTCCACTCTGTACAGAGATAGCCATTCAGTCAGATTGGACTTTGAGTTTGAGCATATGGTCTCAGTCATATGTGGTTCGAACTTATAAATGTTTGATCTACTGAAAGGGACCCACACACGCACACACATATATATATCTATCTATCTATATATATATATATATATATATATATATATATATATATATATATATATATATTTATATATATATGTATATATATATACACACACACACATAAAAAGAGAGAGAGGAATAGAATGGGATTCATCTGTGCAGTTGTGAACCGGACTTGTTACATTTTCATTTTGCATCATTTTTGCAAGAGTTGTTAGCCTCAAGTTAGATGAGGGTGGTAATAAAATAAATAAAAAATAAATAAAAAGATAAATAAATATTGCAGAGAGACATATAAGATGGGGGTATAAAATGAGTTGTTAGTGGTAGAGTTTCTGATTGTGTTTCTGGTGGGTTGCAGTATTAAGTGAGTTTTATTCACTTTTTAATTATTTGGTCTCGTTTTGGATAACTACAGACAGGAAAGGGTGTAACAAGCTACTTAGATGTGGGCAACCTGATGGGTTGTCACCATGTGGCTTACCCCCTTTTTCTTTCCACTTTCCTTTCCTGGGCCATTTAAAAGGATTCATGGATGTTGGAAAGAGTGGACAACACCCAAGGCCTTGGTGATTTTTGTCATGCTTATGTAGAGTGATGCCACTTAGATTTGGGCTTTGGACAGATTGACTGGTATGGGCTGTCAGTCTTGCTGCCCGGTTGGGGTCAGTTCACCACACTGAGGCTTCTCATAGCAGTTATTTTAATTCTGTCTTTTGGGTTGAGATGTCAGATGTTTTGCATTGATGTCAGTGATGTCATTCGTGTTCAGCTGTCATACTTTGTTGTTTCAATAAGCTAGGTCACAATGGCTGTGTGGTATGCATTGTGTTTTGTGGATCATTGCCCATGACAAAAATAACCCTCTCACTTTCTTCCGCTACCGTGACACTCCCACTACACCCCTCCTCTAGCCACTCTACTGGTCAATATGTAGGTACTCTGCATGTTCTAATATCACAGTTAAATCAATGCCTAACATTGTTTACTGCACTGCCTTCTAACTATCTATGTAACTGTAACTATATGTCTGTATTTTTATGTATTTGTCTTCTAGATATCTATGTAACTGTAACTAGCTTTCTATCTTTATTGTAATCTTCAACATGTTTAATGTCATGTAGAGCTTTTCTCCCCAGGCCTCCACTGAAAATGAGCTCACCTAGGCCCCGGTAAACAAATGCAATGAATAAATAAAATAATAACAAATAATGATTTGAATGGGGATTGGCAGACAATGTATTGCTATCATCTGATACCCTTCTGGGAGAAGAGGCAGCTAAAGTAGAAGTGTTTACACTATAAATATTAATGTAAATCAGGTGGGAAACAGTTTTCTGATGAAGCTGTGACAGTTTGATTTACATCTCGTCATGATGGAGAAGCAAGATATACCATCTTAACATGACTGCTGAAAGCAGAACTGGATATTGTAATGGTGAGTAGGAAAAGACGTGGCATGTTTTCTTAGCAACAAAGCACTATTCTCTTGTAACAAGTGGTATCTGCTGGCATCCCAAAAGACTCAGAACTTGCATCTCTAGTCTTCTCTTGCTTTATTACTAACCTGCTTTGAAATAGTTACAATCTAAACTACTTGTTATATGACACAGGCATCACCATGGCGATCAACATACTTGCTGAACTACAAAGACATTTACAAGCTGATTTCAACAACTCCTTGCTCTAATTATTTTCAAATAAACAAACACCGAACATGAATAAAGTGAGCATCATGGTACTTGGCTAAAGCAAAAGACTTACTAATGGACCTATCCTCGAAATAACAAACCCCCCCCAAGGACTCTCTTTACTATTTCTTATGTCAGAAATTCTTAGGAATAGCAGTTGACCCAACATTCTCATTCCTGTCACAAAGTGAAGGAGAAGTCAACAAATTTCTCACCCAACTCAAAGTTGCCAACAAACTTTTATACCTTTGTACAATGGATGCCAGACATGCAATTGTGCTAAATGTAGTTCTACCAAGACTAGAAATAGGCTTCCTGTCTTAGCTAGACAAACCACCTGCGACCTTGACATCCTACAAAAGACTAAAAACAACATTCTCAGACTTTTTCATGCTGGTTATTGCAATGGACTTCACTGCATCATTTTGTCAATGCTCAATGTTTTTCACAGATAATCTCAAAGCCTAGAAATGCTTTCAATGAGTTTTCTACCTAAAAATGCAGGATCATACAATCTGGGTCCTAACCATGCATTAAAATTTCTCATAAAGGATGTTAATTTATCTGTTTTCCAAATTCTAGGGGTTAATAAATTCCACTACAAGCATACCCTGCTATGAAAGCATTTTAAACATGTGCTGGTATTACGTGGGTAATCTCCACTAACACATTGGTATTTCTTGTCTTAAAACTTTGTCTCAAAATCTTAATTATTATACGAGCTCCATAGGAAATATTATCCAAGCCTCTAAAGATGGTATTTAAATCGCTCTAACTAGCCAGAAACCAATAGTAAACAAGGCTAAACTCTACAAGCAGCTGTTATAACTCAGATTTTTATACTTTAATGTAATCACTGTAATATCATTAAACTCTTTCCAAAATAACTTATTGTGAACAGAAATAATTTTATTGAGATGCACTATATTCCATGATGAGACTAACGACTGCTATTTATAGTGAAATCATTACCTCCAAATGATGACTGGTGTTTGTTCATAAAATATTTTTCATCTTACAGTATCATTTTCTAATTGAACCCCTAGAGTATGGTTCAAAATGTATCTGCTGATCAAATTTTACACCCAGATCATTAAAGATATAAATCTCTTGAAAAATAGTATAATTGACAGGATATCGGTATTCCTTATTAGTGTTACCAAAATTAATCACCTTGATTTTATTCACATTAAAATACATGTTGCTTTTATATCTAGGACATTAAGCTATCCAGATATCTTGGCTTGTTACATATCTCTCAGCTTCTTTCAGCAAGAAATCTGTACAAAGCCATAAATAATCAAGGGACAAAGGCCCAAAATAGACAAACTTTAAATATTGCCCTTACAAACTTAGAACATTGATACAATTACAGAATTTGCATTTGCATGCTTTTCTTAAGGGTTTAAATTCAGAAATTCAAAATTTTATTCATTATTTTCTGACATCAGTTCTCAATAATTTGTCAGAAAACCACAGTTTTATGAGAAATAGACAAACTATACTGGGCAAAAATCTGGACATTCTGTGAAAATCTGGACAATTGAGAGACATGGTTTGTTATACTGGTCATCTGTTAATGTTATTATAGTCCTGATTTTAGCATCATCTGCATAGTTACATAATCTTCTATCCCTGGAATGAGGTAAACTGGACATAAAAATAATGAAGAGCAACAGTTCTGAGACAGATTCCACTGAGATACCATGTATGTAGAAGCACCTTACATTATCTTTAATTCTTACTTGGCATTATCTTTCATGTAGCCATTTGCTCACCTGTCTAAACAGAAAACTGTTTATATTCTTTTCAGTCATTAAATCCAGTATTTCACAATGCTATACAGTATGAAAGACCCTTTAAGGATCAAGATAAACAGCATTCACAGATAGACAAACATTCAAGGCCTTCCAAACAGACTACCAACCTGGTACAAATCTGTGTTGGAAAATGGATACCTATTACATTGTCAAAACTATAAAACCTTGAACACTAAAAGATCAAACTTGTATGTTCGAAGTTTTATAATTTTAAACAATGAAAAAAAAAAATAAAAAAGAAGAAACATAAAGTAACTCTTGTTAGCAAGGGGAGAAAGCCCCCTGCACCCCCCACACCCACGCTCTTTAAATATACCAACTCTGAGATCGCACTACAGTGTGGTAAAGGGAAATCTTTCCTTTCTGTACTGTATTGCGATCTGGGAGTTGGTATATTTAAAGAGCGGGGTGTGTGAGGGGAGCAGCCCCCCACGTGGGGGCTGCACGGGGGCTTTCCCCCTTGTTTGCAAGAGTTTCCCTGGGAATCATGAATCTCAGCGCAAGGACAGTTTTAGACTTGTGCCGAGCATCCTCATTACAGATGGTGCAGCAGCGCCATATCAATATGTATGAGGGCGCGTGACGCACCCTCGACGTGCACAGGAAACATGTGCAAGTACAGGGGGCATGTACAAGTGCTCTATGGAGGCATAAACATGCCCCAACAGTTGCACAACCTATTATGCTTACTATTAGAGCCCGCCTCTAATAGTAAGTCAACAATTCAGTGTCCATGGATACCGAAATGTATGCTAAGCATACAAGAGTGTCCACGAACAGTGAAATAAAATTGAAGTAGTAAACATACAAGCACATAGTGGAATGTTGAGCCCCGTCCCTAGAACTTTCACAATTAGTTTCCCCGTGTCCCTATTTTACATTTGTATTGCTGCAATATTTAAAGTGTAAGCAAAGGCAGTGTGTTTGCGCATCGCTACCCTCCGCCAAGCGTAGCTTACATATCAAAATCATTCAAATAGAGAAAAACATGCAGAATCAGTGTAAACGTCAATAGTGTAGTGTTTAGAGCATCTGCCTAATGAACAGGCATTCAAGTCCAACAATAGCACATATCATTTTCCAGGTGGAATAAATGTCGTTTTGCTGTAAAACCGACATAAGAGTATCGCATGAGATGTTTAACTAAATGTCATTCAATCAAAGTGGTACTGTCATAATGAATAAGGCACTAGTAAGCAGGTGTAAGCACAAATAAGCAGCAGTAAACATATATTAGTACCAGTAAGCAAGTCTGAGTGCGCTTGCACGGGTGTAAGCAGTGCCCAGCATATGAAATGTATATAAGTATGTACAGATATATAATATATATATATATATATATATATATATATATATATATATATATATATATATATATATATATATATATATATATATATATATATATATATATATATATATATATATATATATATATCTACATATATATGAAGAATGAATGTCGTAACAATAAAGCATACAAAAGGAATGAGAAGGGAATCAACAGCAACTCCAGTATTATATAGTGCTGTCAGCGTAAGTCATATCAAGCTGGGCAGGAGAGAGCAAAGCACTGTTACTCACACCACAGGCAGGATATTACCAGTGGGAGTAATATTGTTGATCTGCTAAGTCTACTTTACAAACAGAGGGTAGTCCCTGGTAAGACTACCCAAAAACTGATATGCTGTTTGGCCATCCCATAATTACACAAGCAAGGGCAGGTATGTTCAAAGACTAAATGGTGGGAGAGCCTGAGAATACATCGGTTGGGACAACATACATGTAGGACCCCTAACGCTCGAGACAGGGCATTGTGTGGAGGTGTGTCATGACTGCGATAGCAACTGGACAATGGATGGTATGTGTGTATGTTGAACTCGTGTGGGGTGGAGGAACTATGGGTATGAAATTATGGATCCAGACATGTCAGGGTTGGATGGGCTGGTTCTAATTGGACCACCTCGTGGAGGTCAACGAGTTCGTTATAATGTATGCACACATGTATATATCTATATGTAGAAGTACATTCCCTGTAACACATTCATTCCATTTGCAGACATAAATAATATGAATGTGCCCTTACAAATCTTGACAGTAGATAGAATAATAGGTTGTGCATAAAAGGGAAGGGACAAAACTGCTAAAATGCAGAAGTGTGTAGAATGTCCAAAGTCAGTGCTGTGCTGAAAAAACAAATGTGAGGACTTTCTATAACTATGGAATCATTCCTGTGATCTGCCTGCTACGGCAATGCCAATTACTAAACCAGTCTATTTGTAAAAGAATTACACCGAACTCGTACATAATTAGGCTGTCATATGCAACATGTGTGTTACCACATAGTCATACTTAATTTATTGTAGTGTCATGTTAATGGGAGTAAGGATGTAATGACGTATAGAGTCTAATCTTGAAATAAAGATATGCGTTTCCCATGTGGGACAACCAAAAAATTGCGAATAGTGTCCTTTTGGTTGCTCATGTCACCAATGTTTGTGGACTGAAAGTTTGGGATTTCTGAGGATACGTGGATTGAGTCAACCGATGGGATGGGTCTACAGGAGTAGGGAGTGGCCAATGTGTATTGTGGATACACTGCGAATCCAACTTGAGAATGGATGACTGCAGTATTAGTGAGGTGTTGGGGTGGGTAATTGGGGAACCAGGAGTCATGGGTATATGGGTATATATGCAAATGAAGCAGCAAAGCAATAGTGTATTGGTTAGAGCATCCACCTAACAAAAAGACATTCCCATTCCAAATCCCACTGCAGCACATACCATTTTCCATCGATAATATGTACATGAACATATTTCGACATCTGTCCACTGTATAACCTGTAAAATAACAATTAAAAGTAAACTGGAGCGAAGTGTCAGTGTCATAATGAATAAGGCACTAGGAAGCAGGTTTAAGCATATATAAACACCAGTAAGCATGTGTAAGTGCGTTTGCACGGAGTATGCATCGCTTTACAGACACACACACACACACACACACTCACACACACACACACACACACACACACACACACACACACACACACACACACACATATATATATATATATAACATCAACATCCCCTTTTATAGGCATTTTGTAGATGACCTCTTTCTCCTATGGCATGGTACTGGTGCCTCCCTGGTTCTATTCCAGCAACAATTGAATAGACAGGATGGCTTTTTGAAGTTTACTGCACAGTTCTCTGAGACCTCTATTGACTATTTGGATACTACCATCTACAGGATAGGGGACATGTTTCACACAAAATTTTTCAGAAAGCCATGTCATACCAATTCCTTTCTCTCTAGGGACAGTATGCATGACCCAGCAATATTTCACAACATAGTAAAAGGGCAGGCTTTGAGACTTTCGCGTCTCTGCTCTGAGGACCGGGATTTCCAGATGGAATTGAAGGATTTAGAGACATGTTTTGTTAATAGGGGATATTCATCTACTGAGGTTAGTGGTATATGCAAACAGGTAGCACATTTGCGAAAATCTAGGGGTAAACCTTATTTTTCAAATAGAGGGCAAGATACATCGGTTCCATCGAAATCAGGGCATCAGTCCTCGTTGATATTACCCTTAGGCAATAATACCCGCTATATAGAACGTATCATCTTGGATAACTGGGGTATTTTAATGATAGATTCGAACATACGAGAAGTGGTAGGGAATTGTCCACATTACGTTTATAGTAACAAGAAAAATTTGAAACAGCTATTATGCTTTCCGGATTTGTGCTATGATAGGAATATTGAAATTTTACCATGGCAGTTTGGCACCAAAAAATGTGGCTCTTGCCCACAATGTCAGTTTATTGATACATCTAGGTTCTTTCGTAATTCGAATGATGGGAGACTATGGGAGATCAGAAGCAGCTCCGACTGCAACACTAGGCACGTACCTGCTTCTGTTTCTACGTAGGAAAAACGAATAGGTCCCTCAGAGAGAGAATTAGGGATCATATGTATGCATTTGGCAGGAAAGAAACATATAGTGCTATTTCTAAACATATGCTTAGGTATGGTGAGGACCATAGGTTTATGTTTCAAGTATTACATGTCATGAAATGTGATGTACGGGGTGGGGATCTTGTTAATTTGACAGAGGAGATGGAAATCAAATGGATTTTACGCCTAGCAGCACACAGGGGTGCTGGGTTAAATGATCAAGTTCCCCTGAAGCCAATTTTAAAAGCGCGACCTCTGAGATAGTTTATAAGAATTTTTAGAGTTGATATATTCTGCATATATTCTGATATGCGCTTTATTTATTATTTATCGTTTTACTATAAATTAAATTATACGTTTTCATGACAATGGTTGTGACTTTGTAATCAGGAAATGACGTATAGTTTCAGGATATGAGTTGGTATATTTAAATGTTTGAATTCATTGTTCTATGTGTAATGTCTGAGGAAGAGAAAGTTATTTCTTGAAAGCGCTTACGTTTTATTAAATCTGTTTTATTTGCATTTTGGACTGTTTTTTTGGCTACGGTGATACCATCACTCTCATTTGAGCACTTTGACTGTTATACTGCACTATTTATTGTGCGTTTCTGCCACCATCGTGCTGCTGGGTTACTGTTTTGATATCGTTGCTTCTGGGTTGGTGCTGTTTTGACTATATATACATATATATATATATATATATATATATATATATATATATATATATATATAAATAAATGTATACATATACATATATATATATATATATATATATATATATATATATATATAAATAAATGTATATATATATATATATATATATATATATATATATATATATATATATATATATATATATATATATATATATATATATATATATATATAGATAGATATATATATATATATATATACATATATATATATATATATATATATATATATATATATATATATATACAGATATACAGCGATGATAGGAAACAGCACACAAGAATGACGTATGTTCACAGGATATGCCAATGGAAGTGAGGGGCCCAAGCAAGAAACATGAAACACGTAGCATGACCTTTCACCCCCCTCCAGCCAGACACAGGAAGCATACACACAAACCCACAAACTATAAATAGTCCAATGCTCCCCAGACCAGAGGCAGGATACAACCGGGGGGGGGGGGTACACAGTGCATCCGTGAAATCTAATCTTGGAAGACAGACAGGAGCGTCCCTTGTGGGACACCCCAAGAATTGACATAAGAAAAAAAGAAGGTGATACGCCAAACATTCTGGCTTTGGTGTGTACATATCCAGAATACAAGGGTGGGATGATCCGTGGGTCGAGACAATGTATGACATGGGTCCTGTTAAGTGAAGATTGAGCAGCGTGTAGTGGTGTGTTCAGACCCGACCAGGACCCAGAGTAAGGATGGGTGCTGTAGAGGAGGTTCAGGTGGGGTAACTATGGGTAGCTAGTTATGGGTCTAGGTGTGCATGTGTTGGCTGATGTGGGCCTACATGGATAGCCTCAGGGATGTAAGCAAAAGTGTTCATTGGGCAGAGGTGTCACACAACAAGCAGCCACACCCGCTACGAGTCCCACTGCAGCTAAGTGTAATCTACACGGCAAGGAACTGAATAACCAGATATATATATATATATATATATATATATATATATATGTAGAGGTATGTGTGTGTATATCTACCCACAGTGACATAGAGATATAACTCTCCCTCTCCATAGTACAAATGTATACATACAGAGACAGAATACATATACATACCCACATATAGATATATACATATGCAGACACCCATAGACCCATATGTTGTTAGATATATATAGACAACAATATACAAATATATACATGTATGCATACACATACAGATATATCTGTATATAGTAATGTATGTATATGTAATGTATGTATATATATATATATATATATATATATATATATATATATATATATAAAACTGTAAATATACACATGTATATAGCTAGGATATGATACAGCAGTTACAAATTACATATGTTCACAGGCTGTGCATATGGGGGTGAGGGGTCCAATCAACAAACATGTAACACGTAGCATCAACCCCCCCCCAGCTAGGCTGGCGAGACTTACAGACACACAATAAAAGTAAACACACCACTGCTTCCCAGACTACCGGCAGGATACTACCAATGGGAGAGAACTGCCAGGTCTAATCATGAAACAAAGACATTGATGTCCCTTGTGGGACACCCCAAAAATTACTGATCATCGGAGTCAGTCCCTGTAATGATTTATCCAACCAGGCTGTATACGTACATGGACCAGTAGGTTGTGCAAGCCTGATGACCCATAGGTCGACACAAGGTACGACATGTGTCCCGACACGTGGAGAGTGGGCAGTGTACTGGTGTGTTTATACCTCACCTGCACCCACAGTAAGGATGATTGCTGTAGAGGAGGGGCAGGTGAGGGAACTATGGGTAGCTAGTTATGGGCCTAGGCATGCAGGTGTTGGCTAGCGCAGTTGTATTAGGACTGCCCCGGGAATGTAAGTAATATTCCGAAATGGGCATAGCTTACGTCCATACCTCTCAACCCCTAAGACCAAATCCACTGGACAGGACTTAAACCATTGGGGGGAACAAATAGGGACCATACCTCTCAACTGTTCCTGATTTTGACTCAAATTCTAACTCCGTCCCAATTAATCCCTCCTAAAGCTAGTGACTTTTGGAGGAAAGGTGGTGAATTACACGTAATGAATAATGACAACAATTAAGAGCTATAAACTTCATTTACCTCAGAAAATGTGTATTAATTCATATGCTCTGAGTCTGTTAATGTGTCAAGTTAATAGCACTAATATTTTAAATGCATCCCTGATTGTCTCTGATGTTGTCATGACTTTTCCCTGATTTGGTTGATATTTGTCCCCAATCGTTTGAGAGGTCTGATAGGGAGAGAAAGCACACATTCCACTTACAACCTTAGAAAGATGATAGAATAATAGGTATGCAGTAGCATGACTGGGCTGAAGGATGTGGGTTCCAAAACCCAATTACTTGTTTGTATTGAATGGTGTCACTTCCCATGTATTAGCCAGACAGGTGTAGATTGTAAGAGGAACACACCAATAGTATGAATCACTCTGGACAGGCCGTGGATTCCGTACAGTCGAACGGCATGCTTACACCTAATGGGCAACCATTCCTGATACTGTAGTCATGTAATCCGATGTAATAGGCATCACAAGTTAATATCGTAGTCCTCACTCCCACCCAGGGGTGTGAGTGTCTGATGCAAACACCAAATGCAGTGTGGGAGCAAGCGGGTGTAAGCCTGTTTGGCCACCAGTATGCGAGTATCACACTGGTGAAGCAATGTAGAGGCTAACTGAGTGTAAGAAACTGTAACCGGAGGGTAGCATTGCTTAGCTCCATGCAAACCCACGCACACCCACTCACAACTGCATTAAAGTGCCTTAATCACTCCATATTTATTGGCCTTTTTCTGCCCAGTAACAAAATAAATGGCCTCTGCAAGGCTCAAAACCAGGACCCTGCACACCACAGCCAATGTGATTTACCACAAAGCCATGCCAGATATACAGACATCGGATGTTATCACAAACATATCATCCAGCGCAGTTATTCAACAATATAGGAAATGTATTCCACAATGTAGATGTATGTGTGTGTGTTTATGTCTAGATATAGATACATACATATATATATATATATATTTATAGATATATCAAGAACATCCCATGTGACAACAAAGCATTAAAAACGAATGAAAAGGGAAACACCAGCAACGCCTGTACTATGTAGTGGTGTTGCCCAATGTAATATCAAGACTCCCTCAGACAGACATGTGTAATTAATACACACAAACAGTTGTACATTGGCCAAAAACATCACTCTGTGCATTTTATTTATATTAACACAACAGTTCCTGTCCAATCATTATGTCAGATCAGTATTCTTGCAAGGTGCTGTGTGTGACATCATCATCATGAAAAAGGTAAATGGGGTAACCATAGAGGGACCGGTAGTGTCGTGTGTACAATGGAGTCGTCTGCATCACGTGTATCTGGAACCTTTAGGAATCATGTGCATACCAGGATCATGTGCCTGAGAGACAGGGGTGAGGACAACTGGAGTATGTCGTGATGCAAATTAAAAAGGTTACATGTGTCCAGTGGACACATTTGTGAAATGGACAGATATGTATGGGGCAAATGTTGTTCTAGGAACAGATTGGCATTTTGTTTCCGTAAGGTGAGAGTGGGATGTGAGGGAAGGAGAGTAGGTATGCTTGTGGAGGATAGGTTGGGTAGGATGACAGACAAGACAGCATACAGGGTCGGTATATGACACATGTGGGAGATACACCTTGGACGGGGAGGAGTGTTCGGCAGTTACAAGCCCATGAGCCCCCAAATGGAAACAGTGGGACTGAGGTCCTCACCCAGGGGCAGCCACCACTGCACCAAAACAGCCGCAAAGCTTGCTGTGCTGGAGGCTGTCTAGAAGGGGCAGGCTCACCCTCTAAATGTGACACTCTGCCCTCGAGCTGGCGTATCTGGCCTTGAAACCCCTTATTGAGCCCCCTACGCACCACATCCAGGACTGTATGACAGCAGACAAGTTCCTGTCTGGATCTGCTCCCAGATGGGACAAGCCCCAACCTCAGTGGTTGTTTCACCAGGTGTTGCAGAGCCAACAGAGGTGTAGGTCCAAGGCTGGGCCCCAGATGGGCTGGTGTCCGGTGCCATGGCCAGCTGAAGTGGGACAGGAGGTTCCGCTGGGATCTCCAATCCCATACAGCCTATGGTGTTGCAGTTTTAAGACTGATATGGCTTAGTAATAATCAACAGCATTCAGAATTACTTATAGCAGCATGCATAGATATGACCATCAACCCAACACAACAGATGGCATACATTTGCAGAGAGAGCACAACACATGCATATATACTTCATGACATCTGTACAAAGTGTAGAAGCCTTGTGACTGCAGCTATGAACAGTGGCCCATTATTGGCATGTCACTGTGAGAACCTCAGACAGTGACTGTCATACCACTGTTTCATGTGACATATGTCCAATCAGGGATGCGATGGCAGTAACTCTCATCACTATTACCATGTACTGACTGCAATCCTCACACTACGCTTCTGCAGTTCACAGATGTGTGTTCAGTGAGTAACACAAGAAACAAATGGTTCCACACACTGACCAGTCCACAGATGGCCATACAGATGGGGGTTCTGTCACAAACATAGCACTGTATTGTGAGTTTTAAAACATGCAGAATAGCTATTACCACACACAACTTGTTAAACTGGCAGTAGTCTCAATGAAGCATAGCTACACTTACATGTTGTAGTCATGTCTGGCACATCACCCTCCTGTCTTTAGGCTATTTTCCACTGTGTATGTTGTTTGAGGAATATCCAGATATCATCTGTGATGCTGTTTACTAAACACCAGATCCAGGTTCCACTCACAGTGACTGTCATGTGCAAACACCAACATGATGTTCTTAGATATTGTACTGTGTTTCCATGTGATTGGTTATGGGAACGTCACCACAGCTGTTCCACATGCAATCAGCTAGAGGAGGACTGCAATAAGTGCAGAGGCCATCACCTGATCATGACCATCACTTACAAAACACAAGCTGCTGCTGAGCAAGTGTACAACTCCACATCCACCAGAGAGTGTATGGGAGGGACAGATAGAGGCAAAGTACATCAGAGAAGGGCTTGGAGACTAAAACCTAAGCATCACCTGTCACACACCTACCAGTACAGGGGTTCAAACCCCTGACTGACTAGCCATTACTATTATAGGTGCATGCAGTTACTCCATGTGCCACATAGCTGACATGTTGGTGTGCTGTAAGAACATATATGTGTGCTGGTGAGTGACATCTGCAACAGAGATATAGTAGACATACATTAGGTGTAGCATATATGGCTGTCCATATTAACAGATGTCATTGTCAACACAACCACACTCTCTAATGGACTCAGACACATTGCCACACTTTGCCAGGCTCTTAAATACACTTTGTAACTACTTAGTTTGCCACCCTGCAGTAATGCACAGGTACTACATGCACCACAGGGGATATCCTGAGGTTCCATGGGCTAGGGCATGTGAACGCATCTGACATCAGTCGGTATGCCAATGGGAGTTATACTGGGTGTGACTGTGGTTGGGAGCATCATACCCCAAATGCAGACACAATGTGCCAGTACTGACGTGCATGTGTGCATTGCTTCATGGGTGTGTAGTGGGTTGGCTGTGCAAGATGGCTGTACAAGGATGGGTGAAAAGTAATCATTGGCATCACGTCACACAACAATGGTGTGCAGTGTGGTTCAGGGTTGTAGTGTCTGCAATGTCCCATACAGATGGGTATTGTATGAACTGTCCTGTCATCCTGGTTACCATTGTGTATGGCCATTGCTTTGCAATGCATGCCAAGTCTGTGTTTGATAGTCCTTGACATGGACATTGCCTGGGATGTGCACGTTCCACAATAATGTACTGTGGCATGTACAAGTGTATCTGGTTTGGCTGGCACATGTTGTGTACACAGACTGCTATCATCAGATATGCCAATACTGGCCTGGTGTGGCAGGACCTGCTAATAGACAGCAGGTTGACCCTGCACCTGCATTGATGGCATGATACAGGTATTCCCTGGTGTCAGTGGTATCTGTCCATACAGGACATGTGTGTAAGGCATTGTATGGCCTTTGTGGATCACATTTGATGGCACCACATATGTTGCAGGCATCCAGTGGGGAACATAGTGAAGGCACATTGTCCGCAATTATGTGCCTATAGTACTGCTGGACAGGGTGCCATGCCCTCTGCAGCCCACTGAAATCACACCATGCTTACTAGCTGTCATCAATGTGCAGGATGGTAGCAACATAGCGGGATATTCTAGGCAAGTGTGTTTGTGTATGACACATGGGTTCAGAACATATTCCGGGTAATAGTAGGGTTGCATACTTTGTTCACCAGGCCTTTTGCCAGATGTAGGGGTATGGCTTGCCAACACAGTCCCTTGGCTGATTGACATCTGTACTCCTCGTGAGATGGACATTGTGACATATAATATGGACATATATAGGAAAACTACAAAAAACCCTCCCCAACATGTCCAGTGGTTAGACACTCACAGCCACCTCCACAAAGGCTCTGACTGTCAAACACACACACACACACACACACACACACACACACACACACACACACACACACACACACACACACACACACACACACACACCTGCCATGTCTTGGAATAAAATCCCTACCTAACTACAGCATTATGCAGTTACAGCATGCACTATGGAGATTACTGGGTTACAGCAGTCCCAGAGGTGTATTTCTAGGTGGGTGACATCAGCAGGATTTCCAAAGGTGAGTATGTGAATTGTAAAGAGTGTGCATACTCTTAAAAAGCATTGTTTCTTTTTCAGGCAGACACACACACACACACACACACACACACACACACACACACACACACACACACACACACACACACACACACACACACACACACACACACACACACACAGTTGGCCTGTCTGGGATTAGAACACCTACCAAACTAGTTTATCACACTACCGCATTACGCAGTTACAGCACATGACACAGAGATTACTGGGTTACAGCAGTCCCAGAGGTGTATTCGTAGGTGGGTGACATTAGCAGGATTGTCAAAGAAGGGCATTTCAAGTGTACTGTGAGTTGTACATGTCTGTTACCTGCGTGTACCCGCTGCTTACTGTCACGAAAACACATTTACACCCACTTATAACTGTTTAAAAGTATCTTATTCAGACCTAATTGACAGTATCAACAAGGCTTGCAGGTCTTGAACTCTGGATCATGCGCACTGAGGTCACTGGACTTACCACTAAGCCATCTGGGTTGTATACATGTGTCATGGATTTTATAATACACATCTTACTACAGGTATTCTACAGCATTGAAAACAAATGGGACAGTCACTTTGTGTACATATGTGCAGTACCCTTGAATGTACTGTACTCTGTGAAACAACAAAGACAAATATACATCTGTACAACTGTCATAACTACATATATATGTGCATATACACAGACACAGCTATAGCCACACACACATATATATATATATATATATATATATATATATATATATATATATATACACGTCTGAACACCCTTTGTGACACAGAAGGGTTCCAAAGGAACTGAAGTGCACACAAAACAGAGGCATCTCTTGTTTTATAACATTTAAATCTTAATCAGTTCACCAGAGAAGGGATGGTTGTTGTGTATGTTGAGTTTGGGGTGGGGAATGATGGCTAATGTAATCTAACCCAGGGATTGTGGAGTTTGGGTGGGGGAATGATGGGTATGGACTTACACCCCGGTGACCACTTCTGTGTCACTGCTCGACAGTGCATAGGAAAATAACATACCCAACTGTAGTCATTCTTTACTGTGTATTCTTTACCATTCCTAGCTATGTAATACTTTGTAGACACCAGTCACCACAGATGGCTACCATGGTGTGCAGCATGTTAAAAGACATTGCACATGTGTATGCCTGGCTACAGGGTAGTCACACACACAAACACGCACACACGTGCCAGTATTGTGCATACACATCTTGCCTATGTAAAGGTAACTAAGTACAGTGGTATGCAGTTGGGGTATGTGCCACAGAACACATACAATTACACTTACTCTGATTCCACTTCTGAGCTGGGTGACATGACAGGACTGATTACTTGCAGTGGGGAGGGTGGAAAAAGAGAGGTTTAGCAGTTGACAAGGATAAAGGTCAGTGCAAAAGGTGATATCTCTTTGGAATGCAGCAAAACCTGCTGTCATGACAGGATGCAGACACAAATACACACACATACAACCACACTTAGCCATTTGCTGACACACACACTCAGACATATGCTGACACACACACAAATACACACACACAGTTGCCAGTGGTGGGATCAGAACTCATGCCTATCTACAGATCACTATTACAGTACTACACAGTTGCGAGACATGCCACAGAGATTACACATTCTAAGGCAGTCAGAATGCCCTTCTAAGATTGAGGAGGACAACAACAGGGATACTGATAGTCACAATGTACATAGCTGTAAACCTGTTTGTTTGAAGTAGGTGTCCATTACAACCTCTATGCACAAACAAGACACATCATCTGCAGGTAGTACATAGGTAGGCCTGAGAGGTATAGTTGTAGCACAAAAAGAACCTGAACTGGAGTATGCCCATCTGTGGAATGGACAACTACTATCACTATACAGGGTTACAGTGGTCATGCTCATACACATAGAATCACAGAACCTGTTTGGATGCATTGACTCCAATTACACAAGGTGACAGTGGGCATGCTCATACACTTAGTAGCACAGGGCCATTTGGGATGCACTACGACTACAACTACACAAGGTTTTACTGGGCATGCTCATACACTTAGTAACAAAGGGCTTGTTGGATGCACTGACTCAAATTACACAAGGTGGCAGTGGGTACACTCATACACTTAGTAGCACAGGGCTGTTTGGGATGTACTCTGATTCTAACCACAGAAGGCCACAGTGCGCATGTTCATAAACTTACATGTACAGAACACATTGTAATGGACTCCTATTGTAAAGACACAGGTTTACAGCTATGTACATCTTACTTGTCAGTATATATGCACATCATACTGGTTTACTACCAGTTATCTTTATGTGGCCCATAAATTATATATCTGTGTCTGTGCTGTGGTGATACACATGCATACATGTACATGAAGTACTGACATATATATGTTAAGAATACACAATCATGCATGTGTGGACGTGACAGACAATAGGTTAACTGGGACACACAGGCAGATGCTACCTACAGGATGTGTCACACACCTTGCTGCCCTGAAAGGCATACATTGATAGCAGGTTGTGGACAGTGGCATTAGACTTAGAATCATGGCATGTGCAAGCATAATGTGTGAGCCACGTTGTGTAATGGTACTGAGGTGCAGGTGTCAAGATGTCCTCTCCTGGCTGTGTTAGTAGTTGTCATTATTAGCAGGACTGCTACACTAAGTATGTCTCACATTGGTTATATACACAATATCTGCTGCTGTCCATCACCTTACATGTGGCATTAGCTACCAAACACATTACTGCCACTCACAGTGATGTCATGGTACAAATGGCAATTGCTAGACCAAAACAATGAGCCAATGTCCTGCTGTTATTATGAGGTTGTCCAGTGTCTGTCATTCTGGGCTGTCATGACTGAACGACATGCCTTCGACAGAGAGCACATGCTCCATGTTTCACGTGAGTGTGAATAATACCTAGATCGCATTTACCCATATAGTTGTATTCCAAGGTAAATGTCCTACACACAGAAGTAACACCCTGACACCTAGAAGACAATTGCATTGGATGCTTATGCTAACCAGTGCTAAAAGTGTGGCTTTTGTAATCCATTTGCTCAATGTAGAACCTACAATGGGGAAAACTGACATCTGTGCAATGAGGAACACCTGGCTGAAGGCTCTGTAGTGCACAATTGCACTACTACCATATAACACAGATCCAGACATGTGGGCTATAACACTGGTATGGACCATTCCAGGTGGTGGTGTCCACATATTCATAAAGGCTACTCACATGTAAAGACCACTACTCCAACATAACTCATCACAGATGAGTCAGGTACAGGTAACAGTGGCAAATGCTGCATTCTAGGTTGTATCCTCATATACATCCACCACCTTGTCCCCAGACTACCAATATACATCCATATGGGGTATGACATAGTATGGTAGACCACCAGATAACCTTCTATTGGTGGACTGTACCTAGGTCTACATCAACTGTGCAAAGTACCCATGTATAGACACAGCTGTATAATGTGTTATGCAATTTAATAATACCACTGTTTGTAACCAGCTCAGCTGTACACATACCAGGGTCCCTTGGATGTTGTCAGCATTAAAACAGTTGTCTGTTGCTGTACACCAGTAAACAACACCCTCATGGTTGGATATGACCTAACTGTACCTGCCCTGGATATGTACATCCCACACTCATACAACATAAATTACATTACCATAGCTTTCGTTATCCTTTCTACATACAGGTGGCTACAGTCATTACATACATGCACATGGCAGATAGCATGTTAACAGTACATAAGGTGTGATATTTATGTTAACAGAGGTAATATTCAATCTCTACTGGTCACCCATGATACCTATTATATCATACAACAACTCATGTGGCATGTATGTCATTAAACATGTCCACCTAATGCAATGCCTACAAACATACCCAAAATAACAGTATCATAGGACCTACACAAGGCCTGTATTGACATACTCAGGGAAATCCAGCTCTGCTCTGTATGTTCCTGAGTAGTCACAGGTGATATGTTCATGACATGTACAGCCATGTGTGCCCACAGCTCCTACAGATACCCCATGTCAACAATTGCAAGCCATACATACTGTGTACTGTCTGGACATTAGCCTTAATATCACTCTAGCCAGTATGTGCTGGGGTGAGATGTTTACAAGCCATAGACCTCGCACATGCTTGAATGAGTGTACTGCTAGCTCTAAAAGAGCACATTGTTGGCACTCTTCCAGTAAACATGAGGTGTGTGTGGCAAATATGATGTGCTCACTGTTAACCATTACAGTGCCCTGGCTTCACTACGGCACTGTCAAGTAACAGTTTGGAGGAGCATGACATGGAATAATGCTGTGTTTGTCTTGCTGATATGTGCTGTTGTCATATCTGTACTCTTGGCTACTCGGTGAAGGTGGTTGTGTCCTACCAGTACATGAATACAACATCCATTATGGTGTAATGCTTGGCTATGTTTCACACATGGTGTGGGGAAGGTGTGGAATGTATCCTCTTGACCTGCTAGTCCACTTACTGATGTAGACCACATATGTGTACATGTATTGATGTTTGTTTAGATTCCATGCATGTGCAGTGTCTGATGTTTGAAGGTGACTGTTGTCTTAGTACATCATGCTGTTACAATACAGCCTCAACATTGCCAAATGTATATCATGATATGCTCAAAGTACAGTAAGCTGTACATGAGGTATGGACAGATGTCTGGATATGACTACTAAGTGGTGGGGCTACTTTGCAGATGAATGATTACTAAGGACAGCTCACTGGTGTGTGACAACCATTCCTACAATAACCTGTGTAACTGCTAAGGTCTGGTTTTGTTAATTGAAGTGGAAGACAAACAATGTAGAATGCAGTAAGGGTGACACTGAAGGCAAACCTCTTGACACCTGTAAAATTAATACCTCCCCTGTGCATATATTGTGCATATATCAGCACAGTTGGCAAAGGAAAGAGTCAGTACACTTTGTAGTAAATGCGATAGTGCTGTACTTCTGTAATACCTATCATGAGACAGGCAGGTGTTTGACTCACAGTACTGGCACGTGTGTGTGTGTCCCTATATGTCAGGTATGGTTGGGAATATATCCCACATGTTTTTCACTCTCCTGAACATTGTTGTTGACCTCAGTACAGAGTGAAGTGTAGAAAGAAAGGCATAGGCAGGTGGTTGAACCTCACACATGTCAAGTGTCTGTATGTGTGCGGCATAGGTGTATATCTTTGTGAATGCCACAGTGTGTGTGTTTGTGTGTGTGTGTGTGTGTGTGTGTGTGTGTGTGTGTGTGTGTGTGTGTGTGTGTGTGTGTGTATGGCTGTCTGGTCCCTGGAGTGAGGCTGTATTTTACCATAGTGAAATGTTAATGCCCCCTCCCCCTATCCACTCAATGCAATCTAGTATCCCTGTTGATATCATCAATCTTAGACGGGCATTTTAACTGCCTGTTAACATTTACACACCCTGGGGTGTGACTTGTTGTTACATAGCCTACTGATGAACACCCCTCCCCAGATACACTCACTGCACTGTAGTATCCCTGTCAATGTCCTCTATCTTAGGCCATTCTGACTACCTGTACATGTGTAATCTCTGTGGCGCATCTTGTAATTGTGTAGTACTATAGTGATGATTTGCACATAGGCAGGGGTTTTCATCCGAACAATGGCAACTGTGTGTGTGTGTCAGAGTATGTGTTACTGTGTCTGTGAATCCCTGAGTGTGTGGGTGTGTCTGTGTTTGCATCCTGTCATGGCAGCGGGTATTACTGCTTCCAATGAGAAGCTACTATTTCCACTGGCCTTTACCCTTGTCATCCGCTATACCACTCTTTTACCGCCTCCCCGCTCCAGGTAACTATACCTGTGATGTCACCCACTATGGATGTGACGGCTCTGAACACAGTAGCTTACTACACAGCTATCATGCTCTTGGATCATTAGAACAGTAAACATCATTGAAACAAAAGTGCATGCAGGTATTGTCATAAAGACCTGTGAGTAGTCAGCATGTACATATGGGACACTAACCGCAAACACTGACATCCCCCGGCACATGCAACTACACCTGAAAGAGGAAGGCAGAACATCAAGATCAACATGTTGTTAGTGTTGTTACACATGATACATACTGTCAAACATACAAAATGTATTCTAAAACTGTAATACATGGTATGTCTGCTGCCTGTCAACACTACTCAACAATATTAATCTACAATTGTCTACCTAGTACATTCACCCTGTGCATCAGACCATATGAGCATGTCCCTGCACCAATGGTGTGGATGACAGGGATGCAGCACAGGCATCATCATATGCACAGGGTAATAATGTTTGTCAGAGGTCTAGGCTGCACCATTGGATGACATCCTGTGTGTGTGTTAGGCCCTGTGATAGCACTAGGCGTGTGTCTGTGTTATGCGTGTGTGCTGAGGTGCCCTACATTTGTTTCTGGTGTGTGTGTGTATGCATGCACACAGGTTTGGCATGTGGCTGGCCTACCCAGGGGTATTATTGACAGCTGCAGACTGTACAAGGCAGGTTTCACAGTTCACGGTGTCCGGCCATGGCCACGTGACTTGCGCCTGCCAGGGGTTGCACGGGCACTACCAGGCAGAGGTACAGATTGGGTACTGTCTGATGACACTTGTCCACTGGAATCGTGTCCCTGTTGGGACCGTCCAAGACCACGTGCATGTGGCCTGCTGTGTCCTGGTGTGGACTGCACAGCAGCAGCTGCACTGCTGTTGCTACTGCCACTATGGCAATGGGCATGTGCAGTAGCATGTTCACATAGACCAACAGGTGATATAGCTGACTTACGTCCATGTGCCCGATGCCTCACTCCCAACAGATGTTCCAGCACAGACATTTCACACTCGAGGATTGACATGTCATGGTCAAGGACTCCCACCATGTCACCCAATCGTCTATCCAAAACATCTGCAAGATGATGGTGAGCATTTGCAATTGCCTGGATGTTGTCAGTTAATGAACAGACAGCAGACCTCTGAAGCCTCATATCTTCTCTGTTGTGCCATTCAGCACGTGCCTGTGGCTCCATTACAGCCCAAAACATGCATCTGGTGACTCCAGTTGATGTGCTTTGTCTCACAGGGGTATGTTGGCCAGTGGTCCTCCTATGAGCAGCACTGGGCACATGCCTGTGTGGGACATCACCAGTCAGTTGACTGGGATCATGGTGTGCAGACACACCTTCCATAGTCTCCATATTTCCCTGTTCCATGCTACTACGCACCAACTGTCCTTCCTCTATGGCCAGTGGTGATGGGGTATGTGTAGACAGGAGAACTGTGTGCTAGAATGAGGGGGATACAGGTGGAATGGCAACCAATGGCACAGATTCAGCCCCTGACAACCCTGCCTGTGCCTCAATCATACTTTCATCATCACTGCTAGAGTCTGTGGGGACACTAACATCAGGTGGACTGCAGGAGGGCAACACACCTACATCAACACCTGTGAGGGGAAGACAAAAACTGTACATTACAAGTTATACCACACAGACACACACAGACACATGCTATGGCACCCAATGGCATGCAACATGCAGGTGATATGGCAGATGACATTCAGCTTAGACAATTATAGTGGTAGTTATCATACATCCCTGAATTGCACACAACAGCGTGCATGTTTTATAGCAGACGGCATGCACCTTACACAATTATAGTGGTATTTAGCATGCATACCTGTATTGCATCATTTCTGTTAGTAGCTTATGCCCCATACCTGCAACACAATGCATGTACTATGCACCATTGCACCACACTGCCATGGTGTGTGCAACATACACCACATGTTAACAGACCATTGCTAACCTTTGTACATCTGCTACTGCTGATTTGTGTTGGCCACTGCCCCTATATGTGAGGACATGAGCAGAAGGGTATGTCAACTGAATACTATGTTTGCCTGAGCCCTAGCTTGCATATCTCCCACCCAAAGCAGTGCATGTCTGCTCAACATTATTCTGCCTACCCCTGAGCTGAGTCTACAGACATTGTGCATGTGGCTGTACACACATGTTTGACATGGCTGTCCCTACTTTGCAATGGTGCCACAGACCAGCACAGGTTTACAGTACACCAGCCTGATGTGTGGCGTATGACCTTGCCAATCACATATATATGATAAGTCTTCTGCTGACATGTTGAATGACATGCATACATGTGTAACACAATGGTGTCCTTTCCAATCTACAGTATGGTAATGGTGTCCCAGTGTAGGGACATGTTATACTACCATGGGCCTTCAGCTGACACAGTGTTATCTGTCCACCCTACAAATATGCAGTGACATACTGCACATTGAGCTGATGTGCATAGCCATTGCAGGGAATCATGTGGCTTCACTATTGCTATACAGTGAGATTACTGACACAGTTCATAGCCATGACTGTGTTCACATACAATACATATCTAATGTGGAATGTGACCCACGTCACTGAGGTGTATACACACTGAACCCTAATGTGGAATGTGTGACACAGGTCACAGAAGGGTATACAGATGACACCCTTGAACATCTGCAACCATATTATTGATGCCTGGCAACTATGCCCACACATGGCTAACTTAGCAATACTCTATGTCCCACATGCCATCTGTGTGCCTCACACACATGAGGAGCAGGCTTGAGAGTGATGTCTGACACCAGCAAGGTGAATGCACTGTATCTGTGGCCTGATGTGGTTGTATGTGTATGTTGTGCATCACATGTATGTATTTGGATACTGTATAGGTGAATGCTTTCATGTCGTGACACACTCAAAATGTTCAAGACATGTCAAGTGGTGGTTTCATGTTATGCCTACACAAGCTGTGCACAGGCCTGTATGATGTTTAGTGTTTCATGTCTGCAATGTCACCATTACACAAAGGCCATAGTTGTATTGTGTTGTGCCAATGTACAACAGGGTGTACACACATGTACATCACTTCTACTGTGTGTGTTGCTTCATGTCACTGGCCATCCTCCATGGCCATGTGTACACATGTTCTGTCCAATGGGTGTGATGGCCATCTATTTCACATGGCAGTGTTATCCCATATGACATACACCCATAGATGTCATATGCTCCACTGAGGACAGGGTTATGCAGACAAAGGGTGATATGTATGGGATGTGAGACATTATGTTTTGCAGGATAGTTGAGCAGTGTTGCAGTCAGCCTACTACATGTTATGGACATGTCAGATAGCAAATGACATTGTGTGACATTCATAGCAGGGGCATAATCCACAAGGGTGTATCCTGTTGGGCAGTCATACTCCAGCTCCAACACATTTAGAGTGTGTGCACACTTATGCTCGCTGTACAGTACTGTTTGTATTCCTAACATGTGTAATGCTGATATGTAGTACCTGTCCTTACAGTGAAACACACCTCCACCATTGTATTCACAGTTGTCCACACATCTGGCAATGACAGTTTGGAAGGTTTAGTGAAGGCGTTTCATATAGTCTTCAATTGATTCACATGGGTAACCACTGTGATACATTGCAGGTCTGACCAGTGTCTATTAACAGGACCACCATACATTATGCGTACATGTGTTATGGCAGATAACATGCAACTAATATGATCTGTGCATTATCAAGCCTGGTAAATAACAGTCTCACCTCACAAAGGCTGCTGTCACTGCAAAATGCCAGAGGTACCTAAACAGGAATGTCACAGCAGTAAGATCATTATCCACACCTGCATGATAGCTACAGGGTGCAATGTCCAAGCTAGCACATAAGCCAGTAAATACACTATACTATGGGGTATGCACATCTGTGCATACATTGAGTAGCAGACCATAGTATGTGGCATGTGTGCATACATGCCTTGCATGTGATATTACATTACATATTGTACAGTAACACATGTAACTATGTGAAATATAGTTGTGTTATATGTGCAGTACTGACTTACCAGGTAACTCCAGGCTCGGTGGTTGAAAGACACCTACCTCCACAATACCAGCTAAAGCTTGTGAATGAAGGTCTGCAGGTTTCCCCAGGTTGGCCAATATCTCCTCAGTATGTGTGAGTGGGGGCTGGGTGAGTGACCCCCTCACCTGTTGCACCTTGTTCCCTGGTGATTGCATTAGCACTCTGTTTCACCCATCTTATGAGGTCAGTTCAGTGTTGGCACACCTGCTGATAGGTGCGATTGTGACCACCAACATCATTTACCCTCCTGCGGAGTTCCTCCCACAGAGCATCCCACTGCTGTGCATCCTGTGGCACATGGCTGAAGAGTGTTGAATGGTTGTCGAGGAGGTATGGGATGAGGACCTCATCCAACAAGCAGTTGTACACTGGCAGCCTGCTACGCAGCATACCTGGAAGACATAATGATGGAGACAGGTCACAGTAACTCACAGAGAAGTGCAGAAGTACAGATGAACATACATGTGTATCACATTTATTAAGATTACAAATAAGTCTTTGCAACTCTACAAGACACTAACACCACTGACATGTTTAAGTCACACACATTTGACACTTACTGGTGATGTGATGTTATCACCATATATGTGTGTGTCATGTGATGACAATGCTCATACTCCATGTGGATGTTGTCTTGACTTGGGCATGCCTGTTTGCCTGTACTGGTGTCTTTACCTATCAGCACATGCCTGGATGTGTTCACGTTAATGCAATTAACCTTACTGCTGTGTATATGTCACATATATAGTCATTTACGGATGTGACCTGTGACCCTGCAGACTTGTTCACAGAATGTATTACATGTATGTGTTTTGCCATATACATCTACATGGCACTGTACAGCTGTGCATCATCCTGCCATGTATTGCCTGTGTTGCACATGTGAAACACATGAGACAATAGCTAGCCTGATGGTATTTGCAGGGTTGGATATCAACTATAGCATGTATGGTCATAGTGAACTGGTAGGCTATATGCCCTGGGCCACTTATGAGCCTAGGCAGACAGGTTACCTAGCTGTAGGCAACAGATAGGTAAGTTTCAGTGGCCAGTTCAAGCAGTGCCACAGAACTGATCCACAGGGTTACTCATATATTTGGCATGCTGTCATCACACCATGTCACAGAGAGGGGTGATGTGCAGCTTCATTGGACAGGGATGCATAGTATGGCAAGAGTATGTAAAGTGTATGGGACAAAGATCTGTCAGGCATGTTGTGATCCTTGTACTAGAAAGGTGGATGTCCATGAAGTATGTGTTTATTTGGGATCAGGATGCGTTAAGTGTAGCTTGTCCAACATCTCTGGGTTGGACTTGGCTTTATTCAGGGTAGGCTGCATGCTACATAGTGGAGCTAGGGATTGGCAAGGGCAGTGTAGGCTATCTACACATGGGCAATAACCCTTAAAGGAAATATGTGATCTATTATGGGTCACAAGTGTTGAGCATGGCTGAACAATTATCTCTATATTCATGGATGATACCCTGTCATGATTAGGGGTGCCATGTAATACTACCTGACTGGTGTGGTGAAGTAACTATCAAAAGAAAGACTACTGTCCAGCTGCATCCCATACATACACAGTTGCCATTACATTGACGGCTGTCTAGGTGGTAATTCATGGGTACAAGATTTTTAACATAGGGGATGACAATGCAATACTTAGCTATCAGATTGTGGCCATACATCACACACTACACATCTGACACACAAAGGCCCTTCTGTATGTTGAACGCAGCACACATTGAGTCAACTATTGCTCCTAGTTCATAGTCATTTGCAAACATCAATAGGCAGATGCATTTTGTGTTAGTCTGTGTGGTATAGACAACAAAGAGGGGGAGTACCAGGAATGAACCCTGTATTACTGTGGCTGGCACTGGTTTGATGTGCGTGTATTAGTCAGACACATTCTGTAGTGTTGGTTCTGCCAGCAGTCCAGTTGCCAACCACTCCTGTGACATAGGAATATACACCTAGTTTACTGAGGGTAGCTGGAACACATTATGGGTGATGGTGTCCTAAGACCTGGCAAGGTCATGATATGCTGTGTGAATCAACCTTACTGTCATCTACATCTGTAGTGAGTACATCAAATACGTTGATCATGGTTCATGGCCTTACAGACCACACTCATTAGGGTAGTAGTGCACTATTTCCCATTATCAATGGTGTCTCCCCCTTTGTGGGGTGTGATAACTGTTGCTGTGCACCATTCAGTGTGTGCACAGCCTGACATGACACTATGATTGAACATGATATGTATGTGGAGAGCTGGATGATCTTACATTTGTGTAGGATAGACCCTGAGATGTTGACAGGTCCCATGAAAGCTGTATGTATGGCTTTAGACAGTGAAGCTTATACCTGCATAGTTGTTATTACAGGGGCTCTGTAGTGTACATGGATATATAACTATGTGTACTTGTTGGGGGTGGGAGTGGGTTTAGGTTCTCCAAGATCCTATCTGGATGAACAGGTGCTATTTTTGTAGGTGCAGTACTTCCCATGCCATAGTGCTGTGCAGCACGGCAGGTCTTGTCATTGCCATTACGATTAATGACACAGCTATAGAATGTTCTGTGGTTGGCCTCATATGTGGCTGATTAGTTTCACAGTAGCTTTGTGTGGTTTTATATGGTGTATCTGCATTTTACTGGACCTGACCAGGGATCACCTACACTCATGTGTGTTCACTCTTGCAACAGTTACTACCTTTTGTGGTACAGTTTAAATCATGGTACCACCAGTTTGCCTTCTTGTTTGTTTTTGGTTGAATCTTGGTTCTGTTTCAATGGCACAATCACTGTACGTATGTGACTGCTTAAGGTTCATTTGTATAGGATTCAGCATTTGCACATGCATTGTCCATCTGCATGGGTGCCATAACTGTCACCATTTTGCTCTTAGGAAGCATAACATTGGTTTGGAGACTGACTATGTGTAGCATACTGTTAGCCCTGTTTGTGTGACTATTGTGATCCAGGTCATTGGGGTTGATGAAATTCAACATGCATTGAGCTCAGGTGTTGGTACATGAGGAGACTTCCCAGTTCATAATGGAAAAGTTGAGAGTAGCCATCATTATGGTTTTCTGTCGCAAACCTAATCTTCCCCATTACAGCACATTATGACAGTTGGTAATCCGCGGCATGGTGGGTGATCTGTCGCAAGGTGCAATTTGAATTCCACTTTGGCACAAAGGTAGTTGCTCAGCATAATGCATCTGAAGTTATGCAAGTGCAACTAGCGTGGGGGTGTACATATCCTTCAGGAATATGGACACACCTGCGGTCCATGTGTTCCAATAAAGGATAATGGGCAAAAGGTGAGGTATGTGTTATAACATGGTCATGCAGGTGTGCTCTTCAGAGCATTGAAACATGTCTCAGCCACTGCACGGATATGTTCTCCATGTTAGGGATTGACATATGTGAGTCCATATAGTGTTTCTGACATGTATCATTGTGTAGCGAGACCCGCAGTTTATTGCTTGGCTGTCCCGGTACCAGCAGTGGACCTTCACTTGAACTGTGCATGATGAAGGTTCTATAGGGGAAGCATGAGCCCTAGGCAGTATCCAGATTCCCAGGGGTGGCAGATGCAGGCCCTGTCTGGCAAAGCATCATGGTCTGCCCACCGTGTTATCCCAGACAGACAGATACTGGATACCCTTTGACTTGCACAACTACATTAAACAATTGTGGAATACGATCCTTTTGTCCCTGTACTGCAGTATCATTCTGGCCAATGGCAGAATGCTATCCAGGCCTTGGGACATACCTGCATGGGCTACAAGACCTGACAGTTCCTACATGCGTTTCCATGCACTCCAGGTTACTGCATCACAGGTCCTGCAAAACAACATGGAATATGCCAGAGCCATTTGTATAGTTCAAAAGGTGGCCTGAGTGTATGGGTATGTGGGTAATCATGGCAGAGAGGCAGATGACAGTATGTATGCCCTCATATAGGTTGGTGTGTAACATAGTGTTAGAGTTTGCATTCACAAATGAGTACTGTTGGGCATGTTTCTGGCCACGTGTTCTGAGGAGTGGCACAATTATGCAAACTATGTCATACTGTTTGTGTATTTCGTTGTCTGTCTCTTCCAGCATGGGAGGTCACTTGATTGGCCAGATACTTAGAAGCATCTGTGAATGTGTGGGACTTCTGGTAGTGTGTGTGGGTGTCCTTACTGTGTTCTGGTAAGGGTATGTGTTGGTTGTGATGATGAGATGCATGTGTTAACCTACACCTCATGACTGTCCAGTCCAGTCATGGCTGTAGACTGGAATGCCTTCCAGCTTACCCCTGTAGCTGCATCCCAGACAACGTGTGGGGCATGGTGTTAGGTGGGTTTGGCAGTGTACATGGCATAGAGATTACATTCCCACAGGATGGCCACATACACAAAGCTGACATCAGTAAACACCAGTAGCTGACTAGTGGACATGCCTGTATGAGCATTCAGTACTACAAGTACCAAGTACTGTATTTAGTTTACTTATTGCTTATGAAGATGTTTTAGACAGTGATGCTCACATGTAAATATTTGTGTTATGGACGTGACAGCACTGGCTATTACGGAAATATTGTAGCTACCTTTAGCAGCAATCCTCCTCTGAGGAGCATATCACATCCTGATAGTTGATTACAGATGATGCAAGTGTCTACAGGTCTGTTTCCTTCTCTGGGTATATACTCACATGAGCTCTGTTGGGCGCAGGCACCCACTCCTCAAACAGAGTCATGTATCAATAGACTCTGATGCCACTATCAACATGATCAGGATATAATCAGATAGTGTAAGCCATCACTTATGAAGCAGCTATTACACATGGGCAGCAGTCTCCTACATCTTAAACTCTTACTGCAGATGTTACACTGGAGTTAATAATATGCAACCTGTTTCATTACCAGTACTGTGCACTACCTTACATATAGTATGTGCAAGTGGTTGTTAGGTTGGCAATGAGAGGTTGGGCTACACAAACCTGGTAGTTCAACCAGTGTATCTCTACTCTCAATATCCACTCTATGTAGGTGTGCACATAGCCATTTGGCCCAGCCCTGTAACAAGGGTCACTACACATTTGCATAACATGTACACATGCACAGCTGTTATTGCTTGCAAACAATACTAGAGAGGTGGATATTACATGTGTTATGTGCATGGATAGTTACCTAGCTCTTCCAATTTCACCACTACCCAGTTTCACATAGAACTATCACAACTGCAAAACAAACACATTAACACACAAAGACATACTCGGAGGCACTGATCAAAAATCTCCCAAAACTACAGAGGCCTCCAAAGCAGACACCCAAGCAACTGCCACCTCAAGACATAAGACATGCAACACATAGTTCTCAAAGTCAGTGTGCTAAACAGTCACAGCCCTTAAGGCCAAACACAATGCCAGACACACTTGTTATAGGTGACTCCATAGTCAGACACACTGACGTCCCACTCAACAGACTGAACAAGGAAAAGATCACAGTAAGCTGCCTGTCAGGTGCTAGAATCCGCCACATAACACAAGCACTCAGTTCACTCCACAGCAAGTACAAGTATGACTCAGTCATTGTCCATGCCGGTGTGAACGACCTGAGACGTACCTCCCCGGACTACATGAAAAGAGACATAGAGGAGCTCTCAGATTATGTAGCCCAGGCCGGTATGACCCTGACCCTGAGCAGTATCCTACCCTCACCAAGAATGATGCCACAATACAGAGACAAAATGATCAGCTTTAATAATTGGCTTAATTACTGGTGTCATTCTAAGGGGATCAAATGTCTGTCTGCCTGGGATGACATGCTTGACAAGCCACGCTGCTTCACAAGGGATGGCTTGCACCTGTCACCCCTGGGCTTCCGGATATTGGCAAAGGCTTTGCCACCCCATAGTGCCTTTTTTAGGCAAGGCTCAAATGATAAACCTACCGCCCTAGAAAACAAAAATGGAGAAAAACTAAGGGTAATACTGCTTAATGTCAGAAGTCTAAACCTCAAGATGCATGCCCTCGAAGCCCTCCTCAGTATGGAGAACATCGATGTCTGTGCTGTGACTGAAACCTGGTTCAAGGCTCCTGAGAGCACCCCAGCACTATCAGGTTATACCTCATATCATGCGTTCCGGCCCCAAAATCCGGACCGAACCACAAAAGGAGGGGGAGTATCCATAATCTTAAAGGATACCCACACATCCAGGTTAGTGGCAATGCACGAAGCATCGGAGACCATCCAGGTGCAATTAACCATAGGTAAAACTGCCCTACAGTTTGTAGCATGCTACAGACCACCTTCTCAAACTCAGGAAACCCACACAGCCTTCCTGAAGACACTGGAGAGTATGAATGTCTCTCCAAATGCCATCATATTGGGTGACTTCAACTACCCAAACATAGACTGGGAACATTACTCAAGCCCCAACACCCTAGCCCAAAGGTTCCTGGAGTTCATAAACTCAAATGCTATGGAACAACTAGTCACCATTCCCACAAGAGGAGAAAATATACTAGACCTGATCATCACAAACATGGGGACAAAATGCTCCACACCGGAAGTATATCCCTCATTGGTGAGATCAGACCATAAATTAATCTCATTGGAGATCCACATCCCACCCCCCCCCCAGCAAAAAAGACCACAGTGAAGAACTTCTCAAAAGCAAACTTCACACTTCTTAAGACTGGAGTGGTATCCTCAAGGCCCCGAGCCAGTGGAAACCACAACCCACGCTGCTGAAACCCTTACAAATGCCTTCTATGAGCACCTCCAGGAATGTATGGATCAAGCAATCCCTAATAAAATCAAGACCCTTTCCACCAAAGGCAGGCACCCGGTCTGGTGGACCCCAGCCATAAACAAACTCTACAACAAGAGGAGAAAGCTACTACATGACAGAGCAAAATCCCTAAAAGGGAAGGCATCTCTGATAAATACTAGCAAAAAACTACGATCACTCATAAAATCATCCAAGGCCAACTTTGAGAGAAATATCTCTAATGACACAAAAGACAATCATAAGGCCTTCTTTAGCTATGTTAGAAACCTGGGTGGAAACTCCCAGATAATTAGTCCAAAATGATAAAAAAATCACTGAACCCACAGACATTGCCAACATACTGGCAGACAGGTTCAGTGCAAATTTCTCCCCTCCCTCCCCCCCAAAAGGAGAAATATCTATCCCACCAGAGTCTAGCCTCTCAAACATCTCAGATGCCCAGGTGAGAGCTGCTTTCTCTAAAGCAAAAAACGCAGCATCAATGGGACCGGACGGTGTCCCCGGCTGTGTGCTACATGAACTCAATGAGGAACTAAACCCACACATAAGGCTGCTGTTTAATCTTAGCCTTACTACAGGATACGTACCCAAAGAATGGCGTACAGCAACTGTGGTCCCACTCCACAAAGGCGGTGCTTCTACGGACCCTGGAAATTACCGCCCCATAAGCTTGACGAGCCTTGTCTGCAAAGCTATGGAGAGGATCATAATGGAACTCATAAATAAAGACATTGGGGACCTACAGACACTGGATCCTACCCAATTTGGCTTTGTCAAGGGCAGATCCTGCCTCTTGAACTTGGTCGACTTTTTCAAAACAGTCACTAAGGCCATTGATGAAGGTAAGGCAGTTCACACAGCCTACCTTGACCTAGCAAAAGCGTTCGACACAATACCCCACTTGGGCATCATAGAAAA
Source organism: Protopterus annectens (assembly GCF_019279795.1). NCBI lineage: Eukaryota > Metazoa > Chordata > Ceratodontiformes > Protopteridae > Protopterus > Protopterus annectens. The sequence continues at coordinate 563,285,598 of NC_056751.1, forward strand.
GCTCACCAGCTTAGATGTAAACCCATATGTCACAAGATGGGTTGCAAACTGGCTCAAGGACAGAACACACAGGATTAGAGTTGCTGGTGCCATGTCAGACTCTAAGCCGGTCACGAGCAGTGTCCCACAGGGCTCAGTCCTGGGTCCCTCTTGTTCGGCATTTATTTTTCTGAAGTGCAGGCAAACATAGGGGGATTGTGGCTGACAAAATTTGCAGATGACTGCAAACTGGGCACCATAATTGACACTCCATCAGACACAGACATCCTCCAGATAGGTCTCATAGAAATGGATAACTGGTGCCAGAGCCATGGCCTTAAGCAAAATGCCAAAAAATGTATAGTCATACCCTTTGGGAAAAACAAGGTAACCCCTAATTACCACATAGGTGGTAATCCATTAAACACGGAAGTTATCAGGGACCTGGGGACCCAAGTTGACAGTAACCTCTCTTTTGACACTCACATTGCCAAAATGGTTAGGAAGACCTTCTACATTGCCCACCTGATCATTAAGGGATTCACATCCAGATCAGGAGAGGTCATTGTACCCCTGTACTCTTCACTTATCAGACCAATGATTGAGTACAACGCCCCATTCGGAATGTACCTTACCCGACACCTGCAGCAGTTGGAAAGACCCCAAAAGTTCCTCACCAAAAGGATAAAGGGCTCAAACATATGTCATACGATGCCCGACTGAAGAAACTCCAGCTCTATTCAGTCGCATACCATCTGCTCAGAGGTGATCTGTGCCTGACATACAAGGCCATGTCCAACCCGAATTAATGGACATGCTCCACCTCAAAAATCCAAATCCACCAGAGCCACGAGAGCAAGAGACTTAAACCTCAACACGGATATAAATAGGACGTGCTGGAGGGACAGATTCATCACCCAGAGACTCCCTACACTATGGAAGAGAATCCCAGTCCATGTGAGGCAGAGCCCCTCACTGACTCTGTTCAAGAGAAATCTTGACGAGTGGATGGGAGATCGTAGGTTTACCCTGGGAATCATCTCTGTGTCACTGCTGGACAGAGGCACAGCAAACTAATGGGTATAGTATTCTCATCCTAAGGGGTGGTGAAAGCCACACACACTCTGGCTAGGCTTATAAATGCCCTAGGGCAGATAGCCTAGTATGAACCTATGAACCTATAATTATCTTTGCTATCATGCTGCTAAAATGTCAGATGAATACAAGTGATATGTATCCTGTTATTGAGTATTGTAATTGCCAATAGACATAACTACTGTTTGCATAACATAACAGAAATGCTATGTAGAATGGAATACAGATCTGCTTAACATAATGTACATTACACAGTTATTGGCACAATATCCCATGATGCAAACCATATTTGCACAGTAAGCCCACCTTTGACATGTTCATCTTACTTATATACCTATACATATGTCGACTGTTACAATATATCGACATATACTATCTCCTGTTATAGCACATACTTGTTGGACCAATCCTGACACTGACAGTGGCTGGAAGCGAATTGGTGAGTTCCAAGCCCATATCATCCCTTGTGGTGAATGAGGAGTTTGCCTTGTGACCCACAGCAGTACACACATAGAATACTACAAGCATTACTACTGCTCAACAATACATCGCTACCAGATAGCTACTTCCATTATATGCATTAATTACACTGTAATTCATACAGAACAGGTACTACATACACATACTACATGTTATACATACCTTCTTGGTAATTGGAGGTGTTATTGACTAGTATAATACTCATTTTCGGTTTGTCTTTCAGTGTTTTGTACTGTCTTACAGGTAGTTACAGATGGTTTGAATGTGTGACAAGGCAACCTTTTATAGTTACAGATCAGTAACATCTGCTATCCCGATAACCAATTGGTGTTCCTAAGTAGCTAATTACATGCACATCAGCTGCGCTGCTACTGCCTTAGCCAATACCATGGCAACAGTGAAGTATAACTGAGTACTCCACTTGGACGTTGTCCCTTTGCCTTACTTGTGAGGAATACAGCCTGGAAGTGTTGTTTGAAATCTATTGCAACAGCTGTATGGAGACGAACAGTAATATATTGTGTGGAATGCCTAGAGGATTTGGTCTAAATGTGAGTACTGCTGTTATATTTCTGAACATTGTTACTTGTGCAGGGTTTGTCTGTACCTAATACTTCTGCATATTTTTAAGTCTGGCCAGGATGTTTGACCAGCTCAAGGCTGCATAGCTATGCATATAATGTTAGGGGGTTTACAGTGTCCTTACCAGACATATTTAGTTTGGTGGTAATGTGTATCACACTGTGCTGATAATCAGTACTCGGTAACACTTCCTGGTGTACAAACCTTTCAACCATCTGAAACGGGATTAGTTCATACAAACCCTGAAATATCAGCAGCTGTTCAATTGTAAAACAGCAACTATTTCACATAGGGCCATGTTAGTGTGTCTGTGTCCAGGTATGTTAAGGTTTCAGCAGATGTTGTGCAGTAGTTGAATAATTGGTTATGGTATGACAGTATGTATTGAAGTAATTATTTTGGTTATGGGGTAGATGTTGGTGGGTGTACATAGCACATGCAGGTGTGCAGGAACCCCTCTTATACAACTTCTATATGTGTGTGGGTGTTCTTTCCCTATGTGAATACCTATCCCTTAGTGGATTAATAGTATGGTAATTGCAGGCTGATTCATTAAGGCACTGTTAAATGTTTCCTGTATAGCATGCAGGTACTGTTAGTCCTTGAATCCTTTTGGCAATACATTGGAATGTAATAACATTTTGCTAAATGAAAGCTGTTTGTTTATTTCTGTCATGGATATTTGCAGTCATTGCAGTTGTGCTGGTGACTGTGTCCATAGAACATATCTGTAATAGTGTATTGGCATATACTCTTCATATGTTATGTTCATATTGTTTGAGGGGGCGGAATGTGTGATTGCTATGATCGATGTTATACTCAGATATGAACACTTCGGATACTGTCTACACACATGCATGCGTGTGTGTTTGTATATATATATATATATATATATATATATATATATATATATATATATATATATATATATATATATATATATATATATATATATATATATATATATATATATATATATATATATATATATATATATATATATATATATATATATATATATATATATATATATATATATATATATATACATACACACACACATATATATATATATATATATATATATTTGTACACACATATATATATATATATATATATATATATATGTATATATATATATTGTTGCATCTGTTTATCTGTACCTTCATAGATGTGTAGATGTTTTTAACCTATCTATATATCTACATATATATGTAGATCTGTATATATTGACATGTCTCTATATATCTCTCTCTCTATCTATCTATCTCTATATATATATATATATATATATATATATATATATATACACACACATATAAAGTTTAGACCTGTGATGCGCTTCTCTGTTTACCATGTTTAAGCGCCACGCAAACCCGTGGAAACCCACTTACAACTGCTTAAAAGTGCTTTAATCCACCTGCATCCAACAGTCCTTATTGTGGCCCTCCAAATAACTTAACAGTCCTTGCAGGTCTTGATCCCGGGACCATGAACACCACAGTCACTGACTTTACCACTAAGGCATCTGAGATATGTACAAATGTTATGGTGTTTAGAATATACATTTTACTAAAGGCATTTCTCACTACTGAAAACAAATGTGACAGTCACTTGGTGTACATATGTCTTATACATTTTAATGTTCATATGTTTGTGAAATTAGGTGTTGCAATGTGACATGACAGGGTGTATTATGAATGAGAAAGGTTCTTATTTTGTGTCCTTTTTATATTGTCCCCATACTCCATGTATACCCCACCAGTTTACTTATTAAACATCCGACCCAGGCTCTCCTTGATGCATGATTTCATTACCCATCATTCCTCCCCCACCCCAATCTTCACATACACAACAACCATCTCTTCTATGGTGAATTAGGTTAATATTAAAGTGCTTTGTGTGCACTCCAATTCCTTTGGATTGTTTCTGTGCCACGAAGTGTGTTCATAGATGTTTATATATATATGGCTATTGATGCACTTGTATAAAATATATATATATATATATATATATATATATATATATATATATAAATATATATATATATATATATATATATATATATATATATATATATATATATATGTTTATATTCATATCTATGCGCAGACATCACTGACATGTATATATCTATATATATATATATATATATATATATATATATATGTATATATATATATATATAATTTTGTATTAATTTGTAACAGTAATACATATGTAGACTTGTATGTGTTGGTTCACAAACTACAGTACATTACAATGTACTGTACACATGTACCCAAAGTGACTGTCCCATTTGTGGTCATTACAGTGGAATGCATATGGTATAAGGTGCAGTCTAAAGATCATGAAACATGTATACACCTCAGATGGCTTAGTGGTAAGTCCCATGACTGCAGTGTGCATGGTCCAGGGTTCAACACCTGCTATGCTTTAAAAATGTTTTTTACTCCAGAATAAGGCTCATTTAAGCAGTTGTAAGCATGTTTAAAAATGTTTGCGTGACATTATAGCAGCGGTTAAACACAGTTAAACTTTGTAACGTATAACCTGCGCGCACAAACATGGCCACCTCCGCTAACTACTCAGCATATATACATTTCAGTGAAGTAACATCTCACTATGTGCTTACATAACATTACATTCTCTGTTGACTACTCTCCAGCACACATGGGTTTATGTGGGTGTTTCGAATGTTCATTATACAGATAATTACTACCTATATATGCAAGCTGTGGTTAAGGTATACGTTTTAATATGATAAACATCCCTGACTTTATTGGGATTGGGACCTCGAATGCACAGATACTATACAGATGCTGTAACCATTACACTATTGACATTAACGTTGCTTCCACCTGTTTCCTATTTAGATGATTTCTGTGTGTAAGCTAGGCTAAGCAAAGGGCAGAGGCCCCCAAACCTACTGAGCTTCACTTACTCTTGAAATAACAACATATAACAAATGTGAGACAATACATTACATTCCTAACTACATTAGGCATAGCCCCTCACTGACACACTTCAAGGGAAACCTTGTTGTGTGAATGGGTAACAGAATATACACCATTGGGATCATGTGTCCCAGAACCATACAGCCAGGGGGGGTGGGGGAGCCCTTCCAGTTTGATAGCTTGTGAGACCTGTTGGGGAAATTGAATGGTGTTGAATTGTTATATTAACATGCCCTCTTAAATTACTAAGTGCCCCTATCACCCTTCACCACCCCAGTCTTCAACAGCTTCCGGGAAGTCTGCCTGGAATTGCTTCCCGGAAGCTGTTGACAGAGCCTCAGTTACTTCATCAATGGTGCAGAGAAAGCAAACACACTGTAGCTATGCTTCTAATTGCCCTTGGGCAGATAGCCTACTACCTATCTGTGAACCTCTAAAGTGCAGGCCATCACTGCCATAATATGTGAATAAACAGAGCTTTCAGATCACAATATACAGTGAAATATCACTATGTAGTCAGAAAACAGTTAAGTACAGCAAGAACATACAGAACACTAATACTTAATCACTCCAAAAGCCTATCTTGGAAGCTAAAATACTTGTATAAGTTTAAGACTTTCTATTGCTTACCGGAAGGTTACCTACAGGAGAGATGAGAAAGAAGCACAGATGGGAAACATGCATGCAACAATACCATACCGGCTTATGTGTCAGCCTTAGGCTTTGGAATACTGGCCAAGGTTATTGGCACCCCCATGGTGCCTTTTTTAGGAGAGTCTCAAAGGTGAATATCAGCTCTGTAATCAGCACAATAGCAGAATCAATGAGGTTTATGCTACTCAACACCAGGGGTTGTGATCACAACATGAATGCACTCACAGCACTCCTCAGGATGGACAGCATCAACATCTGTGCAGTAACTGAGACCTGTCTTAAGGCTTCTAAGAGCACACCAGCACTACGAGACTACAACCCATACCACACATTTCAGCCACAGAACATGGACTGACACAGACATGGAGGGGGTGTATCCATATTCATTAGGGATACCTACACCTCCAGGTTAGTGGGGCAGTATGATACCTCTGAGATCATCCATGTACAGCTAACATCAGTCACAACTGCAATGTAAACTGTGGCCTGCTACAGATCACCCTCCAAGACCCAGGACCACCACTCCACCTACCTGGAGACTGTGGAGAACATGACAGTCCTAACGCACACCCTGGCATTGGTCGATGTCAACTACTCTACCATTAACTGGGAAACTTACTCAAGTACTCACTTCCAGGCCCAGCGCTTCCTGGAATTTATCACCTCATATGCCCTGTATCAGGTGGTAACCTCCCTAACAAGGGGTGGAAACATACTAGGAGTGGTCATCACCAACATGGGCAACAGGTGCACCACAGCAGAGGTTAACCGGTCACTAGTTAGATCTGACCATGAACTATTCGCTGTTTCCACACCCAAACATCTCCCCCACCCACAGAACCACAGTGTATACCTTTCCTAGAGCTAAATTTACACTACTAGTGACAGGGGTGGGGGGGTTTCGCAGCCCCCATGCTAAGGGGAAACACTGCTCAAGATACAGACAGATTTACAAATGCAATCTGTAAGCACCTACACGGCTGTGTGGATCGTGCCATCACTGGTAAACCAAGACTCACTCCTCCTAGACAAGGACACCAGTCTGGTGGACCCCTGCAATAAACATGCTATACTACAGAAGTAGGACAGTGTTCCAGACAAACAGCAAATCCCACGAAGGGCAGACATCCATGACCACTATTAGTATGATACGTAGGTCCCTCATGACATCATCCAAGGCTAACATCAGCAGGAAAATACGCAAGGATTCATAGGTTCATAGGTTCATAGGTTTATACTAGGCTATCTGTCCTAAGGCATTTATAAGCCTAGCCTAGAGTTTTTGTGGCTTACGCCACCCCTTATGTTAAAAAATACTGTGCCCATTAGTTTGTTGTGCCTCTGTCCAGCAGTGACACAGAGAAGATTCCCGGGGTAAACCTACGATCTCCCATCCACCGGTCAAGATTTCTCTTGAACAGAGCCAGCGAGGTGCTCTGCCTCACATGGACCGGGATTTTATTCCACAACATAGGGAGTCTCTGGGTGACAAATCTATCCCTCCAGCATGTCCTGTTTATATCTGTGCTAAGGTTTAAGTCGCTTGCTCTAGTGGATCTGGTAGATTTGGATTTTTTGAGGTGGAGCATGCCCATTAATTCCAGGTTGGACATGGCCTTGTATGTCAGGCACAGGTCACCTCTGAGCAGATGGTATGCAACTGAATAGAGCTGGAGTTTCTTCAGTCTGGCAGCATATGACAGATTTTGGAGTCCCTTTATCCTTTTGTTGAGGAACCATTGGGGTCTCTCCAATTGCTGCAGGTGTCGGGTGAGATACATCCCGAATGGGGCATTGTACTCGATCATTGGTCTGATAAGTGAAGAGTACAGGGGAACAATGACCTCACTTGATCTGGATGTGAATCCCTTCATGATCAGGTGGGCAATGTAGAAGGTTTTTCTAACCACTTTAGCAATGTGAGTGTCAAAAGAAAGGCCACTGTCAACCTGGGTCCCCAGGTCCCTGATAACCTCTTCTGTGCTTAGTGGATTGCCACCTATATGGTAGCTTGGGGTTACCTTGTTTTTCCAGGGTATGACTATACATTTTTGGCATTTAACTTCAGGCCATGGCTCTGGCACCAGCTATCAGTTTCCGTGAGACCCCTCTGAATGATATCTGTGTCCGATGTACTTTCCACTATGGCTCCCAGTTTGCAGTCATCTGCAAACTTTGTCAGCCATAGTCCTCCTATGTTAGCCTGTACTTCTGAGAAGTAGATGCCGAACAACAGGGGCCAAGGACTGAGCCCTGTGGGACACCACTTGTGACCGGCTTGGAGTCTGACATGGCGCCAGCTACTCTAACCCTGTGGGTTCTGTCCTTTAGCCAGTTTGCAACCCATCTTGTGACATATGGGTTTACATTTAAGCTGGTAAGTTTCTCTATAATACCCGAGTGGGGTATTGTGTCAAAAACTTTTGCAAGGTCAAGGTAGGCTGTATGGACTGCCTTTCTCTCATCAATGGCCTTGGTGACTGTTTCGAAGAAGTCGACCAAGTTCAAAAGGCATGATCTGCCCTTGACAAAAGCCAAACTGGGTCGGGTCCAATGTCTGCAAGTCCCCTATGTCTTTGTTTATGAGTTCCATTATGATCCTCTCCATAGCTTTGCAGACCAGGCTTGTTAAGCTTATGGGGCGGTAATTACCAGGGTCCATAGAGGCACCACCTTTGTGGAGTGGGACCACAGTTGCCGTACGCCACTCCTTGGGCATGTATCCTGTGGTAAGGCTAAGATTAAACAGCTGCTTTATGTGCGGGTTTAGTTCCTCATTGAGTTCGTGTAGCACACAACCGGGGACACCATCCGGTCCCATTGATGCTGTGTTTTTAGCTTTAGAGAGAGCAGCTTTCACCTGCGCATTGGAGATGTCTGGGAGGCTGCACTCCGCTGGGATAGTTATCTCTCCTTTTGGGGGGAGAGGGGGTGAAGTTTGCACTGAACCTGTCTGCCAGTATGTTGGCAATATCTGTGGGTTCAGTGATTTTTGTATCATATTGGACTAATTCTGAGCATATCTGGGAGTTTCCACCCAGGTTTCTAACATAGCTGAAGAAGGCCTTATGATTGTCTTTTGAATCTATGGCAATTTTTCTCTCAAAGTTGGCCTTGGATGATTTTATGAGTGCTCATATTTTTTTACTAATAATGATCAAAGGTGTCTTCTCTTTTATGGGTTTTGCTCTATCATGTAACAGCTTTCTCCTCTTATTGTAAAGTTTGTTTATGGCTGGGGTCCACCAGACTGGACGTTTGCCCTTGGTGGAAAGAGTCTTGGTTTTATTAGGGATTGCCTGATCCATGCAGTCCTGGAGGTGTTCGTAGAAGGCATTTGTAAGGGCTTCCGCAGCTTGGGTTGTGGTTTCCACTGGCTCAGGGGCCTTGAAGGATACCACACCAGTCTTGAGTAGTGTGAAGTTTGCTTTAGAGAAGTTCTTCACTGTGGTCTTTTTTGTTTGGGGTGGGGGCGGGATGTGGATATCCAGTGAGATTAGTTTATGATCAGATCTCACCAATGAGGGATATACTTCCAGTGTGGAGTATTTTGTCCCCATGTTTGTGATGATGAGATCTAGTATATTTTCTCCTCTTGTGGGAACAGTGACTAGTTGTTCCATGGCATTTGAATTTATGAACTCCAGGAACCTTTGGGCTAGAAAGTTTGGGCTTGAGTAATGTTCCCAGTCTATATTCGGGTAGTTGAAGTCACCCAATATAATGGTGTTTGGAGATACATTTATACCCTCCAGTGTCTTCAGGAAGGCTGTGTGGGGTTCCTGAGTTTGAGAGGGTGGCCTGTAGCATGCTACAAATTGTAGAGCAGTTTTGCCTATGGTTAATTGCACCTGGATGGTTTCTGATGCTTCGTGCGTTGCCACCAACCTGGAGGTGTAGGTATCCTTGATGAATATGGATACACCCCCTCCTTTTGTGGTGTGGTCCGGGTTTTGGGGCCGGAATGCATGATATGAGGTAAAACCTGATAGTGCCGGGGTGCTCTCAGGAGCCTTGAACCAGGTTTCAGTCACAGCACAGACATCAATGTTCTCCATACTGAGAAGGGCCTCAAGTGCGTGCATTTTGAGATTTAGACTTCTGGCATTGAGCAGCATTACCCTTAGTTTCTTCCCATTTTTGTTTTCTAGGGTGGTAGGTTTAGAATTTGAGCCTTGCCTAAAAAAGGCACTATGGGGGTGGCAAGAGCCTTAGCCAATATCCGGAATCCCAGGGGTGACAGGTGCAAGCCGTCCCTTGCGAAGCAGCGTGGCTTGTCAAGCATGTCATCCCAGGCAGACAGACACTGGATCCCCTTTGAATGACACCAGAAATTAAGCCAATTGTTAAAGCTGATCATCTTGTCTCTATGTTGTGGCATCATTCTTGGTGAAGGAAGGATGCTGCTCAGGGTCAAGGTCATACCTAAACTTGTGTTATGTGGTGGATTCTAGCGCCTGATAGGCAGCTTACTGTGACCCTCTCCTTGTTAGCCTGGTGAGTGGGATGTCAGTGTGTCTGACTATGGAGTCACCTATGACAAGTATGTTTGGTGTTGTATTTGGCCTTAAGGGCTGTGACTGCTTTGCACACTGATTTTGTGTTTTATGTGTTGCCTGTGGTGTGTCATGAGGTGGCGGTTGCTTGGGTGTCTGCTTTGGAGGCCTCTGCTGTTTAGGTAAATTTTTGCTCAGAGCCTCCGAGTATGTCTTTGTGTGTTTATGTGTTTGATTCATTGTTGTGATAGCTTTATGTGAGACTGGTTTTGTGGTGTGTGTAGTTGCCTTCTCCTCCTGTCTGGTCTTGCCAGTCCTGAGTTGAGAGAGCTCAGCCTCCAGTTTGGTTAAATAGCTGCATCTCTCGCAAGTATTTGTGTTATCTGGGAGGAGGTTCGAAAGGTAACCACAAAGCCTTCTTTGGCTATGTCAAGGATCTAAGTGGTGACACACAGATTTGCACTGTGCTGGTAAAATATAGCACAAAATATGCTGACCCTACTGATATCGCCAACATCCTTGCAGATACATTCAGTGCATACTTCACCCCCTAAAGAGCCCACAACACTACGCAAAAGGTACAGTATCCCACACATCAAAGACACACAGGTGGAAATGGCCCACTCTAACAGCAGAACACAGCATCAATTGAGGCAGATGTTGTCCCAGACTGCATCTTGCAAACTGTACAAGACAACCTGACCCCCCCCACCTAATTAAGTTTTTCAACCTCAGCCTCTCCACAGGCTACATGCCCATACAATGGCACGTGGCAACGGTTATTCCACTCCATCAAGGTGGAATCACAACTCACCATGGTAACTACCACCCCATAAGCCTGACTAGCCTGGTCTGCAATGGTATGGATTGTATCCTCATGGCACTCATTAACAAAGACATTGGTGACCTCCAAACATGTGACCCAACCCAGGTCAGCTTGGTTGAGTGCAGTTCATGCCTACTGAACTTGTGTGATGTCTTACATGCAGTCACCAAGACATTAGATGATGGGAGAGGTGGTTCACACATACTACCTGGACCTCACCAAGGCTTTTGACACAATGCCCCACTCAGGTATTATTGATAAACACACCGGCCTGTACATACACCCATGCATCACAGGTTGGGTTGCTAACGGGCTTACACACAGAACCCACATGGTACGACTAGCGGTCTCCAGGTCCAGCTCTTGACCAGTCACAACTGATGTCCCACAAGACTCAGTCCTGGGAGCCCTACTGTTTGGCATATACTTCTCAGAGGTGCAGGCAAGCACTGGAGGACTATGGCAGACCATGTTTGGCAATGACGGTGAACTGGGAGCCATGATCGATAGTCCAGCTGACACAGACATCCCTCAAGGGGCCTCACAGAGACCGACACGGGGTGTCAACACCATGGCCTCCAGCGAAGTGCCACTAACGGCATGGTCATTCCATTGTGGAATATTAAGCACCCACATATTAACACATAAGTAGCAGCCACTTTAATACAGATGAGGTAAAGGGGTATCTGGGGACTAAGGTAGACAGTGATCTCCCCTTTGACAATCATATCTCCAAAGTAGGTAGGACATCCTTCTATGTAGGCCATCTGATTACTAAAGGGTTCCCATCTAGACATACTGGGGTTATAGTGCCCCTTTACTCATCACTCATCAGTCCCATCATAGGGTATAATAACCCATTTGGGATGTACTCCAAAAGACACTTCCAACAGCTGGAAGGTCCACGAATGTACCTCGCCAAGGGGATTACTGGCCTCAAACATATGCCCTATGCAGCCAGACTGAATAAACTCTTGCTTTACTCAGTGGCATCTCGTTTACCCAGAGATGATCTCTGCTGGCCAACACAGCCATGTCAAACTCAGGCATAATGGATATGCTCCACCTATGGGAATCCATGTCACAGTGAGCCATACACTGTAGTGAGCTGAACCTTACCACAACAATAACTGGAAGATGCTGGAGGGACGGATTCCTGTCACAGACACTCTCCATACTTTGGAACAACATCCCTAACTACATTATACAGAGCCTCTCACTAACACTCTGTAAGAGAAACCTTAAAGAGTGGATGGGGAACAGTAGATGCACCCCGGGGATCCCGCCATTGGCTCTGCTCCACAGAGGGACAGTTAATGAATCCATGGGGTGGCAAAAGCTGACACATTTTGGCTAGGCATATATATGAATGGCCTCTGGCAGTTGGCCAAGTACCTACCTATGAACCTATGCATACAGTATCAGCACATGCTGATAGCATAATTTACTGTTCAGGTGTTGGCATACCTTGTGCCAATGGCAGTTGTGTGTGCAATAGTTGAGGGCTGCCTATGTTGGATGCACACAGTAGACTGCCTATACATTACAATTTACAGGTACTCTTGTGTGTGTGTCATCCATTTTTACTGTGTGTACAGGTGGAGAAAGGTGTTAGTCCCTAGGTGCCTACACTGTCAGAGTGTGTGCTATACGTACCCTCCTTGCCAAGGCATGGGCATACTGGGCATGCCTCCGTCTGCCTACTGGGGCTGGCTCAGGGTGTTCATGGTCTGAGTACCTCTGTGCCTGTGGGGCCCTTGGCAATGGTGGTGGACTGTGAGGGCCTTCACCATTCTGTCCCTGCTGCAGCTGTTTCTGCAGGATCATATTGTGTAGTATGGCACATACTATGAAGATGTGGGCACATGTGCCTGGAGAGTACTGCAAGGCTCCACCAGATATGTCCAAGCAATGGAACCATGATTTCAGCATCCCAAACACATCCTCTATGATGATTCTGGTTTGTGCATGTGCCTCATTATGGCATGCCTGCATGGGTGTGTGTGCATTTCTGATGGGAGTCATCATCCATGGTTCCAGTGCATAGTCAGCATCCGCCACCAGGTGGCTATTTGGGATGTCCCCCCTGGCATATAACTGATACAGCTGTGAGGCATGACAGATGTGGGAGTCATGATAGTTCCAGGGCTGCCAGCACACACATCCATGATAATGCCCTGGGCATTGCACATGAACTGGCAGTTGATGGAGGGGTATCCCTTGTGGTTTATGTAGCACCTACCCTGCTCACCGGGTGGTGACTTGATGTGTATGTGCGTGCAGTCTATTACACCCAGTATCTCCGGATATTCTGCCACATGGTGGTAGAGTCGCATATTGCTGGCCAAATCTTCCTGCGTTCGGGGGAAGTATATGTGCTCATTGGCATGTGGTAACATGGCATCCAGGAACTGGTGTAGTACCCTGGATGCTGATGCCTGTGAGATCCCCATGATATCCCTGGTTTGTCTTTGAAAGGTGCCTGTAGCTGATATTCTTAGGCTTACACATACCTTCGTATCCACTGGGATGGGTTCCCCTCTGTTTGTTCTGGCTCTGAGGCATGGCCGGCACAGCACCACAAGTTGCTGTAGGATGTCCCTGTCCACCCTGTAATGCTCTAATATCTCCAGATCATGTAGCCCCTGGAAGGTTACCCTGGGTCTGAACACTCTCCTCCTTTTCTGGTGCCTGATGTGGTCGTGTGCATCATCCTCCACACCACCTTCAGTCTCCAACACATGCTGGTGGATCAAAGTTATGACAGCTCCTAACATGTACATACTAAAAGTTTCCCATCTGTATACACCACTGGTGCAGAGTGTATGGGAATACACAAATGTGTGTGAGGTGCTTTCACACTTTATACTATTGTGCTATGGATGCTGCTGATGTCATTGATTGTGTATGAGCTATTCCAGCTTCAGAGTGTCTTAATTATGGGTTTTACAATGAGCACTGCAAGTCTGGGGCCTTTACTGTGGAGTTATGCTTGCCTGTCTTGAATAATCTGTTGCCCTTTAATTCACTTTTAAACCTGGATCCCCTCCAATTATCAGGCATGCATCCACCTGCCATCTTTCTTGTTTTGTACTTTCCCTACCCTATCATGGCAAAATGTGTCTTGTAGCTGATATACTGCAAATCGGCTTTGTTCTGCTTTGACACTTTACTTTTTTCTTTGCAGTACAGCGCCTCCCCTTTCCTGTTCTGCAGGTAGCTGCTTGCAGCCTTGTTAGCTGTTGTCAATAGCCCATTGTAGGCACCTAGGTGTTAATTAGTCATTTGTATGCCAGCTGCAGCATTTCCTTATTTCTTTCCTATATACTTCCTGTTTCAGCTGCAGTGTGCGCCGCGCAAACCCATTTACCGGGTTTACATGCATTTTCGTCTCCATTCACATGCATACTCGGTTACCTTGTGTACTCTCAGCTAAGCAAAGCTATGGCCAGTTCAACACACCCCTATCCTGCAGCTTTGCCTAGCTAGGGGCAAACCAGTTCAGCAAATGCTCCAATGTGCTTACAGCAATGGCGACACACCCCTCTCTTGATGTCATCTTTATCTCAAGGGCACACCTCGGTGTTATAACGCTACGCTGTGAGGTGCATCCTTACACCAGTGGGGAATCTGTGATTCACTATCACTTCTCTCATTTGCATGGCATTGCCTACTAATTCCTAGCTACCGCGCATAACACTGTTACAGCTCCTTAGCAACCCTTGCGCCATAGTATCGTGTAGCATGCCTGCCACTGACTATTATGGGGAAATCATGATATGTGTTACATTGCAGTTTTATTCTTTATTTTTATATTTTCCTTGCGATCCACTTTGTATGCCGCTGCCCTGTGCTTCCACGACATGATAGTGCGACTATATATCTTTCTATATATATATATATATATATATATATATATATATATGTATAATAAATGTTAATTTTATATTTTGTACATTTTTTTATGCCAATGGCTATATATTTATAACAATATAATACATGTGATTGGTCGGCTGTCATGGCTCCGATTTTATGTTTGCAAAAATGTAAACCGTTTTCTACGGTTTACATTTTTGCACGCTTACACTACGCCTGCACCACTTCCTGGATCGCTACATACCTTCATTTGCATGCTACACTGCTGCACATGGGGTAATTAGCATACAGGGCCCGGGGGTTGTGCGGGCATAGAGTACGCAGGTAGTTCACGTGGAAACAGTTCATACCTGGATCACTTGGCAGCCATATTTGGTGTTAGAACACCGATGCTATGCCTGCACCTGGTGCAAGCTTTATGAACCCCGGGGTTTATTTCTTTCCTTTTTGTTTTTTTTTTTTTACTGAATTGAAGTTCTGAAACTTCGAACATAAGGTTCCGACATTATGGTGTTCGGAGTTTCAGAACTTCGATAATGTAATAGGAACCCATTGGAAAACCTCATGATTATCAGCTAATGAGCTAGCTATTAAATCAGTTACCATCCTTTCAAAACATTTTCCCAAAAGGCAGGTTAACTCATAGGTCTAAAGTTAGCCATTAATGCTATGTCTCCCTCTTTAAATAAAGGAATTACAGTGGACCCTTTTTCCAAAACAGTAGTACAATCCAGCATACAATGGCCCCAGAAAAAAACAAACAAAAAAAAAATAAGAGCATACAAGGGCCACGTATCGTATATTTGTTAAGAAATACCCATGTAGTTCATCAAGGCAAACAACCATGTGTGTGTGTTTAAATCTTCATAAGAGCCTTATCCAAGGTGTATTTAGTTATTACAGGGCAAGTTATCTCCACTGAGATGGCAGTCTAAAGCCTCTCCTTTCATGCTACTCAAATACTCTGTGAACATAGCCAAGAAAATTTTTATCTGTACATTTCAATCAGTGACCAGGCAGTCTTCTACTATTAGAATAAATTTATATGATTCTTTCTTATATAGTCCAATGTGCTTAAAATCTTGTTTTTAACTATTATCTACTGTGCCTAATGCTAAATATTTCTCATGTTCAGCTCTAATGGCATTCAAGAGCCTTTTGAAACATTTTCTAGCCTTTTAAACATCTTCCTATAGTAATTTCAAAAGTGAATTGGCCCACAATCCTTGCCATCAATGATAAGCACTAATCCCGCCAAAATTTGTCATTACAGAAATGCCACTTACTAACGTCATATTTCTAATGACACCCTTCTAGTTAGACCCACATTTAATTTAGCAAATGGAGAAAGGTCATTCACCAAACTACCAGCTACTACCTGGAACTCAATCCAGGAAAATGGCAGGAGTGTATTTAACTTTCAGAGATTTAGTAAACAACTTATAAACCATGCTACAAACTTTAAAATGCACCTGCTCCACCCTGGCTAACCAAGCATTCCAACTCTCCTGGCCCTTTTGTATTAACCTTTATTGAGACATTTCTATGATTGTAACTATCAGCGACAGTCGCTGGTGTTTGGATATAAGGTTTACATCACTTGGACACAAGCGCAAAAAAAGGAAATTTTGTCAGGTACATTTGCTATACTTGGTCTGTTTTCTGCAGCTATTCCAGTGTACTAGATTAGACAGCAGACAAATAAATAAATATGTACATACATGAATACATTTGAAACACATAATGGGAGGAAGATTCCTAAGTGGAGCTGTGAGATACTGCTCTGCACTCTCTGGGAATGGGATGTAGCATTTAGTTCTTTTTTTTTCAAATGATTAAAAAAATCAGCATTTGGCACTGTTGTACGTTTCTGAGTGGAATCAGGGTTATAGACAGGGCTTCTGAAATTATACACTAACTTCCTGAGTATTGCCTCACCACCTACCCCCAGTTTAGCATAAGGTAACACTTTCACTTGCAGAGACTCCCAGTGCTGAGTCCTGGAATGTGAAGACTGAATGAGTGGAAAACCAGACTTACATATTCTAAGTCTGTGATTCTCATTTCTGTAAGTATATCCTTTTCTTAGAGGCATGTTGGACTCAAAGCTGGTATATCTATATTTTGGGGATGCAGACAACAGATGTGCAGGGGCCCTGCAAAAAAAAAAAAAAAAAGTAATAAATCAAACAAAAAGTCAGTGAGGCGAGAGAAAAGGTATTAAGAGCTTTTAAAAAGTAATAAAACAAACGCAGACAGAGAAGCGCTTTTGCAAAGCAGTTGCTTCATCAGATCATACCAAACAATTTAAATAGTAAAATCAATTAAAAACAGCCAATCATTTTCTCAGTCCTCTAGATCTAAGGGCTGGCTTTAAAGCAACATTGCCATTAAGCCTACTGCCCCTATTTGCAGCAAGCCTGAAAATCCATTTAATTTCTAAGTCATTGTATGCGTTTTAGCATCGTCACTCTAACAGAAGCCCTGTATTTTTCTAACATATATTTAAAGCTATGTGAGACCCCTTCTTTAATGATGCATTTAGCTAATGCATTTCTGGGATCAACCTTATTAATGGTATATACATGCTCTTTTATACAATCCTTGAAGCATCTATTACATTTTCAAACATAATAGGAATCACAAGTGTCACAGATAGCCAAGTAAACTAAATCTTTCAAGTTAGAGTCCGCATATTGTTCAAAAACAAGCACACGTCCACTCAAACGTAAATTAAAGGTTATGCTGCTAAACACTAGGAGTCTAAACATGAAACTGCACTCATTGCAAGCATTCTTAACCCTGGAAGAAGCTAACGTTTGTGCAGTCACAGAAACCTGGTTCAAAGCTGCGGAGAGCACCCCAGCCATACCAGGTTACTCATCCTATCATTCATTCAGACCCCAAGCTGTGGGCAGCAAAACAAAAGGAGGTGGAGTTGCAATATATATATATAAAACATACACACCTCTAGGCTGGTCAAACAGTATGATGCACAGGAAATACTCCAGGTGCAGTTAATAATTGACAAGACCCCTACTGAAATCATAACTAGCTACAGGCCTCGAACTCGGACTCAAGATGACCACTCCACCTATCTGGACCTCTTCAAATCTATCAAGATTCAACCCTTTACCCTGATCGTGGGTGACTAACTATCCAACCATAGATTGGAAAAAATAATCATGGCAAAACGCAAATGCCCAGAGGTTTCTTGATTTTGTCATTGCAAATGTCTTGGGTCAGTTGGTTGAAACCCCCACAAGAGGTGAAAATATCTTGGACTTGGCATTAATCAATACAAGTAACCACTGCAGCATCCCTACAGTGTCATCATCCCTGGTAAGATCTGACCACAAAGCAGTCACTTTCAAAGTCACCATCTCACGCAACCCACCCCCCCCTCCCAGCTAGGGTTCAAACAAAAAACTTCTCCAAATCTGATTACAAACTCCTGAGGAAAGGTATAAACAGCTTCACAGCCTCCTCTGCCTCCACAGAAATTGGCACATATGTCTGAACTTACACCAAAGTACTATATAAGCATTTATATAGCTGCATGGAATCAGGAATACCAGACAGGACAAAATCATTAAACTTAAGGAAGAGTAAACTTGTCTGGTGGACATCTACAATAAATAAACTCTACAATAAAAGAAAAAAAAATGCTGTCCATGACCAAGAAGGAGCAGGTGTCTAATTGGAAGCAATCTCTACTTGGCCTGAACAAGCATATAAGAGCACTAGTGAAATCCTCCAAAGTAAACTTTGAGTCCAAACTGGTCACATCTACTAAAGACAATCATAAGGATTTCTTCACATATATCTGCAATTTCAAGGGATGCACCCAGATCTGCTCAGAACTGGTAGACAAGGACACCAGATACACAAATCCTCTAGATATAGCCAAATTGCTGGCAGACAGGTTCAGTGAAAACTTCACTCCCCTTTCCCCCCATCAGTAAAACAGGACATCCCCAGTACCTGCCCCCCCCTCCCTTATCTCTAGGGAGCAAGTCATCACTGTCCTCTCAAAGGCAAAAAAATACAGCTTTCATGGTACCAGATAATATTCCAAGCTGCAGTCTACATGAACTCAGGCCTGAGTACCGGCTTCATCCCAGCCAAGTGGAGGACAGCTACTGTCATCCCTTTGCACAAAGGTGGAGTGTCCACCGATCTGGAAAATTATAGACCCATCAGCCTAACTAGCCTGATCTGAAAAGCCATGGAGTGGATTTTCATGAACCTCATTAACAAGGGCATTGGCAACCTCCAGACATTTGATCCCACACAGTTTGGTTTTGTCAAGGGGAGGTCATGCTTGTTAAATTTGGTCAACTTCTATGAGACAGTCACCAAGGACTTAGACGAGGGGAAGATGGTGCACACCACCTTGTCTTGGCCAAGGCCTTTGATACTATTCCCCACTCAGGAATAATAGATAAACTGTCTCAACTAGGCATCGATCCATATGTTACCAGATGGGTAGCAAACTGTCTCACTGATAGAACCCACCTAGTCAAAATAGGGGAAGCCTCCTCAAGTAGTAGACCCATAACAACCAGTGTACCCCAGGGATTGGTCTTGGGGCCTCTGCTGTCTGGGATATACTTCTCAGAGGTGCAGGCCAAATCTAGTGGGCTTGGCTGACCAAGTTTGTAGATGACTGCAAGCTGGGTGCTGTCATCAATTCCTCTAGTGATGCGGATATCCTCCAAGAGGGTCTCACCCAAACAAATGACTGGTGCCAGAAACATGGCCTCAAACTGAATGCCAAAAAATGCATCACCATCCCTTTTGGGGAGAATGAAGTCCTCACAAATTATCACATTGATAATAAGGCACTAAGCATGCAATCAGTTCTGAGGGACTTGGGAACTCTGGTTGATAGCAAACTGACTTCTGACCACCATATTGCCACCATTGTACAGAAGGCTTTCTACATGGCCCACCTCATTAGTAAGGGTATCTCATCCAGGGTCAATGTGGTCATAACATCCCTGTATTCTTCCCTTATAAGACTGATTTTTGAATACAACATTCCTTTCGGCATGTACCTCACAAAGCACATGCAGCTGGAGAGACCACAGAGATTCCTCACCCGGAGAATCCAGGGCCTCAAACATCTACCCTACACAGATTGTCTAAAAGCCCTGTCCCTCTACTCAGTCTCCTACAGACTCCTCAGAGATGACCTCTGTCTGGCATACAAAACAATCTCAGACCCCACCCTGATGAGACTGCTGGATATTCACAAGTCAAGCTCCACTTGAGTAACCCACAAGCAAGACATCAACCTGGTCTGTGACATTATTAGGACTTGTTGGCAGGACAGATTTTTGTCCCAGAGACTCCCCCTTTTGTGGAATAGACTCCCTCTCCACATAAAGCAGACTATCTCATTAAACCTTTTTAAGCACAACCTGGATAACTGGATGGGGAACAGAAAATACACAGTCAAATAAAACACAAAGTCCCAAAAAACATGAATTTTCCAAAAAACAAATCAGGAACCAAGCAAATAGCTGCACTTTCTTTTATTACACTTCTTATGGTACCTCGGCTAACAAGCCTTCAAGGAAAACAAATGTTATGAGATTGCAGCCTTTTTATATCCTGCCAATTTTATGTGCAAATACATTTCATTCATTAAACACTTAATTAATAAACATCACCACCCAAGCTTAAAGGTGTAACACCCTTAAGTGAAAGAAAAAACTAATAAATATTGAATTTACTGTGAAAAATGCACTATAAAATTGCTC
This sequence comes from Protopterus annectens, assembly GCF_019279795.1. Classification (NCBI taxonomy): domain Eukaryota; kingdom Metazoa; phylum Chordata; order Ceratodontiformes; family Protopteridae; genus Protopterus; species Protopterus annectens. Next base: position 563,306,311 of record NC_056751.1, read on the forward strand.
TATGAAATGTTCTCTAATCCAATACATAATTAATAATATTTTTAATAACATTTCTTGGTATAAACCTATACTAAATTAATTTATATTACTTAACTACCTTGCTACTTTCATTATTTCCTAACAGAATTCATGAACTGTCATTACCACTACAACTAGACATACTTAAATATACATATACAAACAAATGCATGTCTAAACACCCAGTAAACTAATAACGTAAGATAGATTGATTTAATTAAACATTCCAATTTATTTCTAAATTCAACCCATGCAGATGTAAGATTCCTAGGTTAATAATAAGTTTAGTTTACAGCTTTAATAACCTATGTATAACCCCCCCTGTATGTATACCCCCCCCCGGAACACATTATAAATTCCAAAGGGTCTAGCCAGAACACTGAAGAAAATACTATCCAAACTTTCCTCGTGGACAGAGCAAAAATGTTGGGCCACTGGGCTCTCTAATCTCAAGTTTCTAACATCACCCAGGTGTTCTAATATTCTCAACTTTACCTTTCTTTTCATTTGCCCAATATACCACATTGTTGGCATGCATCCACACCCAAAGATATAAATGACCCCACACAAATCACATTTAAATTCACTTTTTATCCAGAATTTCTTTCCATTGATAACCCATCCATCCACATTTTTAATTTAACTTTGCACCCTCCACAAGGAAAAGCCCTCATTTTTTCCCCCTCAGTGTTCTGTACCCTTTGATTCGGCAATTCCTTTAAATTTCTGAATCTGCCATGTGAGAAGGTAACTCTCTTTGGGAATAATTTCCCTATCACCTCATCTCTGTAAATTACTGGCCATAATTTATTAACCAAATCCCTTATCGTATCTGCGAAAGGAGAAAACTTAGTTACATAAAACATAGACTCCATTTCCTTTAAGTCTTTAGCATAATGATCATTCCTGGAACCTTCTTGACAACATTTTTACTTGGTATTCCTCTGACCTTGTCCATTGCTGCCTGGATGTATATGCCCTTATAACGCCTCTTTAACAACTTGTTCTTTACCATAATAAACTCCTTTTCTAATACTTTATCAGATGTGTTTGTAAGGGTACGCTTGAATTCCCCATAGGGTAAGGACTTTATCAGATGTAATGGGTGAGAACTGCTAGCCTCTAAAAAGTTCTTGGCAGCTGTTATTTTATGAAAAGGGCTATATTGTAACTTCCTATTCTTATCCACATAAAAATCTACATCAAGATACTGCATAGTTCTATCACTAATTCTGTATGTGAATTCCAGACCAAAAGAATTCTGACTTAAATTGGCCATAAATTTCCAGAATTCCTTTTTCTTTTTCTTTTTATTCCTTGAAGGCTTGTTAGCCGAGGTACCAGAAGAATTGTAATAAAAGAAAGTACAGCTATTTGCTTGGTTCCTGACTTGTTTTTTTGGAACAGAAAATACAACCCTGGAATTCCACCTATGTCCCTGCTGGACAGTGGCATAGGGTGCAGACTTGTTGGAACATGGGCTAAATTCTTGATTAGGCTTGTAAGGGCCTCAGGGCCAATAGCCTAGTAACTTCCTATGATTCTATGACAAAACAATTGTCTGTCCTAATATAGCTACATATATTACAAGCACCACATGGATATGTCCCAGCTCTTTTAAATCTCAGCCTGGTGAGAGGAACATCAGTGTTTCTCACAATGGAGTCTATAATGACCAGAATGTTGGATTGTGTGGTGTATTGCCTTCTGGGCTTAGAAGTAGAGGCTCCATGAAATGTTGCTGTATGTGTCGATGTGGGTGTTGTTTTAAAAGAGAACATTCAGGGCTGCTGAAGATATTTCTTATGTGTACTTCATCTAGGGGGCCTTTGGAGTTTAGGAAGGTTATATTTAAGTGCCTCAGCATATGTGGATCCTATGTGTCTGCTTTGAACTGTGTGTGATGGCTAAAGCATGTGTACTGCTAACAACATGATTGACAATAAGTGCTTTTATGTTAGAGCTTTGCCTCCAGTAAAATTGCGTAAATACGTTTCTCATATACCATATCAGTTTGAAAATTAACTGGTTGTTAGCAAATATGAGACAATTTCTACATTGCCTCAGAATTCCCATATCCACAAAGCTGGTAACAAAGATGGTGTGAATGTTCATATCCAAGGCAACAGACCCCTTTTTTATTGATTAGATGGTTGGAGAAGGGATATAAAGTAATGTCTGGAGTATCTGGTTTCCAACTTTGGGGTGACTGCTTGTCATTGCAAACTATTTGACCTGTGTGCAACTAGGTGTTAATAACATTTCAAGAGTGCTTTTACTGAAAAATGTCCAGTTAAGTTTTCTGCAACTATAGCATCTATACAGGGCACTTGCAAACACTTGAGGGGATACTAATAAGTAGACCCTAATGATTTATGGATGAAGTATTTGAGGAAATATTCTGAAGTTAGGCTAGTCAACAGCAAATCAAACAGTACTTACTGAAAAGACAGATTTAGCTTCGTTCATCAAGAATGATGAAAAGGGGGGATACACCTGAATGGCTATTGCCTGGTACTGTTAGTGCTGTTATCTCCACAGCTTCATGCTTCTGGGATACAATGCTCCTTTGCTTCTTCTCTCACCAGAAACAAAACAATATACCTCGGGACACATTTGAGTATTACTGTGATTCACAAAGATGCTTGTAAATTAGCCTAACTTGCATATAACACATGTAAATGGCCCTGCATTTTCACCCATAAGTTGAGCATCACCATCTTAATTCATAAATAGCCAGGATAGGTGGCAAATGTACTAGGAAACCACAGACATACTAAAATATAGAAATATTTTTAAATTATTATTATTTTATAAGAAACATTTAAAAATTATTTCAATATTGATTTAAGGCTTATTTGCAATGAACTTTGATGTATGTTATACAGGTTATGTTAGCACTGACTTACTGGCAAGTTTCTGCCATTATGAAGTTACATTTCATGACAGCAGCAGTGGAACTGATTACGGATGACAGACAATGATCATTACGAAATGGTAATTTATTGGTTGTGCATACATGGCTATAAATGCAGTAATTTATGCACAGTTTTTACTGTGCTAAGGACATGAAGAGTCATGTTTATGAATCTGATGTTTTGGTAGTGACAGTGAGTAAGAAAATAAATGGCATCATTAGCAGTACATGACAAAGGCAGTGAATAGGGCAAGGATGCGTTTTTGGTGACAAAAGTGATTGAAAGAACTGCAGTTAACTTATGTTCTACCTTAGCATAGATGTATCGAGATTCCTAGTAGGTAGTCACATTGATTTATGTTAATTAACAGTTACTTTGTGTGGTATGAATAGCTAACTTTTGTACTTTAAGAGGTGAATACACCCAAACATTGCTGACATAGTTTCTTGCTGTGACCCTTTTTTTATTTTTTATTTTTTTTTTTATTTTTTACATGCAGTGCTGATGGAGAATAAGGGATCAAAGCCAAGAAAGGATAACTTCAGTCATGACGAAAATCGTGTCTTCATGGCAGCACTTAGGACATATGAGAAACTTCTTTTTGGTAAAGAGGGGCCCAAACAAGCTGAGATGAACAAGGCTTGGAGTCAAGTAGTTGCTGAAATTAAAGCAGTTGTAGGCAGAAACTGAACACTGGCACAGTGCAAGAAAAGGGCAAATGATATAGTAGCATGTGCTAAAAGCAAGGCCCCCTCTACCACTATGGGGGGGTCTCTGAAACTTATTCAGTTAACGCTAGATGATTAATACCTTCTGTCCACTTATAGGGATGACTACAACACAGAAGACGGTGAAACAGGAATAATTAGAGGTGGTGTTGACATTGGTCCATCTTACCAATGTCTGCAGCAGCAACAGTTATCTGCTTATGAAGGTTGGTTTAAAATCAGTTACACACTGTTATATGCAGAGAATTGAATGCTGATAAGAAATGATGTAATAAAACGTCACAATTCATTATTATTAGGTGAGCTTTGTATATCAGCAAATAATGGAAATGAAGGCAGTGTGCATGATAAGTGTCCTACCCCCCCCCCGTAAGCATATTTTACTGTATATTTTTGCATTGTTATTATTACTTTTTAATTTTTTTTATAGAGTCAACATCAGAAACAAACAGTTCAACCGTACCAATAAATTTGAATGGTCTCAGCGGCACTATGGGTGTAGCTGCTGCTGCTGATGATGATGACGATGATAACGCAGTTATATTTATGAGGCAGCCTGAGGGAAGTGGCAGGCAGTCTCCAGGTTTAATGGTAGTTTCTCTCACCACACAACATGTTAGTGACTCTGTAGAAAGTGACAGTGCAACTCTAAGTCAAGCACAATTTGACATGGCATTTACAGCTGTACCAGAGGAAGACCCCTGCACCTATACACCAGTATCTCCAAACCTATAGGAACACTTGAGGATGATGGCAGGCATTTACAGGCCACAGCATCTGATCTGGCATATTTAAAAAGGGAGCCAGGTGCAGAAATGTCTTACAGCTACTCCAGGAAACTAAAAAAAAGCATTGGCTACCGAACAGGAAATATACTCTGACATTGTATATCACTGCCACAGAGTCAGCTAGAAATGGCCAGAGTCCTCCAGGGTATGTGTGATGATTTCCAGCACTACTTCAAAATAGCAGAGAGCAGATATAATGCTATGGTCACACTGATGTGTAATATGGTGACACACCAAGCATCAGTGGCCACCTCCATTTGTACTCTAGTTAGGATATACCAGAGACAAGTTGGGGCCAGTCTTCCCAGGCGAAAGGATGGGGTACTGCTAGTGCACATGGGGGAAGACCACATAATAATACCACTGCTTATCAAAACAGTAATGTCAGCAATCAAAGTGAACAATCACAACACTTTTTACACAAGTCATGTCAATTGTCATTTGCTCCTAGCAGAACCTCACATTTGAGTTCATGATCATGGTCACGAAATAGTGTCAGATCAGTGACAGCAGGATGATCTGCATCAAGTAGGCCATGACATCAGACTTACTCACCTTACATTTCTCATGGTAACCCCTCTTCCAAATCAGTTGCACTATCACCTAGACTA
>NC_056751.1:563318873-563403873 GCF_019279795.1 Protopterus annectens
TTACAGACACAGACATGCACATATGTAAATACATATCTATATATATAGATAGATATAACTATATTTATAGATTAGATATATACAAAACATACATATTTATATATATATATATATATATATATATATATATATATATATATATATATATATATATATATATATATATATATATATATACAGAGAGAGAGAGAGAGAGAGAGAGAGACGCATACATATAAATAAATATATTTATATATGACTTAACCCTTCTATGATTGTAAATTTCATTAGAATGTATTCAGGGAGTGCACAGTACTGGTAAGTCCCACCCCCACAAGAGATCTCTCTAAACCCAACACTTTCTAGTCTGGAATCATTGTTTGACTCAGTCTTCTTCTTCTCAATACACTTGTCCATATTTCTCCAACTCCATACTCACTCCTGGCATAAGCTTTCTTAGGTTCATAGGTAGGTACTAGGCTATCTGCCCAAAGGCATTTATAAGCCTAGCTGGAATGTGTTGGCCTTCGCCGCCACCTTAGATTAGTTCTCTGTGCCTCTGTCCAGCAGAGCCATGGAAGTGATCCCTGGGGTAAACTTTCAGCTTCCCATCCACTCGTCAAGGTTTCTCTTGAAGAAGGTTAGCGAGGAGCTCTTCCTAATGCAGATTGGAATCTTGCTCCAGAGCATGGGAAGTCTCTGGGACATGAATCTATCCCTCTAGCACATTCTATTTATTGTTGTGGTGAGGATTGGATCCCTGGAGTGTGTGGCTCAAGGGGATATGGTTTTCTTTAGGTGGAGCATGTCCATCAATTCTGGGTTGGACATGGCCTTGTACGTCAGGCAGAGATCACCTCTGAGTAGGTGGTATGCAACCGAGTACAGCTGGAGTTTCTTCAGTCAAGCTGCATTGGGCATCTGCTTGAGGCCAGTGATCCTCTTGGTGAGGTACTTCTGTGGTCTTTCCAGCTGTTGCAGGTGTCCTGTAAGGTACATCCCAAATGGGGCATTGTACTCTATGATGGATCTGATGAGTGATGCGTAGAGGGGCCCAATGACCTCTTTCAATCTGGATGCAAACCCTTTTGTGATTAGGTGGGCTACATAGAAGGATTTTCTAACCACTTTAGCAATGTGATTATCAAAGGAGAGGTTACTATCTACTTGGGTCCCCAGATCCCTTATTACATCTTCTGTATTTAGGGGGCTACCACCTATGTGGTAGTTTGTGGGTACTTTGTTTTTTCCAAAGGGGATGACTATGCACTTTTTGACATTTAGTTTGAGGCCATGGTTTTGACACCAGGTATTTGTCTCAGTGAGACCCTTTTGGAGGATGTTTGTGTCAGCCAGAGAGTCAATTATAGCCCCTAGTTTGCAGTCTTCTGCAAACTTGGTCAGCCATAGTCCTCCTGTGCTTGCCTGTACCTCTGAGAAGTATATGTCGAACAGGAGGGGTCCTAGGACTGAGCCCTGGGGAACGCCACTTGTAACCAGTTTAGAGTCAGACCTAGCTCCCGCAACTCTTACCATGTGGGTTCCGTCTGTGAGCCAGTTGGCAACCCATCTCATGACATAGGGGTATATGTTCAGGCTGGTGAACTTGTCTATAATACCTGAGTGGAGAATGGTGTTGAAGGCCTTTGCAAGGTCGAGGTAGGCTGTGTGGACCACCTTTCCCTCATCTATAGCCTTGGTAACTGTCTCAAAGAAGTCCACCAGGTTTAGGAGGCATGATCTGCCTTTAACAAAGTCAAACTGGGTAGGGTACAGTGTTTGGAGGTTTCCTATGTCTCTGTTAATGAGATCCATGATGATGCTCTCCATAGCTTTGCAGACCAAGCTAGTCAGGCTTACAGGGTGATAGTTCCTGGGGTATGTTGTGGCTTCACCTTTGTGGACCAGAATAACCATTGCTGTGCACCACTCAGTGGGCATGTAGCCTGTGGAGAGGCTGAGTTTAAGCAGTGTGTTTAGGTGAGGGGTTAGTTCATCTTTGAGCTTGTGTAGGACACAGCCTGGGACACCGTCTGGTCCCATTGATGCTGTGTTTTTGGCTTTGAAGAACGCTGTTTTAACCTGAGTGTCTGTGATTTCAAGGGCACTACATTCTTCTGGTATAGTTATGGGCCCTTTTGGGGGTGAGAGGGGGGTGAAGTTTGCACTGAACCTGTCTGCCAGGATGTTGGCCATATCGGTCGGTTCAGTGTATCTTGTGCCATTCTGCACTAACTCTGAGCAGATCTGAGAATTGCCCTTAGATTCTTGACATAGCTAAAGAATGCCTTGTGGTTATCTTTGGAGTCCATGGCAATTTTTCTTTCGAAGCTAGCCTTGGATGATTTTATGAGGGAACATAGTTTCTTGCTGATACTGATCAGGGATGTCTTCCCATCTTGGGATTTTACTCTTTTCTGTACTAGTTTCCTCCTTCTATTGTATAGCTTGTTTATGGCAGGGGTCCACCAGACTGGTTTCATTTTCTTGGAGGAGTGAGTCTTGGTTTTGTTTGGGATAGCATGATCTATGCATTCTTGTAGGTGCCCGTAGAGTGCATTAGTAAATGATTTTGCAGCTTGAACAGAGTTATCCTTTAGAATGGGGGCTTTGAAACTTCCCACCTCAGTCTTAAGTAACGTGAAGTTTGCTTTTAAAAAGTTTTTTCATGTGGTTACTTTAACCAGGGGTGGTGACGGAATGTAAATATCCAGAGTGATTAGTTTATGCTCAGATCTAACCAGGGGTTGACTTCCGGTGTGGAACACCTGTCGCCCATGTTGGTGATGACCAGGTCCAATATGTTGTCACCTCTGGTGGGGCTGTTGACCAGTTGATCCAGGGCATTTGAGTTTATAAATTCTAGGAAATGTTGGGCAAGGGAGTTTGTACTTGAGTAGTTCTCCCAGTTAATGTTTGGGTAATTGAAATCACCCAATATCAGGGTGTTTGGTAGGACCTTTATTTTTCCCAGTGTTTCCAGGAATGCGGAGTGGGGGTCCTGGGACATGGTGGGTGATCTGTAGCAAGCTATAATTTGAAAAGCAATTTAGCTTGTTAGTTGCACGTGGATGATCTCTGAAGCATCGTGCTGTGCCACTAACCTGATGGAGTGGGTATCCTTTATGAATATGGATACTCCCCCACCTTTTGTATTTCGGTCCAGGTTTTGTGGCTGAAATGTATGGTATGGGTTGTAGCCTGGTAGTGCTGGGGTGCTCTTTGGAGCCTTAAACCAGGTTTCTGTTACTGCACATATATTGATTTTCTCCATACTGAGGAGTGCCTCGAGTGCGTGCATTTTGAGGTTTAGACTTCTGGCATTGAGTAGCAGTACCCTCAGTTTTTTGTTACTTGTGCTATTCACGGTGGTGGGTTTGTCTTTTGAGTCTTGCCTAAAAAAGGCACCATTGGGGAGGCAAGAGCCTTGGCCAGTATTCTAAAGCCTAAGGGTGACAGGTGCAAGCCGTCTCTAGCGAAGCAGCGTGGCTTTTCAAGCATGTCATCCCAGGCTGACAGACACTGGATCCCCTTTGAATGGCACCAGAAGCTTAGCCAATTGTTGAAATTGATAATTTTTTCTCTATACCATGGTATCATTCTTGGTGAGGGCAGGATGCTACTCAGGGTCAGGGTCATACCAGCCTGGGCTATGTGATCAGAGAGCTCCTCCATGTCTCTTTTCATGTAGTCCAGGAAGGTACAGCTCAGGTCATTCACACCAACATGGATGTTAGAAAAATATGTACTTAAACATATATGAAGTGCTAGTTTAAAAGCAAATAGTATGTAATGCATTTTATTCTATTTTACAATATGGCAGTAAGAATGATCTTACATGTAATTGCTTGAAGCTTTGGAGCTGCAGTGTGATTGAACTCTGACCCTGGCAGTAGCCAGCTCAGCAAGCTTATGTTTTTCACTAATGATTATCTGCTGGGTTAGGGAAAAGCATGTATCTTCCTTCCTCTGAGATAGTTGGCCTTGTGAATATTATCAGCACAGCTGCCATTAGCTAATGTTGCCAGAAGGAACAAAGGAACGTATTAAGAACCAAACTGACTATTGTATTCGAGCAGGACTGGAACCTTGAAAGAGCAACATTTACAGAAAGACATTATAACTGACCAGGTGCCCTGCAAGGCTGTATTATTCTCATGGGAAAACTTTTAAAAAGTATAACTTCAGCACTTTCTTATGAATAGAATATTGTAGACTATAGTGATGTAAGTGTCCTGTGACTGACCACGTCAGTAAGGTGGGCAAAGCTGATTGTAAACAGTATAAAATAATGCATACTTCCTGAATGTAATTAGTCAAAATTCTATACTTGTATTGTATAGTCTTTTGCCTCCTGGTGTACACTAGTAAAACGTTTTGAACTTGAACCTCCTGCATTATTGACTGTTATTTAAGAAAAACCTGATGATTTTACAGTCTGTTTAAATAATTTTGCTGACATTTTGGTCCTTCTTAGCCGGAATTCCCTTGGTAAGCTACAGATCAGAATACAACGGTGGTGGAGAAGCTGCGCAGGAGAAGTTACCACAGCACGGTTCTTCTTGAAGTGAAAAGACCTCCGACTAAATTGTCGTGTGTAAAGAGGCTGGCCACTTTCTGATCTGTGGCTGAAGAGCGGAAAACTGGCCCCAAGAAGAGCGTGCAGTCATAAACGGGAGGCTCAGGTAGGAAGAATTTCCCTCTTTGCTTTTGTTTTAGATCAGGGACCAGGCTACAGTATAATGTTACTAAGATTTGTTTTTACAGATCAGGAACGAATTGCAGTACTGTATATTTGGTCATAGATCAGGAAAACAGAATAAAGTAGACAGTCATTCTAGACAGGACTGAACAGAGGGAAGAAGATACCACGTGGTAAGAAAAGGGTTACGTAGCAGTCTTTTTAAGACATAGGAAATCAGTGCACTAAAAGATCGCGAGATCCGCCCCTAACTGATGACGCGAAATATATGCAATTACAGCGAGCAGATAATATCAGATACTATACAAAATGGGTTAACAAGTGCAATTTGTGGTAAATTAAACAAAATTTCATTAGTTAAACTTTTAAAACAGTTAAAATCTGACGCAGAAGGTCAGGCAAAAAAGCAACGACAGTTAGGCATTCCTCAGGCACATAGGTGGATTGAGGAAGTGAACCGAAGGGAACAGAAGATTAAAAATGCAAAAGCATTATTTTTAAATAAAGAAGATAATAATACAGTAATAGCAATGGCCCCTCCCCCTCCATCCTCTCAGATACCTTTTTCAGTATATGAAGCAGGAGGACAAGCCAGTCCTCCTCCACGATATCCTGAAATTGCAGGGGCTTTGAAACAACCATTCATAAGAGAACCTATTGAAACTAGATCCTGAACACGTAAAACACTTAGAGATACAGATTTATATCAAATAGGGAGAGATTCACTAGAAGAAAGTGAAGAAATCTGTCCACTAATTGAAGTACCGAACCCTCAAGCAGGACAGGAAGGACAGGACCCAACTCTCCTAGTGTATAGACCATGGACACCGGAAGATATCCGGAAAGCTACAGAGGGAATCCCTCATCCAAAAATTAACCATGAGAAGTTTATACAAGATTTACAAGGTATGAGACTAAGTTACCACTTGAATGGGGAAGAAGTAGAGAAAGTAGTTAGACAAATCATAGGTCCAGACTGGCACATGATTTGTGGCACCTGGAGCAGCTGTGGACGGACAGCTCAAGCCACTCCTACACAGTGACGCAGAGCTAGATACCAGAGTGAAAGGTCTTACAGACCGAATCTCTGAAAAATGGAAACCTAGATCAGATTGGACCTGTATTAATCAGTGCATACAACAAGTTAATGAAACTGTAGATGGACACTATGGTAGATTATTGGAATGTTTTAATAACCATAGTGGTATGCCTATTCCTGAGAATCAGAAGAATGATAGTTCATATGAACAGCAGTTGAAAAATGCATTTCTGAAAGGTTGTATTGCCCCTATTAGTAGTTTTATTACAAAACATATGATAGATCACCCGAGCAGTAGGCTACAAGCCCTACTAGAGTACGCTAGGCATGCTGAAAGACATTTTAATAGTAAAAAGAAAAAGAAAACGCAAGTCTTCACAGCTGAAGACGGAGCAGAAGTCTTTGTAGTACAGTCAAATAAAAAGGGTAAGAGAAATGCTCAGGGTAATAAATACTCTGGCAAAACCTCAGAGGATTTAAAAGAAAGGAAAAGGAAAGGTGAGTGCTTTAAGTGTGGCAAAAGAGGACATTTAGCGAGGGATTGCAGGTCAAATAAAAAGGTGACTACTGAAGAAAAAGATAAAGGTGATGAGGATTGACTATATGATAGTGATAACAATCAGAACTCACCAAGAAAGGATAATAGACAAAAAGAAAATGTAAATGTGGTAGAAGGAATAGAGGAAGTCCAGACAGATGTGGAGGATAATGAAAGTGAAGTTTTAGACTTAGCATTATTGAGCTTGGAGCTCTATCTGGCAGATGCAAAACCGGAAGTTACACTTCTAGTGGAAGGAAGGGAAGTAAAATTCTTGTGTGACTCAGGAGCGTCACGAACTTTGATACACCCTTCAAAGTTGCCAGAACACTCTGAATCACCTGACTATATATTAGTGAAAGCAGCAAATGGGCAGCTATATAGGGAACCACTTTCCCATGATATAGCAATAACTGACCCTATTTCAGGTATGACCCAGAAAAGTAAAATAGTGTTTTCTGCAAAATGTCCAGTAAACTTACTGGGAAGAGACCTTATGCAGATTTTTGGAATAGCAGTAGTTCCTACCATGCAGGGTATGGAGGCACAGAGACAAATGGATGCTTTTGTAGTGCGATCGGAGGGTGAAGCCTATTATTGGTACAGCCAGGACTTAGTTACGACTGGTCCAGGGGCAGTAACCAAAGAACTGATGAACGTAGCCATCAGTAAGGTATCCTCCCTTAACACTGATCAGCAGCATTTGTTACATTGTACTCTATACTACTGTAGCACACCAGGACCCAATAAGGAATATGAGCAAGAATTGTTTAGAAATCCGGCCAATAGACTAGTATTGCAAACCTTATATTGGGATACTGAGGGTAACAGTGTAGCAAGTTGTTCACTGCCTCAGGAATTCATGAAATTGTACAAATCCAACAGACTGCCACATGTCAGTTTAACAAAAAACAAAAATGTGAGATGGGCAGATTTGGGTGAAAAAGTAACAAGATGGGAAAAACAAACTGATTTAGAATTATCAGAACAGGGTGTACAAAAACAAAAATTGAATTGGTTAACACAAGCACGTCCAGCTGTACACTTACAACATAGTGAGGACAGCTGATTAGCATTTTTACTAGAGGAAGAAGAAAAAGCCTTGTTTGATGTACCAAGCATTCTTTGGTCAACAGGGAAATCAGATGTGGGACTTATTCAGACAGCGGGTCCAGTAACCATTACACCAAAATCAGCTTTTAGACCACAAAAAAGACAATACCCCTTGAGGAAGGATGCAGAGCAGGGAATTAAGCCTATAATAGCAGCATTACTCAAGGAAGGGATACTGGTAGAATCTTTGAATTCACCATGTAATACCCCTCTATTTCCTGTAAAAAAAGCAAACGGGGAATGGCGGATGGTACAGGATTTACAAGCTGTAAATGATGCAATAATACCTAGAGCACCTACGGTGCCAGACCCACACACTTTATTAAACGACTTAAAGCCAAAACAAAAATATTTTACTGTAGTAGATATAAGTAACGCCTTCTTTTCAATACCTATACATCCTGATAGCCAGTATTGGTTTGCCTTTACATTTCAGGGTAAGAGATATACTTATACTCGACTACCACAGGAATATTGTGAAAGTCCGATGATATTTGCACAAGAGATGGCTAGCAACCTGGCGGGATTTACTCCACCAGGGGGCAGTCAAATACTACTTTATGTAGATGACATCCTGTTAGCAGCCCCTACCCAGCAGCAGTGTAGGGAAGATACAATCGCATTGTTGAAATTTTTAGCACAACAGGGACATAAAGTAAACAAGAACAAGTTACAGCTTTGGAGAAAACAGGTTAAATACCTGGGATATGTAATATCCAAGGAAGGTAAAATACTAGATGAGGATAGAAAAACAGCAATTTTACAGGCACCCAAACCAACTACCAAGAAGGAAATGATGTCCTTCTTGGGAACGACTAATTTTTGTCGAAGTTGGATACCGAATTATGCCTTGGAATCGGCTCCATTGGCTGATTTAATATTTAAAACATCAATGGCAGCACAAGATGTATTGCAATGGACACCTGAAGCAGAAACAGCTTTCTGCAGACTAAAACAATTAATAGCTTCATCATTAGTTTTAGGACTACCTAATTACCACAAAAAAATTTTTCAAACTGTAGATTGTAAACAGGGATATATGACGTCAGTTTTGACGCAACAGCATGGAAGTAAGCAACGCCCCATAGCTTACTACTCATCACAGTTAGACCCAGTGGCACGGTCTTTGCCACATTGTGTACAAGCAGTAGTCGCAGTTACAATGGCAATACAGGCTTCAGCCTCAATGGTGTTATTCCACCCTCTCACTTTGAGAGTGCCTCATGCACTCGCAATAATTTTGCTACAAGAAAAAATAGCATACCTGTCTCCTGCTAGGCATCTTTCTTGTATGACCATATTGCTGAGCCAACCTCATATGACAATTGAACGTTGTACAACATTAAACCCATCAACGTTACTTCCGACCCCTGTGGATGGCACACCACATAGCTGCCTGCAGGAAATTGAGCAAATAACTTCACCTAGACAAGATCTTACTGATATACCTTTGGATGATGCTGAAGTAACATTTTATGTGGACGGCTCATGCAGAAAGGGTCCTACAGGGAAAAATCTAGTAGGGTATGCAGTAGTCACAGACACAAACATTTTAGAAGCACAACCACTGCAGCATAATTTGTCTGCTCAAGCAGCAGAACTGATAGCCTTAACACAAGCTTGCACTCTAGCAAGAGACAAATGTGTAAACATATATACTGATAGTCTGTATGCCTTTTCTACAGTGCATGTTTTTGCACAGCAATGGAAGAACAGGGGAATGATAACATCCACTGGAAAACCAATTAATCATGCACAACATATTTTGAATTTATTGGATTCCATCCAATTACCTACTAAAGTAGCTATTTGTAAATGTGTAGCTCATACGAAACAACAGGATCCAATTTCAAAAGGTAATGCATGAGCTGATGCAGCTGCTAAGCAAGCAGCTTCAAACTCGGAAACTTTACTTTTGAATGAGGAATTACAACCATCTGAGATTCTAGATTTAGAAATGTTAAAAACAATGCAGACATTAACTACGAAAGCAGAAAAACAAAAATGGGAAAGACGAGGTGCAATCCTCGAAAATGGACTGTACATCTCCAAAGAAAAAAAGCCAATATTACCATCTAACTTATTTAGATATGCAGCCTTGTTGAGCCATGGGCAGAGCCATGTCTCAACAGGGGGGATGGTACAGTTAGTAAATAAAATATTCCAAACATACGGGTTTACGAATTACATACAAAAATTTTGTGCAGCATGTCACATTTGTAATAAACATCATGCACAAGGGGCATTCAAACCCAAACAAGGGAGATTTCCTACACCACCATATCCGTTCCATACTATTTGTATGGATTTCATAGAATTAAATAAATGTGAAGGGAAAAATACTGTTTAGTGATTATAGATATGTTTTCAAAATGGGTGAAAGCCTTTCCAACTAGAAATCCGGATGCAGCAACAGTGGCAAAGGCCCTGGTAAAAGAAATAATTCCTAGATTTGGCATACCGGAAAGAATCTATAGTGACAATGGGACACACTTTGTCAATCAGACAATCCAACAACTTGGGAAATTCTTTGGGATCTCCTTGAAAAATCATTGTGCTTACCACCCCCAGTCTGCAGGACTGGTGGAGAGATATAATGGGATTTTGAAAAATAAGTTGAGGAAGTTGATAAGTGAGACTCAGAAGAATTGGATTTGCTGTTTGCCTTTAGCATTGCTGAGCATGAGAACAGTTCCAAATGTAAAGGGCTTGACCCCTTTTGAAATAATATTTGGGAGGGCATGTTATGTGCCACAATGGAAAGCACTCATGCCTGCAGAGCTGGAGGCTGACAGCTCAATAGCTAGTCACATGAAAAAATTGTTAACCAATAAGACTGTTTTGCAGTTAAACTCTTTTTCAGATAAAGAACAAACGAAACTGGAAGCAGTGCTGACCCCGGGGTCCTGGGTTTGGTTGAAGGTTATCAAGAAGAAAAATTGGACAAGTCCAAAGTGGGAAGGTCCATACCAGGTACTGTTGGGGATGCCTACTGCAGTAAAGATTGCTGAGAGGTTGTCCTGGGTTCATCTGACACACTGCAAACCGGTAAAGAATTTTCAGCTTGATAAACATTTTGTAGCTGATGCACCACAAAAGCAGGATGGCCAGGAGCAAAGTGTATAAGAATGCAAATCAACCCCAAAGAAATTGTTTAACTGTCTTGCTAATTATACACCTATTGACTATGATCGTGGTGACTTGCCTTTTGTTGTGGTTTTTCTTGCATATAACCACACAAATAAAATTGACAAAACGTGATGAACTGTCTATAGACTGGCATCAAACTTTAACACATACCTGGCCATGAAGCGTGTATATGTAGAGACTATGAGCGTTTGAACTGCTGGGTTTGTACTGCTATACCAACAGCATATGGAGGACTTTTGATGTCCGCTGTCCCTTTGGGGATAAATGAAACTTGGGAAAATCTACTTTTTGACACAGGTTCTGTGAGGTCACAGGACAAAGTTGCATTGTATTTACCCATTACACAGAAAGGAATTGTTTGTTTCTATAAAAATGATACACTCCAAGTTGGTTGGAGTAACTGTAACATAACTGTATCTTACAAATGCTATATTAAGGCCAAAGATAAAAGTACTAGTTGTAACACGAATTATGATTCATATTTGAGCTTAATGAATACAACGATAAAAGATGTGCAGAAAAACCCTGAATTGCATAAACAATTATCTGTTATAGACAAGAAAATGTTTCATTCAGAGTTAACCCGCGTCAGTACTAAAGTAGAAAATTGTTATTTTGTTTGTGGGAAAAAGGCATATAAATGGTTACTTGAGAATTGGTCCGGCAGTTGTTTTTTGGGTTATCTGGTTCCAGCTATAAGGCATACTGCTGAATTACCTCTGGGTAAGATACGAAACGTAAGAGATGTAGCCCAAAGAACTGGGAACTCAGTCGGAAAACCTGCTAATCCAGTGGGTAAGATCGAGGCTGGCTGGAAAGACCATTCATCCGTGAAAGATAAAGAAAAATTAACTCATATGGACTTAAGTGACAGTGTTATATCTTGGGCTGGAATATTCCCAGCCTATGGAGCAGTCAAATCAATCTGGGAGCTGAGGAAATTGTCAAAACTTCTCGAAGTAATGAGTAATGCAACCTTTTCCGCTCTCGAACTTGTAACTGATGAACTGAATGCAATGAGAACTGTTGTGCTACAAAACCGAATGGCTCTTGACTTCACCCTAGCGGCGAGAGGTGGTACGTGCGCGCTTATCAAAGAAGAATGCTGTGCGTACATACCAGATAATAAACATGAAATTAATGATCACCTAGAGGTAATACAGCAGGTATTGGCCATGACTGAACCAGGCCCAAACCCACTGATGAACTTTTTCCAGGGTCTGTTTGGTGGGTGGGGCTCAATCCTGATGAATATTGTGATTGCCATTTGTGTTGTTTTGCTCATACTAGGAGCATATGTCTGTTACGGAATACCCTGTATGAAAAAACTAGTTAGAGAATTTGTCGACATAACTGTAACTGAGACTATGTATCAAGACATTGAATTGGATTTATTAGTTCCAAATGAAATTATTTCTGAAATATAAAACAAATGACTTGCCTAGTTAAAAATCTCTAAGAGGAAAAGGCTAGGAAACGAAATGATGTTGTTTATGTTTCTGAATAGAATAAAAAGAATTAAAAGGAGGGAGAATGTTAGAAAAATATGTACTTAAACATATATGAAGTGCTAGTTTAAAAGCAAATAGTATGTAATGCATTTTATTCTATTTTACAATATGGCAGTAAGAATGATCTTACATGTAATTGCTTGAAGCTTTGGAGCTGCAGTGTGATTGAACTCTGACCCTGGCAGTAGCCAGCTCAGCAAGCTTATGTTTTTCACTAATGATTATCTGCTGGGTCAGGGAAAAGCATGTATCTTCCTTCCTCTGAGATAGTTGGCCTTGTGAATATTATTAGCACAGCTGCTATTAGCTAATGTTGCCAGAAGGAACAAAGGAACGTATTAAGAACCAAACTGACTATTGTATTTGAGCAGGACTGGAACCTTGAAAGAGCAACAGTTACAGAAAGACATTATAACTGACCAGGTGCCTTGCAAGGCTGTATTATTCTCATGGGAAAACTTTTAAAAAGTATAACTTCAGCACTTTCTTATGAATAGAATATTGTAGACTATAGTGATGTAAGTGCCCTGTGACTGACCACGTCAGTAAGGTGGGCAAAGCTGATTGTAAACAGTATAAAATAATGTATACTTCCTGAATGTAATTAGTCAAAATTCTATACTTGTATTGTATAGTCTTTTGCCTCCTGGTGTACACTAGTAAAATGTTTTGAACTTGAACCTCCTGTATTATTGACTGTTATTTAAGAAAAACCTGATGATTTTACAGTCTGTTTAAATAATTTTGCTGACAATGGACAATGACAGACTCATATTTGTACTTGTTCTGGAGTGACCTGAGTGCTTGCGTTATGTGGCAGATCCTGACACCCGACAGGCAGCTTACAGGAACCTACTCCTTGTTCAGCCTAGTGAGTGGGACGTCAGTGTGCCTGACTGTAGAGTCACCTATTACTAGTGTGTTGGGTATGTTATTTTGCCTTAAGGACTGTGATTATGTGACACACTGGTTTTGTGAAGTATGTGTTCCATGGTTTGTGTTGGGGGGTGGAGGTTGCTTGGATGTCTGCTTTGGAGGTCTCTGTTGCTTTTGCAAATTTTTATTTAGAGCCTCCGAGTATGTTTTTGTGTATTTATGTGTGTTTTTTGCCGGTGCTAGTTTCATAGATCTATGTGAGACTGGTGGTGTGATGCAAGTAATTCCCTTCTCCTCTTGACTGCCTGGTTCAGTCTTGGGTTGAGAGAGGAGTGCTTCCAGTTTGGCTGTATAATTGCATCTCTCGCATGTATTAGTGTTTGGTGGAAGGAGGAGAGGGTTTTCTGTGTACATGAGGCAATTGTAACATTGCTTCAAAATGCCCAAATTCACCAGTTGGACTGGAGAGTACACCAGAAATTGCTCTTTGGACATGCCTGGATAGGTACAGTGAACTATTTTACTGATTGGCTGGTAAGGTTGAATAGAGATCCTTGTCTTTCTCTACAGTATAGGGGGGTCTTGTGCTAAGGTTTATTAGTGCTTGCTATGAGTTTTGAGCAAGTGCTGGGATGAGAAGTGAATGGTTTGAGTGCTTAAGTTGAAAGTTTGTCTACTTCCAATGGAAAAATTGAAGAGTAGACTTTGTGGAGCCGGGAATAGTTATACCCATCTCACCGGCACTGCCCGGCGTGCAAAACCGCACAAATGCAGGTTTTATAGCAGAGAAATGAAAGAGATAGAAATTAGCCCAAAATTGCCAATAAACTACTAATTTCTGGGCCGAAACCACTCCTCCAGGGACAAATAGGCTGCTCAAAGCTCCTTCTCTCGCAGTGAACAGAGAAACTTCCTTCTATCCAAGTAAGGTATGGGCAAACACAAAAACTTGTAACACAGCCCTGAATTCAGCACGAACCTAAAAACTCGACTATACTAGCTTAGAAAGGTGGGAAAACAAGTATATATATATATTTTTTTTTTTCAGACTATAAAGCAGATACAATCAAAAAAACACTTTAAATGCACAGAAATGGCTATCACAATTGAGTGTGTAGCCTACAAGAGTTAAATACGTAATTCGACTTTGTTAAAGTGCGTCCAGTAAAATAAGTACAATATGTAGCTGAAACAAGCTTTTTAAATCACAGAAACTCTAGAAAATCGGTGTTTTAGGCGGAATTAGCTAAATCACTCCAAAGTCTCTCTTTTTTCTCTCTGCTGCTGTAGAACTCTGAAGGGCACCAGGCAAGAGCTTGCTGAGGTGTATACTTTCTATTTCTCTAAGAATTCCTAGTGTACAAAATTGTCAGCTGCATAGATACTTTTCACAGTACCTGGTAGTCTAAGTGACTGTTCCTTGCTGTGCAGTTATAGACCTTGGCTCTGCAGTTATTTCTGTTTTGCCCTCCCCTTTTGTAACTCACTGCTTCTACTGCTGTCTTCTTCTTAATTTGCTGATCTCTGCTCAGTTATAAATCTCCTTTCGTTCTAGCTGCTCTTCTGCTAGACCTTTCTTTTTACTTTGTTTTCTCTCTCTCATTAATTTTATTTTTCTCTAAGGACTGTAAAATCTAGTAGCAGCATATCTGCCATTCTCTCTCCCTTTTGGTGAGTATTACCCCACACCTCATGCAGAAACTCCAATTACAAGCTAGCAGAACATTTCAAATACACCTCACTCAGACCGGCACCATTTTAAACTGTTCTAGCCTGCTCTGCCTGCTGTTTGGGCATCTTCCAGTAGTGTGACCTCCATTTAAGTTCTGTTAAATGTTTTTTTAACTCTGTAAAAATCCAAGGATTATCAGAATATGTGCTAATTATTTATTATAAGCAGTAAGATTTGCCACCATTTACAAGTGTATATATTTAAAAGGTTATGTTCATCACCTGGTCTTGGTATCAAACAAAACTCTGCTTATGCATTACTGTTTTAAGATTGTTTATTCTTTGTTTTTATTGTGACTTTATTGACCATTTAGCTCATATTATTGAAACTATTTTGTAACTATCACTGTTTTAAAGGAAGATACTGTGCTTTGTCAGCTGTATTCCCAACTAACAGCAAACTAATTTAATTGCTTACTATATGCTTAAACTGGGATGCAATGTAATTCCTTATAGTTTGCAGACATTCAGCTGCTATAGTGTAGTGTAATGCCTTGCACTGTATATTCTGTTATAGGTAATACTGTCATATGTTACAGTGACAGTTTTACCCAGGCCAAGCTGGATATTGTACATTATTAATCTTGGTTGAGCACTATATGTATGCCTAGATGCTTGTTGTATTTGTTTGAACATATTTAGAGTTTTTAATTACCTCAGTAACTGTAGTGTTGTTAGGCTGTTTTACCCATTTCCTTCCACTCCTTTCTTATATTGTACCAATTATAAATACAGTCCTACCTCCTCTAGCGCTCCCCTTATCAGCTTTTCCTAATCTTCTTTTTTTTATTTCCATTTACAGTCGTCAGCTAATACAAACACTGTGGGGCAACCCTATAGCAGTTCTCTACCATCCCTACAGCAGTTCTCCAGCAGCAAGCTGCATCTGCAAAAGTCTGTGGCCGGTTTACTTAAAGTACAGGAACATTACAGTGTATGTTAATGATTTAACCCTTCTATTTGTGTAAATTTCATTAGAATGTATTCAGGGAGTGCACACTACTGGTAACTACCACCAGAGATCTCTCTAAACCCAACACTTTCTAGTTTGGAATCATTGTTTTACTCAGTCTTCTTCTTCCCAATACAAGTGTCCATATTTCTCCCACTCCATACTCACTCCTGACATAAGGTTTCTATTTCTCTAAGAATTCCTACTCTACAAAATTGTCAGCTGCATAGATACTTTTCACAGTACCTGGTAGTCTAAGTGACTGTTCCTTGCTGTGCAGTTATAGAACTTGGCTCTGCAGTTATTTCTGTGTTTGCCCTCCCCTTCTGTACCTCACTCCTACTGCTGTTTTTTTCTGAATTTGCTGAACTCTACTCAGTTATAAACCTCCTTTCCTTCTGGCTGCTCTTCTGCTAGACCTTTCTTTTTACCTTGTTCTCTCCCTCATCAGAGAATTTGAATTGGCTTATTCCTAACTACCTAAAAAGTAGCTTACCCCCTGCCCTCTAATCTTTGACATTTTACCATCAAAACAACCCCAAAATTGTATTACGTATAGCATACTAACTGTAAAAAGTGTAATACAAAAGGACATAATCTAAAGGCTTCACTTCCTATAAACTTGAACCTATAAGCTAAAATAATTAAATGCATAAAAAAGTGCCATAATACCTACCTAACTGCTCTAAGGCAGACAAGAAAACCTTGGGATTTGCAATAACCCCACTCCATTCGCCCTCGCTACACTCGGGCTCACTGCGCTCCCCTCCCTCAAATCCCACCTGCCCCCACTACCTCTACATTTCTACCTGATTAGCCACTCCCCCACCTACTAGCTCCTATTACCTCTTGCTGTAATAATTATTCTCCACCCAAACCCTCTACCTACATCTCACCAGCACCTATCAACTTTCATCTGGCTGCCTCCCACCCCCTTCCAATACAGTTACCTAACCACACTATCTTCTGATACTGCAATTCCAGATATAAGAGTTTCTTATCTCTCAAGCCACATCCCAAACAATGTTGCACTGCTTTTTACTACCCCTCCTATTAGCCCCATACTTCCTTACCTTATATAAAAATCAGTCTCTCACAGGACTTCAAGTTCCAAAGGCCCATGCTATCACCCAAGTTGTCAATCATCCCACCTTCAAGCATACTTACAGTACCAGGACATATCCAGCATCTTGTTCTCACTTCCTACACATCAACTCTAGGAAAATTAGCACTAGAATCAAACTCTACCACAAACTTATAGACAAATTCCTGAAACTTATCTCCATGCTTAGGCCTAGCCTATTACTTGGTGGAGACATACATCCCAACCCTGACCCATCCACCTTAGACACATACTACCCCTCTAACTGTAAGCTACAAACCTACAATTTTCAGGCCATCTAACTCTCTCCTAACCTGTCATCTTAATATTAGAAGCATTAATAACAAGATACATGAACTGCATGCACTCCTTGCTATTCACTCTCCTGAGATACTTTGTCTATCAGAGACCTGGTTAAAACCTACCACTACAGACAGTAAAGCACTACCTCCTGGGTATAACATACAGAGGCTGGTCTGTGCTTCCAGGAAGGGGTTGAGGTAGCTATACTCTATAAATCAGAGCTGAATGTAACCACAGATGTAGTACAACCACCTCAGATTAACAATTTAGAGATTCTAGCCACCAAACTGCAACTTAACAAAAGTAAATGCATTTATATCATCTGCATGTACATTCCTCCAGGTAACAATATAGCTACACTTGAACACACCTTACATTGGATATCTAGTCACTATCTCCAAGAAACCCTACTTCTCGGAGACTTCAATATAGACTGGGCCACCTGTTCATCAGAATCTCCAACCACCCATATTAACCTACACTCATTTACGCAAATCATTAACACCCCTACTAGGGTAGGTAAGCCCAACCAAAAAGAAAGCATACTTGATTGGGTACTCGTCAATAGTCAGCCCCGTCTGTACACCTCTGGTACCCTCCCCGATAGTCTAAGTGATCGCCATCTCACATATATAATTAAGCACAAAGCTATCAATCTCAAAATGTTAGAAATAACAAAACCTTTGACTCAGCCAAATTCCAACAGGAACTAAAATCATGTAATTGGTCTATTTTAAAACTCCTCCCCTTAGAGGAAGCAGCTGTGTACTTTAACAATAAATTCCTTGAGATCCTTAACTTACACGCACCTATTCACTAAAACAGAACAAAGGCAAAACTGCACCATAGGTTTCAAAAGAGACTAGACTCAAAATCAACCTTGGAGACAAAGCCCAGGCTTTATGGCGTCCAACTAAACACCCCCAAGAGCGAATGAAATAAAAGCAACTTAGGAACGAAACTAAAAAATTCATACTACAAGACAAAAAACAATACTACTGCAAATTACAGCTAGAAAATCAAAATAACCCTCAGAAGTTTTGGGCAGGCTTGAATAAACTACTACACCCTGGACAAATACCTACCCCTGTCCCAGTTGCCACTACTGATAAACCCCCAGAGAATGTTTCAAATAGATTTAACCGATTCTTTACAGAGACAATTCAGGCCCTAGCCAGCCAACTACTTCCTTGCTCCCTTGGCCCAGAAAGTACCACCTCTAGGAACCTACTCTTATTTAGTTTTCAACCTGTTGCCACATCACTTATCCGTACCCTAATCAAAAAACTAAAACCCACCACTCTATCGGTTGACCAACTTCCTACTGAATACCTACAATAATCAGCTGATGCTATTGGATACCCAGTATCGATACTTATCAATTGAACCATAGAAGAAGCTAAAATTCCCACTATCTGGAAAGTATCTTATGTAATCCCACTCCACAAAGGAGGCAGCTCTACTGAATTATCCAACTAATAGGCCTGTAGCTATACTCTCTCCACCTGCAAAGATTATGGAAAAATGTATTCAGAGACAGTTCATGCACCACCTAATCCATAACCTCCTCATGGCAGATACCCAGCATGGTTTCAGACCTCACCACAGTACTACCTCAGCCCTACTAGCCTTTACCAACACCATAAACCATAATCGAAACAATAACCATATTTCTTCAGCCCTCTTCTTGGATCTCTCCAAGCATTCGATATGGTTGACCACCAACTATTAATCCACACCTTGCAAACACTCAGTCTAGATCCTAAAGCCCTTCAATGGTTTAAATCCTATCTAAGTGGTAGACAGCAGGCTATTCCTTGGCAGAATAAACTCTCTAACCTACTACCTAACACCCTTGGAGTACCACAAGTCTCTATACTAGGGCCCCTGTTATGTTCCATTTTCATCAACGAGCTGAATACTGTCATCCCAAAAGCCAGCTGTATCCAATATGCTGATGGGACTACCCTGATTTGCTCAGCCACATCCCCAGTAGAGTTGCAGTTAGCCACCCAAATCACCTTTAACACAATATAAAACTGGCTTTCCCAACGACGTCTGATTCTAAATCCTAAAAAATAAAATGCTATGTTATTACCTACACAAAGGTCTACTGCCTTTAACTTTATAATAAAAGCAAATGATGGAACAGTAATCTCCCCTGACCTCTCCATTAAACTATTAGGTGTCATTATAGATAATAATCTAAAATTCGACCTGCATGTTAACCAATTGATCAAAACCATCAACAAAAAACTAGGATCACTTTACAGAATAAAAGCCTTCCTAACCCCCTCCCCCAGCCAAAGTTGCCATAGCTCGATCTCACCTTCTCTCTACTCTTCTGTATGCATCCCCTCTTCTCTCTAATGTTAACAAGGCTGTCATGAACAAACTCTCAATCTGTTATAACCACATTGCCAGGTTGGACACTGGGCTGCCATTTAGGACACATCACTGCATTAATCTAATCCAGCTTGGATGGCTTGAACTACCCAGTCTGATACTATATAACCAATTGGTTATGGCCCATAAAATCATATACAACCCTAACAATACCCCTGCACTTAAAGATCTTGTCACCCTCTATAATAATCCTAGACCGCTGCGCTCCTCCAACAGACTCCTCATTCAGATATGCAAAACGAATAACTCAGCTGGTGACTCACTTTTCATAAATTCTGTAGGTAGATCATGGAACTCTCTACCAGCTGATATTACCTTACTCTCTTCACTTGGTCAGTTCAAAACTAGGCTCAAACACCACCTGGGAACACTGACTATGTCACTGTATCAAGCCTGGTTAACTTGTCTCTGGAATGTGTAAATCTGCTTGGTAGCCTACTATGTAATTTTAGCCAATTCTCTCGCTGAATAACACTACCTGACGATTTGTTATAATGTTTGCTCTTCTAATCACTGAAAATATTCTATATGTAATTTGCATTGTCTGCCCATCTAATCTCTGTAAATAATATATTTGTTATTTGTAATATGTGACATGTTATGATGATTTGTTATTCCATGGAGCTTTTCTCCATGGGCCTCCACTGAAAATGGACATGCATCCAGTCGGACTATCCCAGTCAACAAATGTAAAATAAAATAAATATATGTATATATAAATATATATATATATATATATATATATATATATATATATATATATATATATTTTTTTTTATATATATGTATGTGTACATATAAATCTATATATCTATACCTATATATATATATATATATATATATATATATATATATAGATATATATAGAGATATAGATATATATATAAAGCGCTGCAAAATCCTGAAAGTTCAAAATACTGAAAACTCAAAATACTGAATTTCATAATACTGAAAACACACAGGATACCAACACTTATTATATTCCAGCACAAGTACATACAGAAACATGTTACCCTTCAACTGTAAACAGTGAGGCAAGCCACCCTGCAGCCCCCACACTGCCTGCTACTTAAATATATCAACTCCAAGATTGCACTTCACTACACTAAGTGCAATCTAGGAGTTGATATATAGGTACCAGGGTTGTGGGAGGCACAGCTCCTTCAAGAGGGGTGCAGGGGGGGGCTTGCCCCCCTGCTTATACTTGGAGAAGAGTAATATGGTCTGTCTTTTATTTGTTTCTGTATGTACATGTGCTGGAATATAGTAAGTGTTGGTATCCTGTGTGTTTTCAGTATTATGAGATTCAGTATTTTGAGTTTTCAGTATTTTGAACTTTCAGGATTTTGGGCTTCAAGATTTTGGGCTTTCAGGATTTTGTAGCACTCCTATAGATACATATATGTATATATATATATATATATATATATATATATATAATGTATACATGTGATTCCACCAAGGTGACTTCTCTTTTGAGTTTGTCTTATTAATATGAATGGGCACAGCTCACTCTATACAGCTATCAATATGGCTGTATAGGGATTTTTTATATAGCTCAAGCATGTGCTATGGTGTTTTCTGAATTTGGGTTGACTGGAATTTAGCCAAGGCATCACTTATGAGCTGCATCTGTCAGCAAAAGGTTTGCAATGGCCTCCTGTTCAGTGTGGGTGCTGCCATTTACAGTAAGTTCTGCACATTGTTACATATTTCCCATAAGGTTATGGACATAACTCTAGAAAGCTTTGTGGTTGTTCTTTGTCTGAGAATCTATTTTTCTTCAAATTTAGCCTTTGTAGTATTTATTAAACCTCTTAGCTGCTTGTTTAGATTAGGCAGGGAACTTTTAATATGTTGAGCTTTGATCCTCCTAAGCTTGGCCAAGATTTTCTTTCTATTGCTTTATAACTGATTGAGACTGTGATTCTACCAAGGTGACTTCTCTTTTGAGTTTGTCTTATTATTAACACTAGTGTGCACAGCTCACTCTACAGCTATCAATATGGCTGTATAGTGTATAGGGATTTTGTGAATAGCTCAGCATATGCTAAGGTGTTTGGAGTTTAGCAAGACATCACTTAATAATGAGAGGTTAACCTTAGAATAATCCTAAAGGTTTTTGGTTTCACCAAGTCCCCTGATTTAATTTTTATTTCAAGCAATACTGCCTTATAGTCAGATCTTATGAGCAAGGGTATTACATTGGATGAGGATCATTGCTCCCCCATGTCTGTAAGTTCAAGATTGAGGATGTTTTGTATCCCTGGTAGGAGAATGGACCAGGATGGCTCCAGGATGTTAGTATTAACAATGTTTAGGAATTGGTGGGCTTATGCATTAGAAGTGTTATAGGATTCCTTATCTATAGAGGGAAAGTTAAGATCCCCTATGAAGACTGTATTAGGTTGAAGAGTGAGGGACTCTAGTACACCGAGATAGGTCATCTGGGTTTCCTGGGACATGGAATGGGACCTATAGGATGCAAGCATGTATTACAAGACCCTGTTTATGGTGACTTGCACATGTATGGATTCCAGTGGGTCATACACTGTAGTCTGAATGTGAAGTTGTTTTTAATATAGACTGAGACCCCTTCACCAAACTCCACTTAGTTCCCAGCTGTGCAGTAGCTGGTCTAAAGGCATGCAAGGCATTATAACCTTGCACTGCCAGGTTATTCTCCATGATCTTAAACCTTATCTCTGTTACTACACAGATGTCTACACTCTCAATGGACAGGAAGGCTTGCAGGGAGTGGAGGTTCTTGTTAAGATGTCTAGCATTGAGCAGTACCACCTTCAGATATTCCTCCATGGGTTCAGTTAAGTTGGGAGGTTTTTCAATTTGTCATTTCCAAAAAATAGCTTTATGGGGTGGATAAGGTCTTTGCCGATATCCAAATGCTTAAAAATGATAAGTGCAGTCCATCCCTGGCAAAGCAGCGTGGTCTGCCAACCATGTCCTTCTAGGCTGTCAAATATTGTACCCCCTTGAATTGACACCCAAAGCTAAGTCATTTGTTAAAATCAACCATTTTATTTTAAAAACAAAAAAGCCCAGGTAGTGGTGGAACCCTAGGAATGCAACTGGCCAAAAAATACAAAAACACACTTTATTACGCAAGTTAAGCACTTTCATCCCCTGTTATCTGGGACTTCATCAGAACAGTAAAATCCTTTTAGTCCATCATCTTATATAATAACAGTTACATGACAATGAATTGATACTCATTAGATTAAATTGCATCAACCACATATTTAAAATGATATGCGTATATCAACCACATCATTTTTTGCATAATGTGATAACATTCCTTACCATGTTATTATATTATGCAATGAATGATGTGGTTAATAGGATGTTAATAACATGTTTTTCAGTTTGATTTTTATGATATTTTAGTTTTTCATTTATTTTAATTTTTGATAGCCTTTTATGGTTAGGAAGGTGAATGAATATCATTTTAAATATGTGGATGATGCAATTTAATCTAATGAGTATCAATTAATTGTCACATGACTGTTATTTATTATATAAAATGTGGGACTAAAAGGATTTTACTGTTCTGATGAAGTCCCAGATAACAGGGGACATAAGCCCTTAACATGTTGTAATAAAGTGTGTTTTTGTATTTTTTTGGCTGGTTGCATTCCCAGGGTTCCACCACTATGTGGGCTTTTTTGTTTTTAGTAGTGTTTGTTGGCTGCATGTTTTATGCTGTTGTTGTTTCTTAACCATTTTATTTTGATAATGTGGCATCATCCATGGAGAAGGTAGTATGCTGCTCAGTTCTAGGCTCATACCTGCCTGAGACACAAAATCAGTGAGCTCAAACATGCCTAGCTTCATATAGTCAGTGGAGGTATGACTCAGGTCATTAACACCCATATTGGCTATGGCATAGTTATACTGGTGGCTGTGGTTAAGTGACTTGAGTCCATGTGACTGGATGTGATTTTCTCCTTGACATTGCTGTGCCTTAGTATAGAATCACCAATGACCTGGAAATTTGGATCTGCAGTTGATTGACATAAGGGTTTAGCAACAGAGGCACTGGATACAGTGTAACTATGTGTAGCTGTGGGTGGTGTTTTAACAGAGTGCTTGTGATAAGTGAGGACCCTTTTATTGTGCTGTGCAGGAGGTCTTAGTGTTTTAGGAAAGTTACTTGTTTGTACCTTAGTATACATAATTTTATGTGTAGGGTCATTGCCTTTTGTAGTAGACATGGTGCTGACAACCTCTATAGGATTAGTTTTGGTTGTATGAGAGAGTGTTGCTTCCAGAGTTAGTGTATTTACAGCCCTCCCATACTTTATCTGTTTTACTAAGAATAAGTGGGTTGTCAGTGCACATGAGGCAATTGCTACAATACCTCAGAATACCCATCTCAACCAGATTGGCCACAGAGAGAGTTGGGATGTGCATATCCATGACTACTGATCTACAAGGTAAGAGTAAGGGAAATTTAAATATTGAATAGGTCAATAACACAAGGTGTTCAATGAGCAATGCTCAGCTATGAATAAACTAGATGATCTAGTAGTTAAAACAATTCATCTAGACAGTAAGGTATTTTAAGAGAAATTTACACTGTGAGAGATTGGCATCTACACAGGTTACAATGAGGAATTATGCTGAGAGATATTGCCATCTATACAGATCACTATTAGTCGCCGCTGCACAAAGAGCAGCAGATCTAGTTAAAGACTGTATAAAAAGGTAAAAAAGTGCAGATATTCTACTCAGAAATGCTTAATACAGCTATGACAACAACAATGTGAAAAACAAGTGCCAAAACAGTGATATGGTAATGTAAGTCTTAGCTTGCTTGTAGGTTATGAGTGAAGCACTGTGCAACTGAGATGCTTAAATAACATTGGAGATTCAATACAAAATTAAAAAAAAACACACACAACCAAGGACTTGTGGCCAATCAAAAATAGCACACCTTTCTTTCCTTTACACAATCCCAGGTCAGAAAATGACTCAGGTCTACTCTACTCTAGCCTCAGTAAAGTGGAACCAAGGTAGTTCTAACTAAAGTCTGTAAAAAAGGTCAAAAAGTGTAGATATGCAACACAGAGGCAGTGAAAAAAACAAGTTTAAAAACAGTGGATATGGTAATGTAAGACTTGGATTTTGTAGAGTTTAGCAGAAACCAGCAACACTCTTCTTCTCAAGTAGTGTGATAGCCAAACATCGACAAACACCTCAGTCACAGAGATTCAAATTTTAAACAAGCTAGCCCTATAACCAAGAGAAAAAATATATATAAGACTTGCACCAGCGCTATCCATCTCAGAAGGGCATAGGTTATATCCTCCTGCCACAAGAGTATAGACCACAAACCTTCCTAATGTAAAATAGCTGGTTTGGAGCCCAAGTGCTTAAATTAGAACAAAGACACTTAGAATAACAGGCACAATAAGCTTTCACCAGCAATTCCCAGCTCAGAAGGGTGGAAGCTATCATCTTCTCCCACAAGAGTATAAATCACAGACCTTAATGTACAATAACTGGTTTAGAGGCCAAATGCTTAAACCAGAACAAAGACAAATTTTGGAATAACAAACACAATATGCCTTCAACTAGTAATTCCCAATTCAGAAGGGTGGCTCTCCTGCCACAAGAGTGTAGACTACAGACCTTCCTAATGTAAGACAACTAGTTTGCTTAAATCAGAGCTAAGAGGTTTAGAATAACAGTTACAATGTAATCAGGCTACTTACAATCAGCAATACACATGCAGCAGATGAAATGCAACTGAACACTTTAAAAATGTGCAGCAAAAATTGAAATAAAGTAGGAATAAGCACATATACAGTAAAAACAGCTGAATAAAGTGCAATTTTTTTAATAAATGGGAAGGTAGGAAGTGGAAGATAATTCAAGTTTAGCCGACTGAGGGACAGCCTTCCCAGCTGATGTCTCAGTGCTCAGCAGAATGAGCTGATGAGGTGATCAGAGATTTTCTCTGATGCTTAATCATATAGTGGTAGTTGTGATTACCTCCCATGGGATATAGGAAACCACAGGATGGCTTAGGACATAAGTTGTTTGTTATTGTTGCTATATGTAGGCATGACTCTGTAACTGGTTATTTTCAAATGTTGATGTTTTACTAGCTTTCTTCTGGAAAATTTTCAGTATTTGTGTTGTTTAAAGATCTGTCATGATAGTCACATTTGTGATGCTGTCTGTCACTAACTGCGATATTATCTGTGATGCATCATGCATGCTTGAGGTAGAATTGGTAGGTGTGTTAGGATATGCATGTAACTGTGGCACCCCACATCATTGCAGTACTGTAGTTTTGGCACATTGATTTTGTGTTTGGCCCTTACTTGTTAAAATATTAACTGATATAGGCTCAAATTTCACCTGAGCATGTATGATATATTCAAGCATGTGTAAGAAATTGATAGCTCTACACATGTATGCTGATATTAGGGCATGTGGATCATCTCTTCAGATATTTTTTTATGTTCATTCCACTTATCTGTGCATGACTGTGGTGTAGATGACATGGATTGTTTTGCATAGATATGCACTGTAAATGAGAGGTGAGACATTTGATATATGCTTTGAACATTGTCATGTCAGTATGTGAACCCTCACATAAAATCTAAAATGTGTATATCACCCTGTATTACAGATATTCAACTGCAGTAGAAAACTAATTATATTATAGAGGCTCTGCACCAGCATGGCTGCAACCTCATCGAACAGATGGGCAGTACTGTGTGGAGAAATCAAGTGCAGATAGATACTGCACATATGATCAATGCCATCGGTAAACACAACAGATCCAAGGATGTCTGCTGGCAACATTGCCCGGACATGATCCACCATGCAGTCAACAGGCTCTACCATGAGGGAGTGATGAATGCCACTAGAGGTGAGCCACCATTGCCTCTCCAGATGAGATTATGATGTTCCTGGACTCCCATCATGACACCTGCCAGGATCGTTAGATACCCAGTAAGGAACTGATGCAGGTATTCCAGGACTTACAAGTAAGTCCAATGTTCACGGACACTTTAGCATACTCCAGTTCTCATTGAAAGGCATTAATTCACAGTTCTTATTGTAATGTTATATTTGTGTTACAGCAGCAGAACTAGACTATGGCAGTGACAGCACACCTGATATTAATTTAATGCAAGTGTTATTGCATGTTATCTTGCCTACACAGTCCATGCATAACACTGTCACCATCATGTGTAATGTGTGTTTCAGTTGCATAGCCCTAAAATTGGAACAGCAGTACCTCATATAACATGTCTCCGTATTCTGTTGTTGTGAGCCATAGCTGTTGTGTGTCCCTGCCTCCTGTTGTGACTGTGGAGTGTACTCGCATGTTGGTGTTTGAGTACCGTTTTAACCTACAGATATATTTTTGTGAGATCTGGGCCATGAATCAACGGGTACATACAGACCTGGTAAGGTTTTTCATATTCCTGCTATTAAGCAACACTGTTTAGCACACCTGTGATCTATGAAATTAATGTTGGCCTGTACCTTATACAGGTACATCCACAAGACATCTACACCATTTTCACATAACAGACTCTATTCTGTTGCTGTGATCTATAGTTGTTTTGTGCCTCTGCCTCCTCTTATGATTGAGAAGTATACTCACATGTTGTTGTTTGTGTGTCATTTTATAATACAGGTTACACTTTTCATCCAATGATATGCTCCCTAACCTGGGAGGACATACCTGGAAAGGCAGTCTATATGGTTGCTACATTTCATTATTAATAATTACATGTATGCCCTTTGTGAGTAATGTTGTCTTGTTCCCTTGTATATAACACTTGCAATCTGTTTGTCATCATCTATCTGGTATGTGTATATTTGATTTGCTGTGTCTCATACATCAGGAGGAATGTTATATGATGCATTGTATGTTGTGACTAGTGAGTTGTGTACACTTATCTTTTTACATGACACTGGCATTTTGACACTTATCAACAGTGGTGTAGTCAGAGGACAAAATGGCAGGTAGGATTTAGCAGTTATATTGATAATATCAGTCATATTTGCTTGATATGTAAATTACATGGTATATCTCTGTTGTATAGGGTCCTTGAACAATCCACAACCACGATGATCTGATAATTCCATATCATCATTAGTATTAGTTATGCAGTTATCTAAAATTTCACTGGTATGCTGCATCAATTGACTTCTGTGAATATATGTGACATGTCATCTGACTCTCTCTGCAGCACTCCCACTACCTGCTTCATCTAGTAATCTGTCCACTAATTCTGAGATGGGATGTGATGTGCCTCACTCTAATAGTATGACCAATGACAAGTAGGCCAAGGAATTGAGTTCACTGTCCAGCCTGGAATGGGACAGACATGTCCATGGTGTAGCCTCCGAAAGGGTGGATAATGTGGCCAGCCATTCTGATGATGTAGGGACATCAGAAGATGGACATGATGTTGACCGTGTAGAGTCCGGTAGTGGTGGTGACTTTTCTCCACCACAGACTGATACTGTTGGCCAGACTTCATATGGGAATGTAGCTGATGTGCACGGACATGTGTCAGAGGGTGCCTGCTTACTATTACAGACACATGAACATTCACAGTGGCATCATGGCTCTGGCCTGTGTGCAATTGCCTGTACCACAAATCATGCATCATACCAGATGCATGTGATACATGAAGGTCAGGAGCACAGACATGGAGAGGTCATGGCAGCACTGGCTACACAGCATGACAGTGTGGTATCTGTTACATGCTCTGTTGAAATCCTTGTTATGATGCTGCTAGAGTGCGCCATAGCATGAACCAGGTGTTATATGCCCTAAGTGTATTGAGCAGATTACCACCAGTAGGAAGAGGTAGACTCTCTCTCTCATTAGACCTGCATATGTACCTCAGAAATCAATATTTGTGCTGCAACATGCATATACCCCTGCTATTGGTTACTCAATTGTGAGCCCAGCAGTCATATCCACTGATCCACATTGTACTACTGCTCCTACCCACACTGTGCCTCAAAATTCAAATGTCACCACATCCAGGTGCTCAGTACAGAAGCATATGCTGAGTTCTTCCAGATGTGGCAGGGGCAGCCATTATTATGGTGTAAGCCGTCACTGTCAGCACCTTAGACTGCATTAGATTAACATTGATGGCTGATCCGTGTGTCCTGCTGTGCATTCTGATACCATTGCAATGAAGACCACTATGCTGACCATTGACAAATCGTTCTGTAAGTCTGATGCCACAGGGTTTTTCTGATCATTTATCTGACCAGAGTAAAAAGCTTCAAGTTGTGATATGTAGCCATATTAATCAATAATGGACTGTGTAACAATCTATGCTTCTATGTTTGGATCTTCTGCCAGTTGACATATAGTACGTTGTGTCTTTCGGCTTTTCCCAGTTAGGGATCGCCACAGCGGAACTCCGGTCCACTAATGATTGGCAGTAGATTTTTACGTGCTGAGTTGCCGGCCCTGATGCACAACCTTCAATGAAGGTACGCCCATTCAGGCATGTCTCCACACAGAAGACGCTCTAGCTGAGAATCGAACAGGACAACGTCTTTCTGTGAGGCGACAACGCTACCGCAGCACCATAGTATGCATTTCCTAATTAACCGCAGGTTATTTTAGTCATTTAGCATTGATTACAGCATTACAGATTTCCTTGTCTGCCATTCCTGTACGTACAGGTATGCCTCTGTATTGCATACTTGTCACTTATGGTATTCTACTATGGTACTGCACATGCCTCACCCTCAGCACTCACTGCACGTCTGTGGACCAGTTGCCAATTTGTATCCTTATGCTGATATGTAGTTCCTATATGTGCCTTCCCATATCTACTTAATTTCACACATTTATAAACCTATGTTGCTGTATCCCAAACACTAATGTGTGCTCCATGACTAATGTGCACTCAGTCATTAATACTTTGCATAACTGCATGTATTATTATCTCTAATTGAGTCATGTTGAAGCAATAACTTGTGCATTTTATTGTTGCCTTATGTGTGACATTTTCATGTCAGGCATAATAGTTGACACTTGTTAGTGGTATTTTTCATTTTGGCCAGGCCTTAAAATGTTTATCACTCATGCTGCCGTATGCTGTTTATAGTGTTGTACATCACAGTTACACATCACTATGCTATGCAAGATGCATCACTGTTAGTATACTACTCCTGCATTCAGGTTGTGTGTGCACTGATACATTCCCATATACTGCATGGGCCTATATTTCTTGTGGAACTGGCTGTTTTATGGCTATCATCCCATGTTAGTTATTTGTGTGATGATATCCTACCTATACAACCAAACCTTCTGTTGTACATGTCTCTTGATTGCCACACATATGCCAGTGTGGTCTTCTTTGGTAATATACCTTGAAGAGAGACTTCCTGTGGTGGTGTTTCCTCTGTATACATAGAAATATTTCCTCGCTGAATTTTGTTCATATGGTCTTACAGGTAACTTATGCTTATGTTGCATATCATGTTCAGTGTGGACAACTAATGTTTTTTTCTTCCATTAGTAATGCTTGATGCTACTGTTGTAGAGTAACGGAGTAGTTTAAATTTGGTGGCTTTTGCAGTTGCCCACCCCACTGTAGATTTGATCTGGGACACTCACACAGGCCCATCTCTTTACCACATTCTACATAATAAACTCTTTCTGCACTTGCTTTTAGTCCTTTTTAATTTAATTGCATTTTTTAAACTGTGTTTGGTCTAATATTGCTACATACTCAAGTGTGCTAGCTTGCACTGCATGTGAATTGTTTTTACTACTGTTTTTGCTACTTTTCTGTAAAAGAAAAAACAAAAAAAAAAACTGTAAACCTGTTTCCTACCTTTCCTGTAACTAGTGTTCCAGATACAGATTTGCTGTATCCAGGACTGTATGTAAGCTTCTGAGCCCCCCCAAGCCTTTCTGTGTTGGAGGGAAGCCTTCTAGTTTATCAGTGGGAGTGGTAAGCACTAGGTAACCTATCTACCACATAAGGAGTGGTTCTGGCCCAGAAATTGTAGTTATTAGCTGTTTGGGCAATCTCTTCCATCTCTCTCAACTTTCTGATTTGAAAGCATGCATTTGCACTTGTTTCCGTCCTGTAACTTGTCTAGTGCAGATACAGATTCTTAGTTTTAGCACTTAAATTTGCTTATTCATGCTCAGCACTTGTTCAGAACTTGTAAGCACTAAATAAGCAACTAATTACTATAGCACTCAATCTTCCTCATTACTTAGAGGAAAACAGTTTTTGTACTTACTTTTCTCACTTGCTTAGAGAAAAACAGCTCTTGTACTCACTTTCCTCATTTATCTAGAGGAAAATATTTTTTTATTCAGGCATGTCCAAGGCTCAGCTCCCACTCTCATGTCTATCTGATGAATCTGGGAATCTTGAGGCAATGTAGAAATTGCCTCATGTACAAAGACAACCATCTCCTCCTACCACCCAACATTACAACCTGTGAGAGATGCACTTATCTAGCCAAACTGGAGGTAAAGCTCTCTCCAACCAAGACTGAACCTGACAGTCATGAGGAGAAGGTAAACATTTGCACCACACCACACTCATCACATAGTCTCACTAAATCTACACCACCAAAATCCACACATAGTAACACAAAAACATTTGCGGGGGCTCTCAATAATAATCTGTCTAAGCAACAGAGACCTCCAAAGCAGTAATGCAAGCAATCTACATCCCCCAACACAACCCAAATGACACATAGCCCACAGACTCAGTGTGCCACTCAATCACAAAGGCAAAACAACGTACCCAACACACTAGTCATAGGTGACTCTATAGTCAGGCACACTGATGTCCCACTCACCAGGCTGAACAAGGAGAAGGTTACTGTCAGCTGCCTTTTGGGTACCAGGATCCACCGCATAACCCATGCACTCAGGTCACTCCACAACAAGTACAAATATGATTGTCATTGTCCATGTTGGTGTGAATGACCTGAGACGTACCTCCCTGGACTACATGAAAAGAGACATGGAAGAGCTCTCAGATCTTGTAGCCCAGGTAGGTATGACCCTAGCTCTGAGTAGCATTCTACCATCGCCCAGAAGGATACTGCAGTACAAGGACAAAATGATTGACTTCAACAATTGGCTAAGCTTCTGCTGTCATTCTAAGGGGATCCAGTATATGTCTGCTTGGGATGACATGGTCGAGAGACCACAATGTTTTACCACAGATGGCCTGCATCTGTCGCCCCTGTGATTCCGGATACTGGCTAAGGCTCTTGCTGCCCCTATAGTGCCTTTTTTAGCAAGGTTCAAATAAATTCACCACCATAACAGGAACAGGCAAGCAAAAACTGAGGGTAATTGCTACTCAATGCTAGAAGTCTAAATCTCAAAATGCACTCACTCGAGGCACTCCTTAAAATGGAGAACATTGATATCTGTGCAGTGATTGAGACCTGGTTCAAGGCTCCAGAGAGCACCCCTGCACTACCAGGCTATAACTCATACCACACATTTCTGCCATGTAACCTGGACCGAAACACTAAAGGTGGAGGTGTGTCCATATTCATTAAGGATATCCACACCTCCAGGCTAGTTGCTCAGCATAATGCATCCGAGGTTATCCAAGTGCAACTAACTCTTGGCAAAACTGCAATCCAAATTGTAGCTTGCTACAGATCCCCCACCATGCCCCAGGATTCCCACTCCTCTTTTCTTGATGTACTGGAAAATATTAGGGTTCAACCATACACCCTAATAATGGACGACTTCAACTACCCCACCATTAACTGGGAAAACTACTCATGTACCAACTCCTTAGCTCATCGCTTTCTGGAATTCATAAACTCCAATGCCCTGGATCAACTGTAACTGTTATTATATAAGATCAACTTATCCACACCCCCACAGGGGCCACAATATCCTAGACCCAGTCATTACCAACATGAGTAACCGAAGTTCCACACCTGAAGTCAACTCCTCGTTGGTCCGATCCGACCATAAGCTAATCATCCTTGATATCCACATCCCGCCCCCACCCCCCATTAAGGAAACCACAGTAAAAAATTTCTCCAAAGCCAACTTCATGCTTCTTAAGACAGAAGTGGTGAACTTCATGACACCCATGCAGATGGACAATACAGTTACAACTGCTGAATCCTACACAAATGCACTCTATAAGCACTTACACTGGTGCATGGATCATGCTATTCCAAACAGAACCAAGACGCTATCCTCCAAACAAAGGAAGCCAATCTGGTGGTCCCCTGCCATAAACAAACTGTACAACAGAAAGAAGAAACTGTTGCAAAAGAGAGTAAAATCCCATGAGTGGAGGAGCTCCCTGGTCAGCCTCAGTAAGAAATGAGATCCCTTATAAGATCCTCCAAAGCTAGCTACAAAAACAAAATCACGACTAATTCCAAGGGCAACCACAAAGCATTCTATAGCTATGTCAAGAATCTCGATGGCAACACCCAGATATGCTCTGAGTTACAGCACAAAGGCATGAAAATTACAGAACCAACTGATTGCCAACATCCTGGCAGATATGTTCAGTGCTAACTTTACCCCACTCTCACCCCGTAAAGGGCACATATCTATACAGGAAGAATGCAGAGTCCCTGTATTCACAACTATGCAGGTAAAAGCTGCACTCTCTAAAGCTAAAAATAGCATCCATGGGACCGGACAACATCCCAGGCTGCGTTTTACAAAAACTTCAGAATGAACTGGCTCCCCACTTAAGCACCATGTTCAATAATAGCCTTGCATCAGGCTTTGTGCCCACTGAATGGCGCACAGCAACAGTTATCCCACTCCACAAAGGGGGAGCCACTACTGATCCCGGGAACTATCAACCTATTAGCCTGGTCTGCAAGGCCATGGAACGTATCATCATGGAACTCATAAACAAAGACATTGGTAACCTCCAAACTCTGGATCCCACCCAGTTCGGGTTTGTGAAAGGCAGATCATGCCTCCTGAACCTGATTGACTTCTTTGCGGCAGTCACCAAAGCCATAGATGAGGGTAAGGTGGTTCACACAGCCTATCTTGACCTCGCCAAGGCTTTCAACACCATCCCCTATTCTGGAATTATAGCTAAACTCACTAAACTAGGTATAAATCCCTACATCACAAAATGGGGTGCCAACTGGCTCACTGGCAGAACCCACACTGTAAAAGTTGCAGACTCCAAATCTGACCTCAAAGTAGTGACAAGTGGAGTACCACAGGGTTCTGTCCAGGGACCTCTCCTGTTTGGCATCTACTTCTCTGAAGTACAGGCTAACACAGAAGGCCTCTGGCTAATGAAGTTCACAGATGACTGCAAACTAGGAGCCATAGTCAAGTCTCCAAATGATGTGGACATCCTACAGAAGGGCCTCGCTGAGACAGATGCCTGGTGTCAGAGCCATGGCCTCGAGCTCAATGCCAAAAAGTGCAGTGTCATCCCCTTTGGTAAAAACTCTGTATCCATGAACTACCACATAGGCAGCAATGTACTTAACACTGAATGTGTGATAAGATACCTTGGGACCCAGGTGGACAGTAGTCTCTCCTTTGATAGTCACATCACCACAGTAGTCAGGAAGTCCTTCTCTGTAGCACATCTCATCATAAAAGGGTTCTCATCCAGGGAAAAAAGAGGTCATTGTTCCCCTCTACTCGACACTCATTAGACTCATTATAGAGTACAACGCCCCTTTTGGAATGAACCTCACAAGACATCTGCAGCAGCTGGAAAGGCCACAGAAGTACCTCACAAAGAGGATTACTGGCCTCAAACAAATGCCCTACACTGACCACCTCAAAAAACTCCAACTTTACTCCGTAGCATATCGCCTACTCTGAGGTGATCTCTGCCTAACATATAAAGCTATGTCAAACCCAGAGCTGTTGGACATGCTACAGCTAAAGAAATCCCTCTGAGCTACATGATCTAGGGACCTAAACCTTGTCACCACAATAAACAGGACATGCTGGAGGGATAGATTCCTGTCCCAGAGACTTCCCATACTCTGGAACAGGCTACCCATCTATGTCAAGCAAAGTTCTTCATTAGTACTCTTCAAGGAAAATCTTGATGAGTGGATGGGAAATAGGAAATACACCCCAGGGACCACTTCTGTGTGTCTGCTCGACAGTGGCACAGGAAAATAACTTTCTTGGGTAGCGTAAACCAGGGAACCTTGTTGGCTAGGCTTACATAGGCCCTTGGGCTGATAGCCTAGTACCTACCTATGAACACTGTGTGAACATCACACTTTAGTTTGTGTACATTTGTTTGTGTCAAGGTGTGTGGCAGATGCTGCCATATTGCCTGCATTAGGATATATGGCCTTATCCTCTGTGACTCACGGCTATTTCTCTTCACCCATGTGTCTACCTGATCATCTTGTGACAGCACTGATAGCTCCACATCTGACATTTAAGTTTCTTGGGGTAGGTCCCCCACACCTGTGGCTGGTAGGCCATTATGTTTTGATGTTATGCTGTGCAGCTTGACAAACAATGACCATCTGTGATACCTTTTCTGGTGTGTATAGTAGTGCAACTTCAGATGTGTCCAGATATATGAATCTTGTTTTCAGCATTCAAAACACATGCTCAGTGGTATTTTGTGTCACAGTCTGTGCTCTACTGCATGCATCCAAGCACGGGTTGATGGCTCTCTGTATGGTGTCATTAGCAAAGGCTCCAATGGATAACTGCAGTCACCTGTTTTGGGGGGAAGAGAATGTATATTTGATCATCTTGCTTACTGTTATAATGTCTGGCTACTGCTTTCTGTATAGCAGTGGTCATGATCTTACCTAGCAGGACCCCTCCAGTATTTCAGCCTGTTGAAAAGCAAACCTTAAAGCACTTTCCTTCTGAATTTCTGCATCATGCATACTACTGGGGTGTATTGTCATGATATTAGTAATGATGCTGTCTGTAGTTAAGCTGTCTGTAGTGACACCACATGACATCTGAGCAATGGCCAACTCGTTCCATTGATGCACCATTCAGCATCAGGTACTGCTGAGGTGTTGATTGGGATGTGGGTGCAGTCTACTGCACTGAAGACAAGAGGAAGTTGTCAATGGCATAGAACTGTTGCATGACAGTTCTGTGCTCCATGGCTGTTGTTGGGAAGTGGATGTATTCAACCACCTTGATGCACATTGCTGCTAGGAACTGTATTGAGAATATGCCTGACAGCTGTCTGGGACACTCTTACAGCATCTCCCATATGCCACTGAAATGTCCCAGAGGCCAGTATTCCCAGACTCAGGCACACTTTTGTTTCTACCAGTACTGGTTTACCCTGCAGACTGCAAGCATACATGTGGAGGTACACACATCCTGTACACAGCTCATACCAGCTCTCAATTTAATCTATGTCTATCAGGTCTGTATCATTTTGTCAAAAAAACAAATAATATGTGTCTATCAGGTCTGTATCATTTTGTCAAAAAAACAAACCATTGAATACCGATTTATCTAACTCAATAAATAGAAAGCTAAAGTCAGTGAATGGTCACTTCAGCAAATTTTTTCACTGAGTAACTAGTGGACCAATCTAGCGACCATCACAAGAACCACAAAATTTAAAAGCCACCCAAGTGGAGGATGCACTCCCCAACTAAATATAACAACTCCAAGATTGCACTACAGTGGGTGCAACTAACACTAGCTAAGACTGAAATCCAAATTGTAGCTTGCTACAGATCCCCCACCATGCCCCAAGATTCTCACTACACCTTTCTAAACATACTGGAAAATATTAAGATACAATCAAACACCCTAATACTGGGTGATTTCAACTACCCTGCCATTAAGTGGGAAAACTATTCATGTAACAACACCTTTGCCCAATGGTTCTTGGAATTCATAAGATCCAATGCCATGGATCAACTAATCCATAGTCCCACCAGGGGCTCCAGTATCCTAGACCTGGTCATTACCAACATGGGAAATCGATGCTCCACACCTATTGTCACCCCCTTGTTTGTCAGGTCTGACCATAAGCTAATCACCTTTGACATCTGTATCCCTCTCCTACATCCCAGTAAGGAAACTTCTGTAAAAACCTTCTCCAAAGCCAACTTAATGCTACTCAAGTCAGAAGTGACAAACTTCATGACACCCATGCAGACGGGAACTGAAAGTTTGACTGCTGAATCCTACACTAAGGCACTATACGAGCACATCCACTCGTGCATGAATTGTGCCATCCCAAATAGAACCAAGATGCTCTCCTTAAAAAAAAAGGAAGCCAATCAGGTGGTCCTCTGCCATAAACAAACTTTACAACAAAAGGAAGAAACTGTTGCAGAAAATGGGAAATTCTCAGGATGCAAAAAACTCGCTTACAAGCCTCAGTAAGAATCTGAGATCCCTCATAAAATCCTCCAAAGCTAGTTATGAAAATAAAATTGCCAAAGATTCCAAAGACAACCACAAGGAATTCTATAGCTATGTCAAGAATCTAAATGGCAATGCTCAGATCTGCTCTGAGCTACAACAGAATGGCATTAAATATACTGACCCCAAGGATATTGCCAATATCCTGGCAGATCGATTCAGTGCCAACTTCACCCCCTCTCACCCCCTAAAGGGGCCATCTCAGTACTGAAAGATTGCCATATTCTGGTAATAATGGCCACACAGGTAAAAAACGCACTCTCCAAAGCTAAGAATACAGCATCCATGGGACCAGATGACATCCCGGGCTGTGTACTACATGAACTACAAAATGACCTGGCACCTCACCTAAGTGTCATGTTTAATCATAGCCTCACCTCAGACTTTGTGCCCACTGAGTGGCACACAGCTACAGTTATCCCACTCCACAAGGGGGGGATCCACCTTGAATCCTGGGAACTACCGCCCCATCAGTATGACGAGCCTGATCTGCAAGGCCATGGAATGTATTATCATGGAACTTATAAACAAAGACATTGGTAACCTTCAAACACTGAACCCCGTCCAGTTTGGGTTTGTGAAGGGCCAATCTTGTCTCCTGAACCTGGATTCTTCAAATCAGTCTCCAGAGCTGTGGACGAGGATAAGGTGGTCCACACAGCCTATCTGGACCTCACCAAGGCCTTTGACACCATCCCCCATCTGGAATCATAGATAAACTTACTAAAACGGGCATCAATCCCTATGTCACTCAATGGGGTGCCAACTGGCTTACTGACAGTATCCACACTGTAAAACTAGCCGACTCCAAACCCAGCTCCAGACAAGTGGAGTACCTCATGGTTCAGTCCTGAGACCGC
The DNA here is from genome assembly GCF_019279795.1 of Protopterus annectens. Taxonomy (NCBI): domain Eukaryota; kingdom Metazoa; phylum Chordata; order Ceratodontiformes; family Protopteridae; genus Protopterus; species Protopterus annectens. Next base: position 563,356,549 of record NC_056751.1, read on the forward strand.
TCTTTGTTTGGCATCTACTTCTCTGAAGTACAGGCCAACACTAAGGGACTCTGGCTAACAAATTTCGCGGATGACTGCAAATTGGAAGCCATTATCAAATCCCCAAATGATGTGGATATTCTACAAAAGGGCCTTACAGAAATAGATGCTTGGTGCCAGAGCCATGGGCTCAAGCTCAATGCCAAGAAATGTATAGTTTATCCCCTTTGGGAAAAACCTGGTACCTGTGAATTACCACATAGGTGGCAGTACACTAAACACCGAAAGTGCGATAAGAGACTTGGGGACACAGGTGGACAGTGGTCTCACCTTTGATAACCACATCGACACAACAGTCAGGAAATTCTTCTATGTGGCACACATCATTAAGGGCTTTTCATCCAGAAAAAAGGAGGTCACTGTCCTACTGTACTCATCCCTCATTCGACCAATTATAGAATACAATGCCCCATTTGGTATCTACCTCTCAAGACATCTGCAACAACTGGAAAGGCCACAGAAATACCTCAGTAAAAGAATCACAGGCCAAAAGCAGATGCCCTATGCTGACAGTCTAAAAAAACTTCAGTTATACTCTGTCGCATATCGTCTACTCAGAGGCAATCTCTGCTTAACATACAAGGCCATGTCAGACACAGAGCTGTTGGACATGCTACACTTAAAGAAATCCCAATCCCTCAGAGCTACACCCTCCAGGGATCTAAACCTTGTCATCACAATGAGCAAAACATGCTGGAGGGATAGGTTCCTGACCCAGAGACTCCCCAGACTCATGGAATAGACTGCTCTTACATGTCAAGTAGAGTGCCTCTTTGGCCCTCTTCAAAAGGGACCTTGACGATTGGATGGGAGACCGGGGATCACATCAGTCACCCTGCTAGACAGGGGTTAGGGAATTAAATATTGTAGAAAGAGCCAGGAATTGTTATGGCTAGGCTTGTATAGGCCCTAGGGCTGATAGCCTAGTACCAGCCTACGATCCTATAAATTCCCAGTGATGGCCAACTAGTTAGTTTCTCTGTGAAAAAAATTGGGGAAGTGATCGTTCGATGAATTTAGCTTTTGATTTATTGAGTTCAATAAACAGGGATTCGATGGTCTGTGTTTTCAACAAAATTATATCGACCAGATAGATACAGAGATTGATAGAGTTATGCTTTTACTACAACCACTGCATGACCAACACATTCTTTGCCACCAAGCCTAACTACAGAACATCCTGGTGACACCCAAGGTCCCATCATTGGCACCACCAGGACCTTTTCATCACTAGAAGATGCTTACTGAGCTGTGTCCTTGTCATCTGCAGTCATCACAGTGCTGACTATGACACTGATCACTCCTTGGTGGCAGCAAGGTGGGACGTCAGCCCAAACAAATCCACCGCTTAAAGCAGAAAGCATGCCCTTGTATCAGTACTACCAGGACATAAATGCCAGCCCTGTGCGAGCATTTTGCTGATAGTATTGTAGAGGCCCTCAAGGACTGCCCACAAAGCAGTGTTGAAGTGAGGTGGAACTGCATTCATGATACCCACTACAACTCCACCATGAATACCTTCAGCAAAAGAGAGAGGCAGAACCCAGACTGGTTTAAAGCAGGAATCATTGTGACTGAGCCAGCACTCTCAGCCAGTTGAGCGGCACTACTCCACTACAAGAGGGAGCTTTCAGAGGTGACTCTGGCTGCACTCAGGAAGGCCAGAATCAATACCCAGTGGATTACTCAACAATGTGCCAATGATTAATGGTTGAACCTCTGTTGTAGCATCCAGCTCGCTGCTGACTGTGGTAACATCCGTGCCATGTATGAGGGTATGAAGAAAGCCATCTTCAATATTGTTGGGAAGGCTTTTGCCCACATAGTTCTATACAAGCAGTCATGCAAAGCATCAATGACAGTGAGTGCACATTAGTCATGGAGCATACATTAGTGTTTGGGATACAGCAACATAGGTATATAAATGTGTGAAATTAGAGGCGCAATCCTGACTGTGCTGGGCCCGAAGGCTTTTTTTCAGGTGAAGTTATTACAGAACAAGGCAAACAGATGGACATATGGGTAGACCATTATCAGGAACTCTAGTCAAAGGGAAGCAAGTCACTGATTCAGCCCTTGAAAACACAATCTCCCTCCCTATCATAGAAGAGATTGATGATCCACCCTCTGTAGAAGAGCTCAGCAAAGCCATTGACTCCCTGTCCTGTGGTAAAGCTCCAGGAAAGGATGGCATCCCCCTAGAGGTAATCGAGGCTGACAAGAAGTGTGTTCTCGTTGACCACCTACATGAGTTGCTGTTACAATGCTGGAAGGAAGGAACAGTGCCCCAAGATATGCATGATGTGAACATCATCACACTGTATAAGAACAAAAGAGATCAAACTGATTGCAACAACTACCCTGGAATATCCCTCCTCAGTATTGTTGGGAAGGCTTTTTCCCATGTAGTTCTATACAGGCTGCAATCACTTGCAGGATGTGTTTACCCTGAGGTGCAGTGTGGCTTCAGAATGGGGAGGTCCACGATCGACATGATCTCCTCACTAAGGCAGTAGCAAGAAAAGTGCTACGAGCAAAGGAAACCATTTTACATCACCTTCATTAATCTAACTAAGGCGTTTGATTTGGTCAGCAAGAAAGGCCTCTTTAGCTTGCTAGAGAGGACTGCATGTCCCCACAAACTCCTGAGGATGATTATATCTTTCCACTAGGACAATGCATGGTGTCATACAATATGTCCCCTACTCGGGTCCGTTTCCAGTCAGAAGTGGAGTGAAGCAAGGATGTGTACTTGCTCCTACACCTTTTGGGATCTTTCTCTCTCTCTCTCTCTCTCTCTTAGTCTCATGCATTTAATGAGTCCAAAGACAAGTGTGTACCTCCACACTAAAAGCATTTTCTTAATCTCTTCAACCTTGCACATCTTCGAGCTAAGACCAAGGTGAGGACAGTACTATTCAGAGAGTTGTTGTTTGCAAATGATGCCACCCTGACTGGTCACACTGAAGAAGCATTACAATGCCTTATAAGCTCCTTTGCTGGTGCTTGCAGAGAGTTCATCCTCACAATCAGTCTCAAGAAGACCAACATCATGGGGCAGGATGTCAGCAGTGCCCCCCACATCTTCATCATGGGGCAGGATGTCAGCAGTGCCCCCCAAATCTTCATCAGCAATCACACTGTGGAGGTGGTGAAGGACTTCACTTACTTGGGCTCCACCATCACCATTAACCTCTCCATGAATGCAAAGCTGAATACCCAGATTGGTATGGCAGCAACAGCAATGGCATGTCTAACAGCAAGGGTCTGGTCCAACTCCAGATTGGCCATCAATACCAAGATGAAGGTGTACCAAGTGTGTATGCTTAGCACGCTGCTCTATGGTAGCAAAACATGGACCCTGTACTCCTGCCAAAAACACAGGCTCAACATATTTCATCTACTCTGCCTTAGAAGGATCCTGATCATCACCTGGCAGGACTGCATTCCAAACAAAAACATACCAGAGCAGGCAATGATTTCAAGTATGTTTGCCCTGCTCTCCCAAAGGTGCTGTGCTGGCTTGGTCATGTCAGCCATTTGCGGGATGGTCGGATCCCCAGAGACGTGTATGGCAGGCTTGCCATTAGCTCTAGATCCATAGGAAGGACTATTATGTGCTTCAAAGATGTCTGCAAGAATGACATAAAGGCAGGCGACATCAGTCCAATAGGCTGGGAAGCCATTGCCATAGACCATACTACTTGGAAGACTGGCTGTCAAGACAGGTAGCCAACGAGAAGAAGAGAGAGGAGCTGTGGGAGAGTGCAGGTGGCAGAGGACAACTTCGGTATCTACACAGCTGGGTGTCTATTACATCTGTATGAATTGTAACAGAGTTTGCCGGTCAAAAATCAGAATTTACAGTCACAACAGGCACTGCATTTCAACCTTTGACTGATTTTGTGACACAACTTTATTGCTTCTCAAGACAGCGAAAGGCCAACAACAACCTATATATATATTGATATATCTACATATATATATATATATATATATATATATATATATATATATATATATATATATATATATATATATATATATTGAGAGAGAGAGAGAGAGAGAGAGAGATAAATACATATATCTATACATATTCACACAGATATATATAGAGTACGCATATGTGTTTAGGTGATGAATTGTGTTTTGAGTAAATTCCATGAATACCTGTAATAACAATAGTAATTTACATAAAAGAATAATACATTTTAATCATTAATGTTTAAATTTGCTTGCTGTTGCATTCTGAAGTTATCCACAACTATACTGGGCTAGTATAAACATTATGCAGGACTGTCTATTATACCTGTATAGTAATACAGACTTCAAACACACCATTAGTGCTTTTATTCCATAATATATGCTTTCAAAACATTTAAAGGCATGTGATGTCCATTCACTCTACTAGTTAACCCATTTGGTAACGTGAATGTTGTTTGCCTGTGGGTGGGTTCAAATCCCAGTGTATTGCGTTTTGCATAAGTTATCGGCATCAATTCACTTAATATTGCACATCTCATATGAAAGCTCTGTAGTTTGATAACGTATGTTACAGATTTTTATACATCTAGCTTTGCCATGGTACGTTGATGCCTATAACACTTAGGCCACTGATGACTATGCATTTCTTCATTATCTGTAAAGCTTTTAGAAACATCATACAGTATACTTCTGTTAATACCAATGTATGTGTTAATTCTAAGTAATACATACATTAGTTATCTGATGTTTAAAATTCACGGCAGTACTTTATAATCCATTTCTTTTTTCATCAGTTTAATGAATGTAAGAACAATTTCATCATGGTGGAAATATATGTGAGTCTTGTAAACAATGCAAGCATGACTTCTCATACAGTGTTACAGCTGTAGGGTTAGCACTGTATGTGAAGTTATTGAATGGCTTCATCCTTACTTTACATGTTTAGATTTGAATCCCACAGCTGTACACTAATTCCTTTAGTGGCTATTTATGTGATGTTAGTACAGACAAATGTTTTCTTGGAAACTATAAAAGTTAAACTCAGTGTGCTGACACTTGTTACGTTTATACCATGTATAAATGTACGTTTCATCATTATGTGCGGGTTTTTCAGAATATTCCATATGACAATTTATGACGTATAAACTAGTTAGGTATAAATGTCAGTACTGCATATCAATATGCGTCTTCTTTGTGAGAATAATGACATCAGAAATGAATACCTTAAATGAGACAAATTGGATATGTGCATTGTATAACTGAGGCGGTATCATCGAAGCCAATGTGATATGCAGTTACAATTGTATAGCTTTGGTGTTTGAATCCCTTTTTGTTTCACTCTGTTGTCCATTTATGGTACGGATGTCAGCAGTTCATGTTGCACAATGTATTTTGGATATATTATGTACATTGTAATGCTAAATGGTTACTTCTCATGTCATATATGCACTTACATTCACATTTGTCTAAAATATGTATATACATGTCTACAGTATATAATAAGACAAACGCATATAGTTATTGAAGTACATTTATATCCATCTATGTACTTTATTTGTATTCATATGTGTGTACCTACAGGAAGATTGCAACATTGAGGTATCATTCATCATATACTCATGTACACATTTTTATTATTACATAACACTACACTTAGTTCATCATACAATAACTGTGTACATTTGTAGGTCTTTGTCTACATGTTTAGGTGTATATGTGCACTTCCATGACTTTATTCTAGATTGGCATGCTTGTTAGTGTGTGAGTAATGCTTTAACTGTATATTCACAAATGTAAGGAGTTTGACTTCCATCACTTCTTGCAATCACAACAAAGATCAATTAGCTAAAGAGGTTAGTTTCTGGTTTGTTGTGTGAACATAGATGAGAGATGTAGGTTTGAATCAAGCTTCTTCCAGTCTGTCGGTACTTATTCTCATGTGTGTATAGTACTGAGATTGAAACATCAGTAACTGAATGTGATCTCATCTTGTACAGCACTGCTTGCTAACATGTATGAATAATTACATTTTCAGTTGTATTCTGTTGCACATAGCACTAATTATGCACTAGAATAAAACAGTCCTGTTACTGTAATACTGCATATCATTTTTATGCAAGAAGCTTCAGAAGACTGTGTCAGAAAGTGAGTTCTGTGCATAGAATGGATGCATAGGCTTGAGGAGCAGTGGAGGAGGAGAACTGTGTGCTACTTTCCACCTACATGTCTACAGAAATAGTATTAGCATGTTTCATTTTGCAGATTTAGATGAGCAGTGAGATTGTGTACCTTACGTAAGAATTTTCTGATATTTATTATTTTGGATACTTCTCATGTATGTATAATGTTTTGTTCCTGTGTTACAATGTGGCAGAGCATAGGACTTGTGCCACTGCACCAATTAGATGATGACGTACAGGACCACTGCCAGCACAGTTGGATTCTAAGGACCAAGACGGTGATCAAAATGATGATGATGGTGATGATGATGACAGACAAGGACCTGGTTGTGCCATTGTTCCAGTTAATCAGTGTTGAACATGTCCATCACCACTCCAGGCTGAAGAAATGTGTGACCAGATCCAAGATGTGATGACTGATGTGTTCCAGACACAGATTAGGAACCTGATGTATAGCTTTTTTCAGAGCATGATAAGGGCCATGCATAACTCCTTCCAGGAGATCAGTGGGGAGATCTTTCATGATGTTCAACTCCATCAGGGAAATCCCTCAGGAATGTAAGTATTTTCTGTGTGATCCACTTATATAGTGCTGCGACAGAGGGTGTTTTGTGTATTCCAGTTTGTACAACATATGTACAATTGTGCACACATCCCATATTGCTGTCATGCTTTTCAGACATACATCATGATGAACACTGCCCATATCATAGGTTCATAGGTAAGTATTAGGCTAGCTGCACTTGCAGGCCATTTTAGACATAGCCAATTTCCTTTTTAGTGCTTGAAATAACTTACAGTATTACATTTGGTTACAGACTGGCCTTTCCCATCCCATGGTCAATAATTATATATTACTCTTAATGAGAATTACTTGGATCATACCATAGATAATTTGAGGGCACCCATGCATGGGATAGTGTTTAGGAGCTGCCTCTGTCCATTAGTAGTACAAGGGGCCAGTCCTGTGGTGGATTTTTTTCCCAACCATAGATTTAAGTTGCATTTGAATATGGGCAGGGATGAACGTTGTTTTATGTGGATGAGTAGTGTCTTCCAGAGCAGCACTAGTATATGGGAGATATACGTCTCCCTCCAAACTATTCAGTTGATTTTTCAGAAGATGTTTAGATCCCTAATCTGAGTATTACTGTTGCCATTTTACTTGCTGATGTGCAGCAAGTCCATCAGTAATGGGTCAAAGAATGCCTTGTAGGTGAGACATAGGTCACCTCTTAGTAGTCAGCAAGATACCGAATATAGTGACAGGGCTTTAAGTTGGCCCACATAGGACATGTTATTTTGACCTTGTATCCTTTTAGTAAGGTATCACTGTAGATATTCCAAGTTTTGCGTGTGTCAAGACAGCTACATGCCAAAGGGGACACTATATTCAATAACGGGCCTAATGAAGGCTGAGTAAAGGGGGACAATGACATCCCTAGATCTAGACACAATCCCTTTGTTTATAAGCTGTGCAATACAGATGAACTTTCTTACATTCGATACACATTGGTCAAAAGTAAGGTCACTGTCCACATAAGTTCCCAAATCCCAAACAACTGAGTCAGCTGTTAGGGATGCATTGGTCAATGTGGTATTTTCCTGAGGTAGATGTCTTCTGAAAGGATATAATAATGCATTTTGTGGCATATAGTTTCAGTACATGATTTTGGCACAAGTTATTTATTCAGGACAAACCTTCCTGCAGGATGGCTAAGTCATTTGGGGATTAAATGAATGCTCCTAGCTTGCAGTCATCTGCAAACATAGTCAAACCAGAGTCCTTTTATATTGGCCTTTACCTCAGAAAAGTAGATGCCAAGCAGGAGAGGTTCCTCCACAGAAACCTGGGGGGGGGGGCTCCACTGGTGTCTGGTCTCTTTGTGAAGGTAACTTCCCCTCTTTTGTTTATCTGTGTCCTATCTGTGAGCCAGCTGGCAGTCTAGCAGGTGACATATAGGTTTATTCCCAGTTTTTTTAGCTTATTACTATGCCTGAGTGAGGATGTGTGTCAAAAGCGTTGACCAGGTCGAGTATGCAGTATGTACCATTTTGCCTTCATCCATTGCTTTGATGATTGTTTAAAAAAATCCAATAGGTTGAGTAAACATGACCTGCTCTTGATGAATTCTAATTGAGACAGGTGTAGTGTATGGAGGTTCCCTAAGTATCAATTGATTAATTCCATGATAAGTCTTTCCATAGTTTTGCATATGAAGCTGGTCAGACTTATGGGTCTGCAATTGGCTGGGACTGTGGAAGGTCCTCCCATATCTAGGGGAATAATTATAGCTGTGATCCATTCCCTTCTTTTTACATTGGTAAGACAAAAAATCCTGTATGCAAAATAATTTGTCTGCATTATTACTGTATTAGTAGGGTGGACTCTAAAAATGTACTTGTAAACATTCCATTGAATATCAAAAATGCAATCATTTTTTTTTCATTTAGGAAAAGGCAGCTATCCAGGACAAGGGAGGGGATTGGTAAACACTTTGGGGGCATAGAGAAACAATGTGGCAGCTTTGGACATACACCTTTACCCCACAAGGAATCAATGACTCTATCAATATTTCATACACACTTAAAGCAAATAGGATACAAGTAATATGATATGCAGTTTTATATTTAGGTATTCATTTTTTTATTCAATTTGTTTGTTTTCTCCTTTTTATATGGAACTAGTTTGATTGTTTTGATATGGTAACATAATTAGTTCTGTTTTGTTTTGATATGGTAACTTAATGAGTTCTGTTTTCTGATTGGTTTTCATCACATCACCTGATTTAACTAAGTTCTTGTATAAATATGATGAAATTGATTGTAATTAAATTTCTGATGAAGTCCTGGCACTCAGTGGGACGAAAAAGTATAACTTTTTTTCAATAAAGTAATGGTTCATTTTATTTTATGGCCATTAAAGCTTTGGTTTGTGTAGACTTCAAGCATATATTTTGGCTTCTTAGTTTTCCTTTATGCCTGCTGGTATGTATTTTTTATTACTTTAAAGTCATCTATAATATTAATAGAACAGTTTTGCAACCCAGAAGATGTATTGGCAGGGTGGGGGGCAAGAGACACCAGGATAGTGTAATACAATTAAAAAGCAAACAGGAACATCAGTTTTGCAGCATGAAAGATGAATCAGTGGGTGGAAACACCTGATACCAAGGATATTATTTAGCTTCAACTCTAAAGTCTCTTACAAAGTTAATGGAACAACAATTTTCCAGCATGAAAGATGAAGGGAGGCTCAAGACTCCATGGATTTAAAGTAGTATCCTAAATCACTTAAAAAGTTAACAGTACCAGCTTTGCAGGTTTTGCAACACAAATTAAGATGTATGGTGTGTGTGTGTGTGTGTGTGTGTGTGTGTGTGTGTGTGTGTGTGTGTGTGAGGGGGGGGGGGCTGGTAACATGACACCAGATACCATAGCTCATTTAAAAAATAAAGACCAGGTGGAAACGTTTCAGCTCCTGAAACCATGGCACAGAAAACACACTCCTCATCTAGGCAGAGGTTTAGTCCTCTGCACTAGACAGAGGGGTTATTCTTTAAATATTACCCAAAATCTCTTAAAATGAAAGAACAACAGAGAAAAGTTTCAAACTCTCTACTCTTGGCTCATGAATAATATCAATAACAGTACTTCTGTCCTCTGTGCTACATAGCAGCTCTTGCAGTGGGAGATATTTTCTAAATAATAATAAGAAAATTCTAGTATCTGGTATTATTGACTGCAATGGTCAGTCAGTTATAAGAGAATGCCTTGCCTCTCAATGTCCATGCTCAAGTCAAAGCCAGGAGGAATACTAGTTGACAACAGGGAGATTTTGTAAATATTAGTCATTAGCACTGAAAATAATTAATAGGGCAATGGGTGTAGCATGAAAATGCACTTTCTGAACAAAAAGAAGAAGGAAACTCTATCATCTGGGATTATTCACTGACTATAATTGGCCAAGTTGTATGACGATCAGGAGAAAAATAAAACAATACATCAAGGATGCTCTGTAAACTAAAATACACGTACAGTGGATATAAAATGTGTACACACCCCTGTTAAAATGCCAGGTTTTTGTGATGTAAAAAAATTTCAAAACTTTTCTCACCTTTAATGTCACCAATAACCTGTACAATTCAATTAAATAACACATCTTTTAGCAGAAAAAATATAAAAAATAAAAAGCATACAATAAGCTGGTTACATAAGTGTGCACACCCTTAAACTAATACTTTGTTGAAGCACCTTTTGATTTAATTACAGCATTCAGTCTTCTTGGTACACACCTACCATCAATTAAAGAGACTGATTAACCCCAAATAAAGTTCAACTGTTGTAGCATGATCTTCCTGACATTTACTCAGTTGCCTGCTACAGCAAAAGCCATGGTTCGCAGAGAGCTTACAAAGCATCAAAGGGATCTCATTCTTGAATGGTATAAGGGTACAAAAAGATTTCCACAGCACTGGATATACCATGGAACACAGTGAAGATAGTTATCAAAAATTGGAGAAAATATGGGACAACAGTGACGTTTCAAAGAACTGGATGCCCCTCCAAAATTGATGAAAAGACATGACGGAAACTGGTCAGGGAGACTGCCAAGAGACCTATAGCAACACTAAAGGAGCTGCAGAAGTTTCTGGCAAGTACTGGTTGTGTACTACATGTGGCAATCTCCCGTATTCTCCATATGTCTGGGCTATGGGGGAGGGTTGCAAGACTGAAGTCTTTTCTTATATAGAAAAACATCCAGGCCCAGCTAAAATTTGTAAAACAATATATCAAGTTTCCTAAAAGCATGTGGGAAAATGTGTTATGGTCTGATGAGACCAAGGTTGAACCTATTGGTCACAATTCCAAAAGGTATGTTTGGTGCAAAAACAACACTTTGCATCACCAAAAGAACACCATCCCCACTGTGAAACGTGGTGGCAGTATCATGCTTTGGGGTTCTTTTTCTTCAGCTGGAACTGGGGCTTTAGTCAAGGTGGAAGGAATTATGAACAGATCCAAATACCTGTAAGAGGTATGCTGCTGTGTGTGTTTGAATGTGTTGAATATGTGCCTGTGCGTGTGTGTGTGTGTTTGAATCTGTTGAATATGTGCTTGTGTGTGTGTGTGTGTGTGTGTGTGTGTGTGTGTGTGTGTGTGTGTGTGTGTGTGTGTGTGTGTGTATGACTGGGGGGTGCCTGTGTCAACGTGAGGCATACACAGCCAGAAGTGTTTACTGCAGGAAAAATGCTGATTAACACTATTGGCAACACCATGAGATTCAGAAGCATTTCAATTAGCTGACAATGAGGTCTTTTCTCATTGAGGCTAATGTGTCTCTCATTTGCATTCTCTGTGATTGTGGAAACAGCCCCCTTTGGTCACTAATCTTAGTTCCCACAGTGGGATTTTTTTCTGAATCCCAACAATTGTCAGGCATAGCAGAATTCTACAATTAGCCCTAATTGCTGCATATGGTCTGATTACCTGTATGTTGCTTTAATGCTAAATGAGGAGAGACTTCCATTATATCATATGATAGACCTATTTCTGTAAGTAATGTGGCATAATAAAACATAAGCATGGCAGCTAATCTGACATAATATTAGAAAATATTTTTCAATATTTCTCCAAATTGTGTAAAAAGCTATTTTACAAAAAAAAAAGCATCAGCTTCTCATGGCTAATGTTTATGAACAAACTACACAAAAGAGAATAACACTTGCCATGGCTATACAACAAATTTATTGCAAAATCTCTCAGTTTAGCACTTTCATCCTATTTAGACCCGTGATAAAAAAGAAAATCCCATTCATTTACAGTCATGAAACAAAGTATGTGAACTAAACATAACCATCATTGTAAAACCAAACAACACAAACAATTGCATCAGTTATATGATGCAAAAACACATTTAAGCTGTACATTTGTCATCTCTAGCCATTAAAACACATTTGTTATTTACATGGAGCTCTATTAGTATGCTGTCTGAATTGCAACCCTAGCATTTCAAGTCTTAATGTCTTCTAGAGCTGTACTGGTCATAGGTTCATTGGATTATAGGAGGTTAGTAGGATAATAGCCCTAAGACCCTTACAAGCCTAGCCAAGTTCAACCCTTTTTCCAAGAGTGTCCATTTAAATTAGACACTAAAATCAGCATGTATTGCCCTTGTCCAAGAGGGACACAGGTCATAGCCCCTTGGTGAATTTCCAATTACCCATCCAATCATCCAAAGTGCACCTAAATATGGTCAACAAGGGGCTCTGTTTAACATAAATTGGAAGCCTATTCCAAAGGTGAGGCAACCTCTGTGAGATAAATCTGTCCCTTCAGCAGGTTCTGTTTATGTTGCATACCAGGTTAAGGTCATTAGAGTGAAGGATCTGTGTGCTATTTGACTTGTGAATGTGCAGCATTCCCATTAAAGCAGGGTCAGAGATTGTCTTATATGCAACAGGTTGCCTCAGAGTAGTCTGTATGGTAGAGAGTAAAGTGACAGTGACATCAGTCTGTCCACATATGATAGATGCTGGAGACCCTGAATTTTCTTTGTAAGGAACCTTTGTGGTCTCTCTAATTGTTGCCTTTGCTTGGTACATTCCAAAGGGATTGTTGTACTCTATTATCAGTCTAATGGGGAAAGAGTACAGGGGGGTTATAACCTCTTTTTTATGGAGGCAATGTCCTTACTTTTAAGATAAGCAATATATAATGCCCTATTTACCACTGTGGAGACATAGTGATCAAAGGTAAGGTTGCTGCCAACCTGTGTGCCAAGGTTTCTCACCACTGAATGGATGCTTAGGGTATTGCTACTGATCTGGTAGTTTGCAAGAACATTGCCCTTGCTGAAGGGGATGATAATGCACTTTTTGTTGCATTTAGTTTAAGACCATGACTTTGGCATTACATTGCCTATAAAAAGGCACTATGGGGGTGGCAAACACCTTAGCCAATAGCCAAAATCCCAGGGGTGACAGATGAAGACCATCTCTGGCAAAGCAATATTCCAGGGGTGACAGATGAAGACCATCTCTCGCAAAGCATTGAGGTCTGTTTACCATATCATCCTAGGCTGACAGATACTGGATCCCTTACAATGACACCAGAAACTTACCCAATTGTTGAAGTCAATCAGTTTGTGTTTGCATTGTGGCATCATCCTAAGTGAAGGTAAAATGCTGCTCAAGGCTAGAGACATACATGCCTGAGACACATAATCGAAGAGCTCAGTCATGTCTCTCTTTATATAGTCCAGTGAGGTATGTCTCAAGTCATTCACATCGACATGGACTGTGATGGAGTCATAACAGTATCTGTTGTTGAGACACTTGAGTGCATGTGCAATATGGCAGATCCTGGTACCTGACAGGCAGCTGACCTTGATAATTCAGACTGTAAGCTAATAGATCTCTGGACTAGAGATTTCAAATGGATAGTTTGAGTAATGTTCAATACATAGATCACAGTTGCAATAACCTAAGTTATATGGGCCTTACCCCCTGTACTGGTCAGTTTATCAGGGATGTGGGTGCCTTTCATGCACTCCAATTGCCAGGAGCCCATGTGGAACTCCATGTAAAAGGCATTTTGTGTGACAAAAGCTTTAAACCTTTATCACCAAAATGAGTGCTGCAGTGGTAGGCTGTGTGAATCTATCAGTTGGCTAGTGATCCTTCAAGAGCTGGGAAGGTAAGTCCCTGTTGAGAAAAGCCTTCCCATTTTATTCTTATTTAATGAAAAAAGTGTTTCTTCTATCAGAAAACTTAGATTTTACTATGAAACAAATGGATTTGGATTGCTCTTGCATATTTTAAGAACATTCTTATTTTGGGGCTTCTGTAAACTTTTTGTGAGGAAACATTTTTATTTTGACATTTTGACTAAAACGTTACTCAAGTTTTAAGAATTTGTTTGGGAGAGGATTATGTGCTTATGTGGAACTGCCAATGGTTTGCTTACCTCAGAACCACCTGTTCTCATCTAGCCAATTTACTGACTCTCATAGGCTTCAGTATCCACTTTTATCATCTCTTCCCCGGTTTGGCAATGGATCTGTCTTCAGTCTCTCTGGTTGCATCGTGCCCTGTAAGCAAAAAGATTAAACTTGTTAAGGAATCTCTTGGTCAGAGCTTCTTTAAGTTTACCTCAGCTGCTGGTGGGTGACTACTGTGGCCACTTATTATCCCTCAGACCAACCATCTTTTTCTCCCAGTCCTCCTCATGTAGCCTTACAAGCCCCCAAAACCAGGGAATAGCCACATTCTCTGTGGTGGTAGGGATGCACTTGTTTGGCAAGAGCCACTTATGTTCATTCTAGAGGAGCAATACAGTGAAGGGTCTTCACTTGGCCAGAAAAAGAATGTAGAAGCTGGCTCCAGTGTGCTTAAGGGTAAGAACTTTTATTTAATGAAGAATGTGCAGTGTGCTTAAGGGTAAGAACTTTTATTTAATGAAGAATGTGCAGTGTGCTTAAGGGTAAGAACTTTTATTTAATGAAGAATGTGCTTAGTGAGAAAAGCTTCCATTGTCTGTTTATATTTCCATAGACATTGCAGATTACTGAAATTTGCTAAGGAACTTACCTTTGCATTTTTGTACTTTTTCAAATTCTCTGGCAAGAAAAATAAAATAGTTCCTTTTCATTCTGAGAGGATTTTTCAGTCAGAAGAATAGACATTACAGGAAGCGAGGGTTGTACCTTAGGAATCTGAGCATTCTGATTCTGAGGGAAGTATAGCACAAGCTTTTCCTGACGAAGAGATCTCTTCCACTGACATTCTATCTAAATAAGAGTTTTTTTCGGGGGGACCAGAATGAGATTCTTATGGCACAGAAAATGTATTACAACTTGCAAGAGTTACAGATGCCTAGAGCTACCATCTTTCTCCCGTATTGCCTGCTTTAGAGAATGTTTTTCTCACTACCTCCAGACTACATGATAGTCAACCTCCTGCTCCAAGAAGTCTGACAGTTATACAAGATGACCCGGACACACAGGTACTTGTTTTTAAATGTAAATCCGACCTAGCAGTTATCTTTCCCTTTCTAAATGTGCTGCTGCTACCATCCCCATTTCTGATTTAGAAAGGAAAGCAGTGGATTAGTTTGGAAAGAAAATATTTTCTTCTAGCACTTTAACTTTCAGGATTTAAAACTGTCAACCTTATATGTTAAAATTTGCTTGTGTCTTTTAAGAACACGTAGAAGTTAATGGTAAGCCTTCCCTCTTCTGAAGTAAATAATTCATTAAATGTGTTTGAGACATCAATTTCCCAGGTGACTAAGCACATTTTAAAGTGTGATAATGATGCTGCTGACTTCCTCCAGAGCTGCTGTTCCTGCTTTCAGGAGATTTTGTTGGCTTTGTTCTCAAAATCTTGTTGATGATGTTAAATATAAGATTTTAAATTCTCCTTTAGGTAAAGTTTGTCCCTTCTGCAGCCGAGCTGCTTAAGGAGTGTAATGAAAGGGGAAAACTGAATCAAGGAGTGACTCAGGTTTTTCAAGCCTTCTTTTTCAGACCAAGTAGTAATTTCCTGTCTCCTCAGCTCCTCTTCCTAATAGGCAGTTTAAGCAGTCAGGAGGCAGAATGGAATGGAGGCTCAAAAAGAAAGGCAATGCCTTTAAAAGTCAAGACCCTTTCTTCCACTCAGCATGACTTTCCCTCTGGTCAGGACTCACCACCTTGGCATCCATTCTACATCTCTGGGACTCATTTGCATTAGATTGTTTTGTTCATTTGAGTTCTAAATGTAATGGTACAGGGGTATACTGGCAATGGGAATCCCTCACTCCTTTCCAGGGGATTCCCCTTGCGCAGGGAATCAAATCACTGTATCTCCTTCCATTCTATACAAAATGCTATCTCAGGAAGTCATATAATATATGCCTTTATATCTCCTAGGCAAAGGTAATTATTTAATAATTTTCTGGTTCCCAAACCAGAAGGACCATTCTGATCCAGACCATTATGATCCAAACCTATCACTTCAATATCTTGTACCACTAATCCCTCCTTTAGCTTTCATACTAAAACAATCAGTAACAAGATCACACAGACAAGCCAATCAGTAAAAACTAAAAGAAAAATCTAGCCAAGCTAGATTTTCCACTGCGTGATTCCTTAAAACCTCTTGTATTAAAGGTAACATGGGATATATGCAAATGACCCCTTAAGGCCATCAGGTGTTTGAGCTATATGGCAGTTCTGAATGCCCATGACTGAATGCCCATGACTTTTTTCTTCTTTTAAGTGTGTTATGGACAAATTCAGGCCAATAAAGCCAAACCCCACTGACTGTGGGCATGCATGTTTCAGCCTTCTTATGCCCTTGTTAGCATAGCATAAGTGGACTGCTTGGCTAATACAAGAGGTTTTTAGGAATCACACAGCCTGGCTAGATTTTTCTTTGTTTTTACTGATTGGTTTGTCTGTGTGACCTTGTTACTCATTGTTTTAGTTTGTTGTTGTTGTTTGTCTTTTGGCTTTTCCCAGTAAGGGGTCGCCACAGCGGAACTCTGGTCTGCTAATGATTGGCCGTAGATTTTTATGAAATGCTGAGTTGCCAGCTCGATGCCCAACCTTCAACAAAGGCATGCCCATTTACGCACACATGTCTTTCGAATGCTACCCAACCGCAGGGAGGGCATGCAGACTCCACACAGAAGGCACTCCCAAGCCAAGCCGAGAATAGAATGGGAGAACCTCTTACTGTGAGGTAACAACGCTACCGCCGTACCATGTTTTAGTTTGTTAATTTGGATATTTTGCAGACACCCTAATGATTATGGATATCAGCTGGGTACAACAAGCCTTTGTTTCCAAAGTTCAGTCAAACAGATTTTTCTTTTAGTTTTTACTCCTTTAGCTTTCATATTAAAGCTGGATCTAAAAGATGTCTGTCATCACATTCCTACTGTCAAACATTTCAAGACCTTCTTAAGGTTGTTGTATCTGACTTGTATTATCAGCTCTTTGCATTAGCCTTTGGACTCTTCACTGCACCAAGGGTATTTACACATGCCTAGATCCACTAATTGCTCATTGCAAACTTGAAAGGTGATTGTCTTCTCTTTAGAAACTCTTTTTCCAGCTGTCTCTACCAAGTGTTCAGAAACTTCTGCTGAATCTGTGTTTTCAAACCAACTTGCTGAAATCTTCTCTCCTCCCTTAATACAGAATGGTTTTCCTGGAATGTTTGCAGGACTCTTCATCCACCAGATAAAGTAGTTATGTTTCACCAGTTCTTCCTGAGTTTCTCCAACCTAAGTTAAGCATCCATAAGGGAGTTTCTTGGGATTCCAGAGTACGTAGCATCAGTGATGCTCATGCTGCCCTCTGCCAGGCTGCACATGAGGAAATTATGACTGTTCACATTCCATTTCTGGGCTTGTAAAGAGGGATACTGGATGGTAGGTAGGTCAGGTAGCTTGCATACCTGGTGTGTGGATCAATTTCAAAAGAGGTAAAAGTGCAATCTCTGTCGAGTCTTGTAAAGAGACAGAACCACATAAATGACAGATGTTGGCAGTAGTCAATGCATTGAAGACCTTGAATAATCTCTGCTCCCTGGGACCTGAGCAACAACACCATGGTGATGTGGTACATAAACAAGCAGGAGGTACCAGATTTATCTTTTTTGCAGACTGACTATGATAGCCTGGGAGGTAGCAATTCAACTCAGTTTGACTCTTCAGGCTTTGTACATTCTTTCAGATCAAGTCATTATTTCAGGCAAGCTGAATAGGGCAAGAAAAGACCCTCCATGAGTGGAAGGATTATCCTAGTGTCTTATGAGAATTAATCCAATTGTCAGGAGTACCTCAAGTAGATCTGTTTGCCTCCTTTCAGAACAGACAACTGCTTGTAAACTGGCCTGGAAGACAGATGCATACTCATTCCTGTGGATGGGAATATTTCTGTCTGTCTTTCCACAGATACCCAGAGTTCTTCTAAAGATTCAGAAGGACTCTCCTAAAATTGTGGTGGCGACTCCCTTTTCACAAAGGCAACAGTGGTTCTCCCTTCTTTTCAATTTGGCCAAGGGCAATTTCCTCAAGATTCCCGACAGACTGGATTTACTCACACAGGAGAGGAGACATTTGATACACCCCAGTCTGGAAGCTCTTCAATTAACTGCTTGAATGATTAACTTTTGGTACCTTTTAGGCATCTTTTTTCCTGATGACATTCAACAGGTACTTATGGGGGCAAGAAAACCTTTTACTAGAAATCATTTTTGTGTAAGTGGAAAAGTTTTTCTAGTTGGTGCCAGTTAAAGAACCAGGATCCTCTTCAGGTGTGGCTGCCTCTCATGGTTGATTATTTTTGTGGGTTGCTGTTCAACGACCTGCAGACTTTTCCATCAAGGTACATTTGTCAGCAATTTTTGCTTGTCTACCTTCGGATTCATCCTTTTTAATGATGCTCAAGTAAAACAGTTTTTGAAATGTATATACATGTCCACCTAGGAAACAGGCAATAACTCCTTGTGATCTTAAATTTGTGCTTGAAAAGGTTACTCTGCCTCCATTTCAAGCAGCTCATCAGGCTGATTTGAGGTTCTTAACGCGGAAGACTGTTCTACTCATTGCTCTGACATCTGCTAGACGGATATCTGAGTTACAAGCACTTATGGTCTGTCAACTCTACCTTGTTTTTCACAAGGACATGGTTTGCTAATAAACAAATACTATATTTATACTTAAAGTTTTCTCATATTTTACACTAAACCAGACTATTAATCTCCCAGTCTTCTTTTCTGAACCAGAGAACAATGTAGAATAGATTCCTCACTCCATGGATGTACCCAAGCAGATGAGATAGTAGCTAAACAAAACTTGACCTTTCAGGAAAGCTGACTAGCTTTTTATCTCTTATGAAGGTAAGAGGAAAGGACAACCAGTAACAAAGTTAACTATTTCTAGATGGCTGTCTCATAGGTTCATAGGTAGGTACTAGGCTATCTGTCTGAAGGCATTTATAAGCCTAGCCAGAATGTGTTGGCTTTCGCTGCCCCCTTAGATTATTTCCTTGTGCCTCTATCCAGCAGAGCCACTGAAGTGATCCCCGGGGACTTTGTTTCCCATCCACTCGTCAAGGTTTCTCTTGAAGATTTCTAGTGAGGAGCTCTGCCTAATGTAGATTGGAATCTTGTTCCAAAGCATGGGACGTCTCTGGGACAGGAATCTATCCCTCCAGCACATCCTATTTATTGTTGTGGTGAGGTTTAGATCCCTAGAGAGTGTGGCTTGAGGGGATAAGGTTTTCTTTAGGTGGAGCATGTCCATCAATTCTGGGTTAGACATGGTCTTATATGTCAGGTAGAGATCACTTCTGAGCAGGCAGTATGCAGTGGAGTACAGCTGAAGTTTCTTCAGTCGAGTTGCATAGGGCATCTGTTTGAGGCCAGTGATCCTCTTGGTGAGGTACTTCTGTGGTCTTTCCAGCTATTGCAGGTGTCTCGTAAGGTACATCCCAAATAGGGCATTGTACTCTATGATGGGTCTGATGAGTGATGAGTAGAGGGGCACAATGACATCTTTTGATCTGGATGCAAACCCTTTTGTGATTAGGTGAGCCACACAGAAGGATTTTCTTACCACTTTGGCAATGTGATTATCAAAGGAGAGATTACTATCTGCTTGGGTCCCCAGATCCCTTATTACGTTTTTCGTATTTAGGGGACTACCGCCTATGTGGTAGCTTGTGAGTACTTTATTTCCAAAGGGAATAACTATGCACTGTTTGGCATTTAGCTTGAAGTCATGATTTTGACACCAGGTATCCATCTCAGTGAGACCCTTTTGGAGGATGTCTGTGTCACCCGGTGAGTCAGTTATAGCCCCTAATTTGCAGTCATCTGCGAACTTGGTCAGCCATAGTCCTCCTTTGCTTGTCTATACCTCTGAGAAGTATAAGCCGAACAGGAGGGGTCCTAGGACTGAGTCCTGGGGAATGCCACTTGTAACCGGTTTAGAGTCAGACCTAGCTCCCGCAACTGTCACCATGTGGGTTCTGTCCGTGAGCCAATTGGCAACCCATCTTGTGACATAGGGGTTTATGTTCAGGCTGGTGAGCTTGTCTATAATACTAGAATGGGGAATGGTGTTGAAGGCCTTTGCGAGGTCTAGGTAGGCTGTGTGTACCACCTTTCCCTCTTCTATAGCCTTGGTAACTGTCTCAAAGAAAAGAAGTCCACCAGGTTTAGAAGGTATGATCTGCCCTGCCGAACTGGGTAGGGTCCAGTGTTTGGAGGTTCCCAATGTCTCTGTTAATGAGTTTCATGATGATGCACTCCATAGCCTTGCAGACAAAGCTAGTCAGGCTTATAAGGGCGATAGTTCCTGGGGTCTGTTGTGGCTCCACCTTTATGGAGTGGAATAACTGTTGCTGTGCACCACTCTATGGGTACATAGCCTGTGGAGAGGCTGAGTTTGAACAGTGTGTTTCGGTGAGGGGTTAATTCGTCTTTGAGCTCATGTAGGACGCAGCCTGGGACACCGTTCGGTCCCATTGATGCTGTGTGTTTGGCTTTAAAGAGGGCTATTTTAACCTGAGTGTGATTTCAGGGGCTCTACATTCTTCTGGTATGGTTATGGGTCCTTTTGGGGGTGAGAGGGGGGTGAAGTTTGCACTGAACCTGTCTGCCAAGATGTTGGTAATATCAGTTGGTTCAGTGTATTTTGTGCCATTCTGCACCAACTCTGAGCAGATCTGAGCATTGCCACTTAGATTGTTGACATAGCTAAAGAATGCCTTGTGGTTATCTTTGGAGTCCTTGGCAAGTTGTCTTTCAAAGCTCGCCTTGGACGATTTTATGAGGGATCGTAGTTTCTTGCTGATACTGATCAGGGATGTCTTCTCTTCTTGGGATTTTACTCTTTTCTGTACTAGTTTCCTCCTTCTATTGTACAGTCTGGTGGACCCCTGCCATAAACAAGCTAGTTTCCCCTTCTTGGAGGAGTGAGTCTTGGTTTTGCTTGGGATAGCACGATCCATGCATTCTTGTAGGTGCCCGTTGAATGCATTAATAAAGAATTTTGCAGCTTGGACAATGTTATCCTTTAGCATGGGGGCTTTGAAACTTTCCACCTCCATCTTAAGTAACGTGAAGTTTGCTTTTGAAAAGTTTTTAACGGTGGTTTCCTTGTCTGGGGGTAGAATGTGGATATCCAAAGTGATTTGTTTATGGTCAGATCTAACCAGTGAGGGGATAACCTCCGGTGTGGAACACTGGTCGCTCATGTTGGTGATGACCAGGTCCAATATGTTGTCACCTCTGGTGGGAGTGTTGACCAGTTGTTTCAAGGCATTTGAGTTTATAAATTCTAGGAAATGTTGGGCAAGGGAGTTAGTACTTGAGTAGTTCTCCCAGTCAATGTTTGGGTAGTTGAAATCACCCAATATTAGGGTGTTTGGTAGGACCTTTATGTTACCCAGTGTTTCCAGAAATGCAGAATGGGGGTCCTGGGACATGGTGGGTGATCTGTAGCAAGCTACAATTTGAATTGCAGTTTTGCCCATTATTAGTTGCACGTGGATAATTTCTGAAGCATCGTGTTGTGCCACTAACCTGGAGGTATGGGTATCCTTGATGAATATGGATACTCCCCCGCCTTTTGTATTTCAGTCCAGGTTCTGTGGCCAAAATGTATGGTATGAGTTGTAGCCTGGTAGTGCTGGCGTGCTCTCTGGAGTCTTAAACCAGGTTTCTCTTACTGCACATATATCGATTTTCTCCATATTGAGGAGTGCCTCGAGTGCGTGCATTTTGAGGTTTAGACTTCTGGCATTGAGTAGTATTACCCTCAAATTTTTGTTATTTGCGCTATTTATGGTGGTGGGTTTGTCTTTTGAGCCTTGTCTAAAAAAGGCAATGTGGGGGTGGCAAGAGCCTTGGCCAGTATTCAAAACCTAAGGGTGACAGGTGCAAGCCATCTCTAGCGAAGCAGTGTCGCTTGTCGAGCATGTCATCCCAGGCGAACAGACACTGGATCCCCTTTGAATGACACCAGAAACTTAGCCAATTGTTGAAATTGATAATTTTTTCTTTATACTGTGGTATAATTCTTGGTAAGGGCAGGATGCTTCTCAAGGTCAGGGTCATACCAGCCTGGGCTACATGATCAGAAAGCTCTTCCATGTCTCTTCATGTAGTCCAGGGAGGTACGGCTCAGGTCATTCACACCAACATGGACAATGACAGAGTTGTATTTGTACTTGTTCTGGAGTGACCTGAGTGCTTGTGTTATGTGGTGGATCCTGGCACCCGACAGGCAGCTAACAGTAACCTTCTCCTTATTCAGCCTAGTGAGTGGGACGTCAGTGTTCCTGACTATAGAGTCACCTATTACTAGTATGTTGGGTATGTTATTTTGCCTTGAGGGCTGTGATTGGGGGCACACTGGTTTTGTGAAGTATGCGTTTCATGGTTTGTGTTGGGGGGGTGGAGGTTGCTTGGATGTCTGCTTTGGAGGGCTCTGTTGCTTTTGCAGATTTTTATTTAGAGCCTCTGAGTATGTTTTCATGTATTTACGTGTGTTTTTTACTGGTGCTGGTTTAATGTCATTACATTTTGTTATACTCACTACAATAAGCAAGATCCAGGTAGGGTTACTGTCCATTCTTAAAGGCATTGGTTTATTTGGTGGCTTTTTGGAAATCAGTGGACTCATGAATCAGTGTAAAGATATCAAAGTGGTCCTCTATACATACTTTCTCAAAGCACTGCAAACTGAATTATTTTTCCAGGTCAGGAAGGGCTTTGCTAGGACCATTCTCCATTGCCAGGGGTAAGAACCATATAGCTTTGGCTACTGCAATGGTGATCTATTAGAACATCTGCTGTTTTGGTAAGTTTGCTTACACATCTGTATTTTCTTTTTCCCCTCAGTTCTGAAGAAGTCTGAGTGGGATTAAAGAGCTTTAAGAGCTAAACTGAATTTTTTTGTAATAAATTTGTTCGTGCAGCCAAGGTAGGTGCTTTTTCACGAGACAGCTTTATAGCATATAAATGAAACCAACAAGATTTCTACAACTGAGTTTAGTTTGGTAAGAAAGTGAAATTAAGTATTTTTATTACCTGTGGATATTGTTCCTTCAAAAATCTCATGTATCAGTAAGAAATGTCTTACTTTGGTCTTATGAAAATATAGGAATTATATGGATAGTTTAGAGCTACACAGTTACAGCTCATATTCACAACACAATTAGAAGATTATAAATCAAAATGGGAAGAGATAGTGGGGAAACAGTAGAGGAAGGTTGAGAAATAAGAAAAGAATAGAACTGTGGATGCCTAAGCCAATACAGAAATGGAGAACAGAGATTTTACCAATAGAAAAGATTGCAAGTGGGGGTATAGAAAACAGACAAAATGGGGTTAGAATTTACTTGAGAAAATTAACAAATAAATCATTATATGGAGATCAAATAACTAGAGATGGAAAGGTAACAGTGGGACAGGGACAGGCAGAAGGTTAAAGACTTCCTTCCATAATCTAATATTAATAAAATGTTTGCATGCTTTTTAGAGTTCTTTTACTTCATTTTATATCTTCACGTTTTTTCACAGTTTCTTTCAACAACTCTCTCATGTCATTTTACAGTAATCCCATCAGTTAATGGCATCCTCCCTTATGGCTTCAGTTGAATCTATTTCTGCTGTCTAACACACAATCTTCTGAGAGCATTTCCCGTTTAATGCTCTTTCGCTACTAACATTTTTTAACTGTACAGATTTTACATTTTTAATCCCCATTAATTTAGTATAGCCTTGTTGTCTGTACATCAGTCTTTTGAAAGTCCAGTAGCCACAGTCAGTCTTTTCCCAGTTCATTCCCCCAGTCCTTTTACCTTCAGTCACTAAGGGAACCTTCGGCCAGTGTCATTTTTCCATGGGTTGTACTGTCCACTCCTTTCCTTCTCACAGCCTTATAGTTCCAATAAGTCTTTAGATCAGCTTCTACTTTTATTATAAATCATTAAATCAGCCTTATTCCAAATATAGACTGAATAACTCAACTCAGAACAAAATCAAGTGCAAGAATCCTCTTCAAAAATAAGTATGTGTAATTTCCCAATGTACTAAAATCATTCTAGGAGGAGATATAAACACTCTAATCCTGGTTCCACCTAATAACTCTCTCCCGCCCTTTTCTCTTACCAACAACAGCCAGTTCTAACCCTGGTGATCTAAATTTTGCTGCGATAAATGTTAGAAGCATAATAAACAAAACTGCTGAACTACATGCCTGGAATACCCAACATAAGCCTGGCATTCTCACTGTAACTGAAACTTGGCTTAAACCCAGCATAAATGTCATGCATAATGACTGTATAAAGAGGAAAGGTGGTGGTATTGCTTTAATATTTCCCAATAACTATCATATTTCCCCTTACAGCAAACCAACACCAAAATTCAGTTCAGCAGAGCTTCTTATTTCTTTCCTCAAAATAAACAGTTATAAACAAATATGTATTACTGTCCTTTATATCCCTCCTGGTGACAATACAGCTATACTGGACAATATCCTACATTGGATATATATAACATTTCCAAAAGAAAAAATACTACTAGATTATGAGAATGTCAGTTGGTTGGACATAAACATGAACTCCCCTACATCTAGCATGAACTTATATGGTTTCACACAACTAATTAATAGCCCCACACATTATAGCAAGACATCAAATTCCCTATTAGACTGGATCCTAGTATCAGACCCTAGTAAATACACCACCACAGGTACAATGTCAGACTCTTTCAGTGATCATCTCCCAATATTTTTGACCAGATATCTCACACATCCAGTTAAACAGTATAAATATAAAACAATATGCAACCTTTCCAAGTTTAACCCAAAAGTGTTCATTACTACACTATCATCTATTAACTGGAACTTCCTAAAAATCCACTCCTTAGACAATGTTGTAAATTAATTCAAAACAACTTTTCTGAATATCCTAAATAACCTTACACCTCATAGAAGGAAGAGACAAAAAACAAATAATGCAATTTGGCAATCCAAAAAGAGTAGAATGCTAATTCAGGATAAAGAAAAAGCATGCAAAGAATGGCAAAAATGTAAAACACCTCAATATCTTGAAAACTTTAGAATGCTTCACAATTGTACTAAAAATCAAATAAACGAAGACAAAAAGTATACTATAATAACCTTCAGAATAATCCTGAACACAACCCTAAAAAATTTGGACATCCATTAAAGACATCTTACATTCCAGACAAAAATTAAACCCAAACCCGTCTCCAGATAACTCACCACTCAAAACTGCAATACAGTTCAATTCTTATTTTATAGATAGTATAGCATCTCTAACCAAGGATTTTTTAACATCTAATCCCAACCCTGACCAACAGTCATATAGCACCACATCCACTTTCACCTTCAATCCTGTGCCCACATCCTATATACAACTACTCTTAAACTTAAACAATGCTCTTCTTCAGCTGATGACCTTCCACATGAGTACCTAAAAATAGCAGCAAGTAACATTGCCTATCCTATCTCAACCCTTATAAATAGGTTAGTCCAGGCATCGCACATTCCATCTCTCTGCAAAAATACATTATCCTTCTGCACAAAGGACCAAATTCAACAGACATTAATAACTTTAGACCTACAGCAATCTTATCCCACTTTGCCAAAATTCTTGAAAAATGTATTTAAAAACATTTGCTAGACTATCTCCTGCATGAAGAACTCCTATCCCCTACACACCATGGCTTCCATCCTTCCCATAGTACTAGAACCGCCCTTCTAACCTATATAATAGTATCAATAAAGCTAGAGATAAATGCAAACTAGTTTCTTCCTTATTTCTAGACTTGTCTAAAGCCTTTAACACAATTTGGCACAGCAAACCTCTACTTCAAATGTCCTCACTAGGTCTCTCTCAGCCCACCCTTCTGTGATTGAAAAGCTACTTGTCCAATAGGTATCAGTCAGTAAAATGGCAGTCCATGTTCTCTCCTTACCTCCCAGTCACCACTGGTGTACCACAAGTCTCTATCCTAGCCCCTCCTCTTTAACATTTTCACCAATACCCTCTATACATCCATATAACAGACCACCCTAATGCAATACGCAGATGATTCCACTATCATTTGCACATCTGACAACATGGTACACCTCCAAAAACTTACTCGGGAAGCTTTAACAGCCACTGAAATATGGTTTAGTACCTCACAACTCATGCTCAACACAAAAAAGACCAAACTACTTCATTTTCCCCCAAATCCCTCTCTCATCAAAAAAAAAAAACAAAATTTAAAGTCCTCACTCTTGATAATACAACCATAATATTATCATAAACAAAAATAAAATAAAGTATTCTGTCTTGATAATACAGCTATTGAAGTTACCTCTCATAGCAAATTATTAGGGGTGATAGTGGATGATAAGCTTACATTAGACCTGCATATACAAAATTACAACTCATCAAAAACTAAGGATGCTTTACAGAGCCAAAAACTTTCTCACCGATGCAACTAAAACTACACTTGCCACTACTTATCTCCTCCCCACACTTCTTTATGGCACTCCCATCCTTACTAATCTCCAGGCTTCACAAAATTTACAAACTGAACAATGCTATAACTAAGTTGCTAAATATGCAGCAAATACCCCTTTCAGAACCCACTAATGTATAGCACTAAAAAGCCTAAATTGGTTAGAACTGCCTCAGCAACTAACATATATACTTCTCAGCACCTATAAAACTATCCAGCATTCATCTGCCTGCCCAGCACTAAAAAACATTCTACACAACTTTGCTCCCAGTTGGTCATTGTGATCTAGTGACCAAAAACTTTTGTCTGTCTACAAACCTATCAAATCTGCTGGGCATTGATAGCACTCATGCAAAGTTGCTAAGACCTGTAACTCCTTAGCAGTATCCATCAGGCCAATACATTCCTTCCCATCTTTCAAAACCACTCTGAAAGACTTCCTAGCTATTTAGTTTTGTTCTTGCTCAAAACCAGGATAAACTATATCCCCAAATGTAAACGAGTACCTTTTCATTCCTTAAACCTCCTTATTCTCCTTTCTTCACTTACTTCCTTACTTCTATCAAACTCTCTTCCCTGGCTTTCTCTCTAAATATGCCATACGCCTGCTTTTCCCTCACTTCATATTGCAATTCCTGTTTGTATTAGACTAACTTACCTTTAAGTTCTGTATAAACTGTCTAAAATTATTATACATTTTAAATGATTGTCATGTAACTTGTATCGATTCTTAACCTGTGTTTTTATAGCATCACTAATTTGTTATAATTATTTAAACTGCAGATGTTTTGTTTTATTTTTGAAGATTGTAAAATTATTGTTAAAATATTTTATAAAAATATGGAGCTTTTCCCCTGGGCCTCTGCTAAAAATGGGCTTCTACCCGGATGGACTTTCCCGGAAATCAAATGTCAATAAATAAATACACAAATAAATAATACTTCTAAACTCCAGCTTCTGCACCTTTTCTTTTTCTCCCAAACAATTAAAATGATCTGAACAGTTCATGAGGAATGTATGACCAGAAAAGAAAACAAGTACTTTTGTTTGCAGCAAGTCTCACACATTTCACCCTGCACAGCCCAGTTCTCACACATGTGCTAGCATCCAGCTGCCTGCTTCCTGTTGTTCATGTTTATATTGGGTGTTAACTATATCCACAAACCTAATGGGACCTTTCGTTTTTCTTCTCTGTGCCAGTGTTCCCTCATCTTCTTTTATACTCTTTTGTCCACATTACTTTTACTTTGTTCTCTAAACTCCCTAATAGTACTTAATGGTATTGCTTTGTCTTTCCTCTGTTACTCCTCAACACTTCTTTTTATGGTACAACCAGTTCTTTTCCTTCTGCCTTATGTGTCTCTTTACCTCTACTTTATTTGACTCTTATTACCATTTTAAACCATTGCTTAATTAATCTTACTTTACTATATTCTCTCCTTGCCTTTCCTAGATTCATACTTTAAAGCTCAGTCCGTAACACCAACACATTCTCTATTACCTTTGCCTAATATCTCCTGAAATGAGACTCCAAGTTAACCCTTTAAGTACCCTGCCCCTTCTTCCTACATCCTTTGTCTCAGCATACATGAATACAGACTCTATACTAGCTGTAAGTAATTTAAAATATCCCCACTATTACTACATTAGTGCTTAATTAATTAATGGTTTACATTCAAAACTTGGAAACTGCATTGGTCGAATGGCATGTGGTCAAAAGACAGTTTTCAAGTTGGCAGAATGTTGAACCAAAATGTATCGACTACACTACAGTGAATGGTTTGACATTGTGCAGGGAGATCACTGTTCAGTGAGGAACAGGGAATTAGCCCATTTCCTAGCTGTAGTGCGATCTTGGAGTTAGTATATTTAATGCGCAGGGGTGTGGGGGGATCAGCCCCCGACATGGGGGGTGCAGAGGGGCAAAGCCCCCCCTGCAAAATAGCAGAATTAATGTACCATTCATCGTAGAGTGTAACGGTATGTTAATGTGCATAGCGGGAGGTGACTAATGTCACCTCCTCCTATGTCGAATACATCGAACTACGGATGTCTATGTATTCATTTTCACATTGGTTGCCGTTTCAAAATTCCAAATTCAGCACTTTGGGTCAACATTGTGAACGATCGACCAAAGCGGATTCGGAATTTCAATAGTAAACCTTAATCAACAGTCTAATTTCTAGTAATATTCTCACTTAACTTAGGACCTCCAATTATGACACAATTTTATAAAAAAAATATATTTCATTTGAATTTTCCTGTTTTGTGGTTTGCCATAATGTACTGGATACAGCCTACATGCTTATAATAAGATTGTTTTCTTGTTGTGCTGGGTTTGATTCACTCAGTCTGCATTTGTCAGGTGGTGATAAATAGACAGTCCTTCCAGATTCTTCTTAAAAAGATGAGCTTGTATAGAATGGGCTTAACTAACAAATGTATAAATTACTTTTAGTTTTTTACTTGATTTGCTTATAGCTTGATTTCTGTCAGTTTAGAACATAGTTTAATTGTATTAAATTACGTATCATTATAATATAGTCTTCAGCAATATATTAAAATACAGACTTTCTAGACCTATATTTATTGTGTAGTAGTTCACTTGCATTTTTAACACTTTATATTTCTTTTTTAGCATTATTGTCATATGTTGTTCCTTTTGCATCACTCCTATACACACTGTTCTGACATGCTATATTTTATAATTGCCTGCCTTTGTCTCAGACCATAGTTAAAACAGGTCCAAGGACCAGCCAACTTTGCTGGTGTCAAATAAATACATAAACAATAAATAAATAGAAATAAACATCCAGTTGTATTATCTAAATAATATGCAAAACAGTCATCATTCATTCCTCTAATTTGAAGTGCTTACAGTGTTTGAGATATGCCATGAAAACAACAGGTATAAGTCAAGGCCTGGCTCTTCTCAAAACTGGGATGAACACATCAACTCATTTGTATTAAAAGACTTTTGATTCTGTTTTTAAATGATCATTTGTACAGACATTTCTGTGGCAGCCGGTTCAATGCATAAACCATATGCATTAATCAGGCATATAAAGGTTACTAATTGAAACCAGATATCAACCTTGCTGTGTCACACTGATTTAACAAGGTTTAGCCTGCAGTAAAGTTATCAGTGATTTTCTTTGTCTGAGCCCTTGCATTATATCTGCTGGAACTACTTACTACTAACGTGTCTGACAAAGCTAATACATGAATATTTAACCAAACTGTGTATAGATCTGGAAAAATAGACACAGCTGCAGTAAAGGAAGTACTAAGTTCATTAATTTATTCTGTCTGTAAATAATTGTGCTAAATTGTACACATTTGTACCATATCACTTTGAAATGCCACAGTCAGCCTTTAATGATACTTTAATACTAATATCAAATGCATAATACCTTGGGTTTTTAACTTAAACTTTAAAGCTTGAGTAATACTTACCTATGTATTTTTTTTACACTTCTTTTTATGGATGTTGCAAAAACATGCAGGTAGGCAGACTGAAGTCCTAGCTATGCCTCTGGGACTGAAATTCTACTCCTGGCTTCTATTCTGAGAAGCTGAAAAAATGAAGAACAAGCAGTAAGGACTTGTCTGACCCTTGGCTTGACTTGCCTCAAAAGCTTACATTTTTTCTGAGTTTTCTAACTGAAAGTGGGTCTGTGACAGACAAAACACCACATGCCATTTAATTAATATACTTGTAGTGAAAGGAAGTTATATTTTCTTGTGGGCTAAAACAGAGTGTCAAACAATGTGCGGTTGCCTCTATTCACGAGTATTGCATCTCTAGTCTGTTACATCTAGGAAACTGTCAGCATGTTGTTTTTTTTTCTTCATATTTATGATCTGTATCGTATTGTGTACTATCTATACAAAAATGGTAATTAGTATAAGTGAAAATAGCTATTTTGAGCAGATGGCACCCGCCTATTCTACATCTTTTTGTCATACACGCACAGTCATTGAAATGACATCCTATCTGTGGAATGCTCCATGAACTGAGAAACAACTTCCATTATTACAGAATTCTTCCAGGAACAACCTTGATTTTCAATCCCCTTGAGTTCTTTCCTCACATCTGGGAACTTGGAATGGATTGTTAATGGTTTTATCCCGGTATCCTGTTTCATGATTGCTCTTACCTCATCCCTGTTTTAAATAGCAGCATGCATTCCTGATAGTCTTTGGAGAAAAGGCTGCATTACCTCCTTATGGCAAGTATGAATGCCTACCACACATATCCTTCCACCAACTCACTTAAATTTTATATACTGGAACTGCAGTCATTTCCTAATCCATTGATCATAGCTACTAGAAATGATGCGGCATTTTCCATTTACCACTTGTCTGTGTTTTAACAGTTGCAAAGTAGGATTCCCCCATGATCATGATTTTTTTGCAAGCAATCACTTGTTCTGTGAATCCAGACACCAAGACTACTATTTCAGATGATTCCAGTATCTGACTTTTTCTGTTAGTTTTTGTTTGGATGCAGTAAATTTGTAATTGTCTGAAGCAAAGACACAGCCACCAATCAGTATATGTTCTTTGGTCACTGCTTCTTTAGGCCTTCACTCTCTTTGAAACTCTGGAATGTATTTGCATGCGGTCATACTTTTGAGAATACCACAAGTATTTACTAAACTCAGTAAAGTTTGTTGGCCAGTCTTAAAAGCCTTTTATCGAAAATCTTCATTTTTATAATCACCCAGCTTCACATTTTAGTTATTTTTTTGTGAATGTTCTTGCATTATCTTTATAGTCAAATGAAAAACAGTTGTTAGTTTTCTTCTCAGTTAGTTACTTGGTGTTTTGTAATACGTCTGTTTACATTTCAAGTTTTGTAGTGTACAGTCTTCATAACACATTCTAGAAGGGCTGTGAGAAAATTTGAAGGTGGAGTTTATTCTTTTTTCAACTTTTACAATCCATATTTTAATTTACAATAGGAATAGACCTCTGACTCCATTCCTTCTATATAACTTGTAGGCAAACTACTGAGAAAAACATACTGAACCATGTGACATGGAAGCCATGGTATATGAGCACACTGTGTGTGTGTGTGTGTCTTTCGGCTTTTCCCGGTTAGGGGTCGCCACAGCGGAACTCCGGTCCGCTAATGATTGGCAGCTGATTTTTACATACCGGCTTGCCAGGCCTGACGCACAACCTTCAACGAAGGTACGCCCATTCACGCATGTCTACATGTAGAAGACGCTCTAGCTGAGAATCGAACTGGACAGCGTCTTACTGTGAGGCGACAACGCTACCGCAACACCACCACCGCGGGTCGGTATATGAGCACACTATACCTTTATAAATTTTCAGACTAATGTCACTATACCTTTGTAATTTTTCAGACTAATGTCACAGATGGTCAGATTTGATTGTTAGATTGCACAGACAAATACCTGGATGGAAAGACAGAGAAATGGTTTGTCTAGGAGAGCTAGCTAGCTACACAGTTAGTTATATTGGCTAGCTAGCTGAGTAGCTAGAACTGACAGACAGAAAAGAAGATTAGACTGACAGGTTAGCTGGACTCCTGCTACTGGCAATGGTATACTCACTAACAATTGTATGTCTTCCTTCTTCTATCCATCCTTCTGGAAAAAGACACAGAAAATCTGATAAAGGATCAATGACATTATCAACAAGGGCTGTACATGCTGCGGTACTACGTAATGCACTACCGGAAAAGATAGTAAAGAGTCAATGGCATCATTACCAATGCAGTATATGCTGCAGTACTCCATAGTGCATAACCAGGAAAGCTGGTAAAAGATCAATGGCATTATTACTAATGGCAATATATGTTGCGGTACTCCATAGGGCACTAACAGAAAAGCTGGTAAAGCATCAATGGCATTATTACCAAAGGCCATACATGCTGGGTACTCCACTGTACAATTTAGACAAAAAAACGGTTCGAGGATAAAGTTGCGTGTAATAAAATAGAGCTATGAATAATAATAAAAACACTCAACTACACACCAATAGCTCCATTTTATTAAAATAAAATAAAAAACGTAAGCGCTTTCGCAACCACACACTGTCACTTCATCAGACAAAGTAATGTAAAAATTCGACAGTATATATAGCCATACATAGTTAATTATTATTATATAAAAAAGTTAGATTATATACAAACATGTTTGTATATTATCTAACTTTTATCGAAGATGCCGGAACCAGCAAAACCCGCTGCCCCTAAAAAGGGTTCAAAGAAGGTTGTGAAGAAGCCAGCCAAGAAAGTGGAAGTTTTAGATATCTTAAAGCTATTCTATTTACGTATACAAGGTTTTGAAGCAGGTTCATCCCGATACTGGGATATCTTCTAAAGCCATGAACATCATGAATTCTTTTGTGAATGATATTTTTGAGCGGATTGCAGGAGAAGCTTCTAGTCTAGCTCACTACAACAAGCGCTCGACGATCAGTTCGCGGGAGATTCAGACAGCGGTGCGGCTTTTGTTGCCTGGTGAGCTGGCTAAACATGCTGTGTCCGAGATTTTTGTCTCCAAATAAAAGATTTGTCCTTTATAAGTGCTATCAGTGTGTCTCGCTTGGTATTCAACTTAATTGCTGCATTTTTGGATGGTTCTACGCGTTTTGATACTACACTTGCATCTTGTATATATGACAAGCAGGCGAGGTATTTTGTTTAGATGCTTTAATACATAGAAACACAGGATGGATAGCAGCATCATAAAATATAAATGAACAGGTTAACAGACAGACCTTACATACATACACACTTACATCTCAGCAGCTTACTACAAAATGGCAGTCAGGCTTGCACGTGCTCAGTATTTATACACTTGTGCAAGCCCTTGGATAGCTTCTTAAAGATACATGCACACACATTAATCTACATCCTCCCTGTTAAGACGGTTGCCCTTACTAAAAACAACATTAGAGTTAGACATGCATTACTATAGACATTAGAAACAAACACAATGTTTATGTCCAAGTTACCGTGTATCTGTTACATGGTCTGGAGATACAACTGCATCTCGTAACATAATAATCTGGACTGAATTTAGAAACAGGGACAGTCTTTGGTGAACAACTCGTATCAGAATTTCAGGATTCGTCACAGGAATGGGAATATTCTCTGGAACTTCCTCTGGAATTGGAACACCAAACAACTCACTCTGAGATAAAGAGTCTTTCTCATAGGCTATGTGCTGTGATATAGGTTGGAACACAAGCCTATGCCACTCAAGTGTTTCAGATTCCACCTAAACTCTGCCCCTTTTGAATTTCCACAATGTACAATCTCAGATCAGGGGAAATATTCTTCACAACTCCTATCCGATCATAACCTTTGGACATTTGTATTCTTACCACTTCTCCTTTTCATAATGGATTGAGCTGGTTTCATCATAGCAGGGCTTCTGGGTTAAACGCTTCAACAGATTGTTTTTGACTGACCTGTTGATTTTGACACATGGAATCAACAATTGACTACTGATTGGTAATGTGGTTCTGGTTTGTCTCGACAGAAGCCTCTGGGCAGGTGAACCACGATGTTTATCACGAGGAATATTTCTGACATTCAAAAGATTCAGGAAAACGTCACTATTGTCTCATTTTGAGTTCTAGCAACTGTTTTGTACTTTGAACTGCACATTCTGCCAAACTATTTGACTATGGATACTCAGGGTTACTCGTGACATGAGAAGAGTCCCATTCTTCAGCAAATCTTTTGAACTGTTGGCTTGTAAACTCCATGCCATTGTCAGAAATAATTTTTGTGTGGACTACCATGGACTGCAAAATGATGCTTTAGCTTAGTAATGACAATATTGGATGCTAGGTTAGGAAGTAGGTCAATTTCAACCCAATTAGAGTAAGAGTCTACTAACACCAAACAATGTTGACCATTCCACTCAAAGATGGTGGCTACTGTTGGCCAAGGTAGTTCAGGAATCTGGTTTAGCTGAAGTGGTTCTTTCTGTTGATGTGGCTTAGTACTATTACACACAGAACAAGATAAAAGTACTCTCTCAATATCTTGTGACATAGAAGGCCAAAATACTAGTCCTCTCGCCCTTCTTTTGGTAGAGTTGGTTCCTGGCTGACCACGATGCAAGACAGTAATGTACTCTTGTTGCAAGAACTTTGGAATAGTTGCTTTTGGACCTTTCATAATGATACCATTGTCAGACAAAATCTCATCTCTGTATGGAAAATAAGGTTGCAATTCTTGAGGTAAACTGGATTGCTTTGATGGCCATCCTTGATTGATAAAGTGGTTGAGCCTTTGTAAAACTGGATCTGTGGCTGTGTGATCTCTCAGCTCATCAAGATGTGCGGAAGAAAAATGTCTCACTTCCATGACTTCAAAATCAAGGTTCTTATTCTCATGCTGTTCAGTTGTGCTTCTGGGTTATCTGGATAATCACCAAGAAAAAGAAGTTTGCCTTTCTTGTAGACATGAGTGAAATTATACCTTTGCAATTTAAGCATCATACATTGCAATCTGGTTGGAGCTGAATGCATAGGCTTTCTCAAGATATGACTAGAGGTTGGTGGTCTGTTTCACTGGTTAAGTCTACCATAAACATAATCATGGAACTTTGAACATGCAAACACATTCGCCAAAAGCTGTTTCTCTATCTGAGCATACTGCATGTTCGTTTGAGTAAGAGATCTCAATGCATAGGCAACAGGTTGATCCTCTTGCAGAATGACTGCACCAAGACCAAATTTCAAAGCATCACATGAAAGAGAACTGTATTGTGAACATCATAGTATCTGAGAGTTGGTGGACTGGCAATTCTCTGTTTCAGGTTGGTGGACTGGCAATTCTCTGTTTCAGGACATCAAATGCTGTTTGGTGTTGCTCTAAGACCAGGATACATCTTTACATGTCAGCTCTTTAAGTGGTGCTGAAAGTTGGCTCAAGTCTGCAATGAACTTGCCTAGATAATTAACCATGGCAAGAAAATTTTGCAGGGCTTGAACATTGTCTGGAGCTGGCATCTCAAGAATGGCTGTTTGTTTTGAAGGATCTGGTCATAGGCCTGAATTGGTAGATAAATGATCAGCATAAGTAACCTCTTGTAGCCTGAATTTGCATTTCTGTGGATTGAGCTTAACATTCACTTGATTTACTTCTGAGGTTTCTGTCATACTCAGCTTCACCGTTACCTCCTACTAGTATGTCATCTACTATAATAGCACAGGAAAAAAAATGCTCCATTGCACGTTGAAAGACTTCACTTGCAGAATTTATTCCAAATGGCATTCTCAAAAATCTGTACCTTCCAAACAGAGTACTGAAAGTAGTGAGCAATAATGATTTCTTGTCAAGCTGAATATGCCAAAATGAACTCTTTGCATCTAAGATAGAAAAAAACAGTGACATTTGGCATCAGAACTGTGACTTCTTTGACTGTGTGCATTAGATGTTGATGGATCAATATATAGTCTAATGTCATCTGAGCTTTTCTTATAAACCACCACCATGGATGATAACCATTCAGTTGGTTCTGAAACTGGACATATCATACCTTGTCGCACCATTTTATCTAGCTCAACTTTGACTCTGTCCTGCATAGCTATTGGAACTTTTTGGGCAGGTCTGATAACTGGACTGATATCTGGATCTAACCTCATGGAGTATACAACTGGAAGCTTGCCTAGTTTGTCTTTGAAAAGATCAGCATAGGTAGAACAAATGTATTGGGTGAAATTAGAGTAGTGGTCTTTCAAACTAACTTGATGGACTTCCTTATGAAATGAAAGCAGTCCCATTTTCAAGTTGTCTCTGAGCCTTAATAATAACTGGACGTGCCTCTTGACCACATAAAATAACAAGTTGTAACTTTTCCCAGCAGAGTAACATGAAAGCACTACTGAGCCTTCATCTGAATTTCTTCACCACCATAAGTAACTAGCTTTGCACACTTTGCCAGTCAAGCCTTTCACCATGGCACACACTATCAAATGTTGCTGCTGACATAACATTACACTTGGAACCTGTCAGCTTTGAGCTCTATGTATTTTCCATTTATCTGAACAGTACAAAATACTCCATTCTTTGCCTTTAAATTTACTGCATTGTTTCATGAAGCACTGACACACCATCAGTATAAAAGAGTAGGGTTGCTGCTCTCTAATTGATCAACTCATTTCTTGAAATGTTCCTTTTTAATAAAATAATGTGGGCCTTTTGATTTACAAAACCTTTTGAAATTATTCCATTTATTGCATTGCTGACCAAAAGTTAAACATTTTTTTTCCTTTTAGATTCATGATTTCCACAATTACAACAGTTGGCAATGAAACTAGGTTGCACATGGTTGGAGTTTGCTGACTCACTCTTATGCTTTAGTGAAACTGTGCAAACTCTGGAACTTGCTGGAAAGCTCTGGAGTTTACCAGTGGGTGCTGCAGGGACTATAGTTGCTGCTATGTGCTTGGGCCTGTCTACATGCTGCATATTATCAACATTAGTTTTATCACTGTGCCTTCTAGAGCTATTCTCATTTGTAAGCATATTTGTATGCTGTTCTGTGAGCTCATATATCTGACAAATCTCAATGGCTTTATTCAAAGTTAAATCACTGTCACGAAGCAAAATCTTCCTCACAGCATCATCTTTAATACCACAAAAGTCTGTCCTTTATCAACACATCCCTTAAATCTCCAAACCTGCACGTTAGCCTTACTTCTCAGGTCAGTTACATATACTGCAAAAGTTTCACCGGGAATTTTGATCCTTAGTATGACATTTATTTATTTATTTAAGTTTGATGACTGAGGAAGTCTACTGGGCTATAACGAGCCTGTTTTCAGTGGAGACCTGGGGAGGAAAGATCCAAGGTATTGCAGTTACAGAAAACAATAGTATGTATACAAAGTTTAAAACATTTACAGAAGAATAAACAATTCGCCATAAGATCATAGAGTACATTTTAACATATGGTTACTAGCCCTTTGCAGGTAGGTAGACTAAACATTTACAGAATAAATAAACATTTTGTCAAAGATCTTAGCAAGTAAAATTTGTAAAACATACAGCTGCTAGGTCTTAGCAAGTTAGGTGAAACACATTATGTGAGGAGAATGTACCAGTATATTCGTAAAGGAAAGCATAGTAGAAAGAAAATTCAGTCCCTGGTAGGGGAGAGAGAGAGTTTTAGGTAGCGATAAAGCAATAGTAGTGGTTAAATTGGTGATGATTTCAGTTCAGGGTAATAAGAGAGGTGGTATAAAGGGATTTATGTTGGAGCGTGACATAAATAAGTGCCTTTCCATTGTAACATTTTTTCTGGGTTCACACATTTCTCTGAATTTATGTTTTAAGCACTCAGGGTCCTCCATTGACTCAGCCAGTAGAGCAATATGATGGTTCCCCCTTTCCTGTATAGATAGCAGGTGCATACACAAATGAATGTTCCCTTTCAGTGGCTTCTGACCCAGCTAAATTAAGCAGAATAAATGCCTTTATACGGTCATCTTTATCAGAAAATGCAGCTTGTATGAAAATGTCATGCTCAAACACCCTCCAGTTCTCTGCAATATTATTATCAAACACAAGTGCACTGGGTTTTCTAAATCCATCTGCCATGCCCACAAATTATGCACAAACACACTGAAAATATGGCCCTTTTAATTATGTACAAACAAACTATTTTGTGAGCTTGTAATAACATTCAAATGCACAATAGACTTCAAAATACTGTACTTTGTGAAATATGGTCTGTAATGGTTGTATTTTGTAAAATAACTTTACTGTAATACTGCACAAACATGCGAACACTTCATACACTTCTGATAACTTGGATATCCTTAATACTAAATATACGTGCTTAACAAAAATGTGACCATTTCCCCTTATTTTATTTGTTTTATGCAATTCAGACTTTATTTCAAACATTTTCCATAGTAATTTAAATATTTTTATTAATATCTGACATATCAGTTTATGTGAATATTGTTTAGAGTGTTCTGCATGCCTTGTTTCATATTTTGCAAATAAGAAATTATTTCATCAAGTTTTAACATCTGAAAGTTGTTTCTGACGCATTTTGTGATTTGTGTGTGCAGTAGGGATGATTCACTCCTTTATATTCCTCCAGTGCCAACTGGATGCCTCTCGGACTTAAGTTGGAGAAACTGGAACACTCTGGCAACAAATCATTTTGGCCATGCTTCATCAAACATCTTGTCCCTATAGACATGCCACTTCTGACACCATCTCCTTTAGACATGCCACTTCAGACATCATGTTGCTCGTCCCTCCCTAATACAGATGACAAGCAGGTGGAGTATTTCATTTAGATGCTTTAATACATTAAAAATGCATCAGGATGGATAGCAGCATCATAAAATATAAACAAACTGGTTAAAAGACAGACCTTACATACATACATGCTTACATCTCAACAGCTTACTCCAAAATGGCAGTCAGGCTTGTACATGCTCAGTATTTATACACTTGTGCAAGCCGTTGGATAGCTTCTTAAAGAAACATACATACACATTGATCTACACTACCCATAATATAAGGTACATTGATAATCATACCTTCTAAATTGCATGAAACACAACCTATCAGGCTCTCTGGAATTGCTTTTTAACTGTAGCCTGCAAACAGGCTTTATGCCTAATGAATGGAGAACAGCAACAGTCATCCCTCTACACAAAGGTAGGCCATCTACACACTCTGGAACCGACAGTCCCATGTGTCTCTCTAGTCTCATATGCAAAGCCATGGAAACAATTATCATAGGATCATAGGAGGTTGCTAGGTTATTGGCCTTGAGGCCCTTATAAGCCTAGATGAGAGTTTAGCCCATGTTTAGACAAATCAGCAACTGATGCCCCTGTCTAGCAGGGACACGGGGGGAATCAGAGGGGTATATTTTCTGTTTCCCATCCAGTTATCCAGGTTGTGCTTAAAATGGGGTAAAGAGGTACTCTGCTTGATGTGGAGAAGGGAGTCTTTTCCATAGATGGGGGAGTCTCTGGGACACAAATCTGTCCCGCCAACAAGTCTTGTTGATGTCACAGACCAGGTTGAGGCCTAGTGTGTGGGGTACTTGAGTGGAGCTTGACTTGCGGATATGCACCAGTCCCATCAAGGTGGGTCCATGATCGCCTGATATGCCAGATAGAGGTCACCTCTGAGGAGTCTGTATGAAACTGAGTGGAGGGATAGGGCGTTTAGCCTATCTGTGTATGGTAGATGTTTGAGGCCCTGGATTCTCCTGGTGAGGAACCTCTGTGGTCTCCTCAGCTGCTGGATGAGGTACATGCCAAAAGGGGCATTGTACTCAATAATGGGCCTTATAAGGGAAGAATACAGGGATGTTATGACCTCCTTGTCCCTGGACGAGATACCCTTACTTATGAGGTGGGCCATGTAGAAGGCTTTCTGTACAATGGAAGCAACATGGTGGTCAAAAATCCGGTTGCTATTTACCTGGGTGCCCAAATCCCTCACAACTGATTGCATGCTTAGGACATTGTTATTAATGTGATAATTTGTGGGGTCATCACTCTCCGCAAAGGGGATGATGATGCATTTTTTGGTATTCAGCTTGAGGCATTGTTTCTGGCACCAGTCATTTGTCTGAGTGAGGATGTCCACATTACTAGGGGAACTGATGACAGCACCCAGCTTGCAGTCATCTGCAAACTTGGTTAGCCATAGCCCACTGGTTTTACACTGCATTTCAGAAAAGTATATCCCAAATAACAGAGGCCCCAAGACTGAACCCTGGGGTACACTGCTTGTTATGAGTCTACTTATGGAAATGATCAATAACAACATAGGAAACCTCAAGATACTGGGCCTAACCCAATTTGGTTTCATCAAGGTCAGTTCATGCCTGCTTAATCTGTTGGACTTCTTTGTGAAGGTCAACAAGGCAATGGATGTGGGCAAAACGATTAACACTGCCTACCTTGACTTTATGATCAAGGCATTTGATGCAATACCCAACTCAAGCATTGTTGACAAACTCAGGAAGATAAGTATAAACCCTTATGTCATCTGACAGGTAGCCAGCTGGCTCACAGGCAGGACCCAGGAGATTAGAACTGGAGAGTTCACCTCTACGGGCACAAGTGGAGTTCCTCAGGGATCAGCTTTGGAACTACTACTTTTTGGCATTCACTTCTCTGAAGTCAAGACCAATGTCAACGGTTTCAGGCTGACCAAATTTGCAGATGATTGCAAATTATGAGGAGTCATGAAATTCCCACTGACACAAATGTTCTCTAGGAAGGGCTGACAAAGACAAATAACTTGTGCCAGAGTCATGGACTAAAACTAAATGCCAAGAAATGCATAATAGTACCCTTTGAGAAATCATCCACTGCTAGTAACTAGCATATTGACAACATACCTCAAAGATTCAACTCTGTGATTAGGGACTCGGGGACACACACAGACAGTAATCTAGCCTTTGACCATCACATGTCTACAGAGGTGAATAAATCATTCTGTGTTGTACAACTTATAAACAAGGGTATGGCATCTAGGTTCAATGAAGTCATTGTGCCACTGTATTCAGATGTATCATTAGGGACAATGACCCCTTTTTTATGTACCTAACCAGGCACATCCAACAATTGGAATGTCCACAGAGGTTCCTCACTAAAAGAATACAGGACATAAGTATAATAGTCCTATGTAAATCCCTGTATTCTGTTTCCTATATACCATTGAGGGAGATCTATGCCTGGTATATAAGGCATTGTCAAACCCCACTCTGATGGACCACTTGCATATCTGTAAAACAAACAGCACCAGAATTACTCATTCTAAAGACTTGCAGCTTGCCTGTAATATAAACAGGACCTAATGGTATGTATCCCAGAGACTACCCCTTTCTGTGGAATAAGGTCCTCATCCATGTGAAGTAGAGCTCCACCCTAACCCAATTCAAGTGTAACATGGACAATAGGATGGAGAACAGGAAATGCATAAGTAGTTGGGCACCTGTGTCTCTAATGGGCACAGGCAGTCTATAAATGGTTCATCTTCCAGGCCCCTGCTTCTAAATGTTTCATCTCCCAAGCCCCTGCTTGCACTTATCAAGGGTACCAGAACTTGTCAGAGATTTGAGATGCATGGCTAGGCTTAAAAAGGCCCTAGTGATCATTAGCCTAGTATACTCCTATGAACCTATTATTACCAAGGGCTGTACATGCTGCAGTACTCTGTAGCACACTACCAGAAGAGCTGATAAGGGATGAATGACATTATTACCAAGGGATATACATGTTCTAGTACTCCATAGCTCAGAACCAGAAAAGCTAGTAAACGATAGATGGCATTACCACCATGGGCCATATACATGCTGCAGTACTCCATAGTGCATTACTAGAAATGTTAGCAAAGGATCAATGGTATTATAACCAAGGGCCATTCATGCTGTGCTACTCCATAGTGTGCTATACCAGTAAGCTACCCCCCCCCCCCAATGCCCAGCTCTACCATGGAACAACTTACCACCTTTTACATGAAGAGGGGTGTATCATATTTGTGTGTTCTTCCTGCATATAATTTTTATTTATTTATGTGATGATGTTTCGCAAGTGAGGTAAAATATTAATTCATCTGGGCAATTTTCAGGTTCACCCTGGAGACAAAAGAAAAGAAATCTACATTGTCATTATTTTTAGATAAACTATACAAAAATAACACAAGTTGTTATAATACATTACTTAAGTTGTCATAAAAGGGCAACGTGCTAGCATTTATATGATTATTTGTTAAATACCAAAAATACTGATCATATAAGCAAACATTTA
Organism: Protopterus annectens; assembly: GCF_019279795.1. NCBI lineage: Eukaryota > Metazoa > Chordata > Ceratodontiformes > Protopteridae > Protopterus > Protopterus annectens. The sequence continues at coordinate 563,399,093 of NC_056751.1, forward strand.
TATTGTGTGAATTCAGTGAATATATCAAACAAGATGACCAAAGTCTTGCTAGAGTCCCATAATATGACTGTATAACATGTACACACTCATAGGTAATGGGAAACATTTCTATTGCATGTCCCCAGCACATGTTGGATTCGATTTTTGCTTTTCTATCAGTGTGATTAAGCCCACCAAGCTGTACAAGTATGAACTGAAAGATCTGTAAGCTGCCAGAACCAGTCTGTCAACTTATGGAAGAGAGGAGAAAATTAAGTCTTATTCATATTTGAAATGCATGACTGTTGGCAAGTCTGACATGCCTGGTTCTTTGTATTTGTCTAGCTTTTATGTCTCTTAATTCTTTAGATTCAGGCTGTCTTTAACTCTGCCCTGACTGTCGAGCTTTGCCTGTGCAAATCATTGCATATAATTCTCTGTTCTAGTTGTGTTCTCTCATAGTAGTTATCTGTTTTTGTGTTGCCTTTTTCAAACATGATTTTCTAACACTGTGCTACTCTTCTCCCACCCAATCTTTTTAAGAACACTGTTATTAACTTTCTTAATACAGTTAACACCTGATGAGTGACAAAACTAGGAATTTCAAGACACATGGTCAAGTTACGTTTCCTTGAGAAATTAGTGTACTGTTTCCATCTCTAAGTCACAATTCACTTTTCTCTATGAATATTCCATATTACTTTCAAATAGATGTTTTTTTTTGTCTGTAACCAATGCACACATATACACGCACACACTCACATAACTGATGATGTATATATATTTATATAGTTTGGTTTCTGTTAAGAAGGTAAGCAAGTTGTGTTTAAGTTCTGGAAAGAGTTGGTCATTGGTGCTGTTAAGTGTGCATGTCTAAGGTTTAAAATGTATTTTGAAATTCAGCATTGTCAGCTGGTGAAATGAGAGTCGGTCAGATGAGTTTTAGGTGAAGTAAATCCATATATACGTGTACATATATATATATATATATATATATACATATATATATATATATATATATATGTATATATACAATTAAATAACTATGCATAATATAAACACATGCAAGCATCCACACACCAGACAGATACACATACGTGTGTGTGTGTCTGTCTCTGGATCTCTCTTTCTCTCTCTCTCTCTGTGTACATATATATATATATATATATATATATATATATATATATATATATATATAAAAAATATGTGGTTTCAGTCTGCAGGGTGAATGATCAAAAGAATGAATACTTTCACAGACTGCTTTTTTTATCCTGCTGGCTGCTTTTCATGTAAGATCACATTACAATGGGGTCTGAGAATGTACCCTTACCATTGGTGTTGTACAATCTCAGAGTTGGTATATTTAATTAGCAAGAGGTGGGTGGGGCTTGCCCCTCTGCAAAAACATGTTTTTTATTGCTTTTTTCTTATTTTATGCATTTAGATTTGAAAAAGATTGTTCTTTTTATATGGTTTCTTTAGAGCATTTGCTCAATGAAGAGGCACTTCATATATATATATATATATATATATATATATATAAAAGGAATGCGTGTACACTCGCATGTATATATATATATATATATATATATATATATATATATATATATAAAAAAATGTATGCGTGTACACTCGCATGTGTGTATATATATATATATATATATATATATATATATATATATATATATATATATATAAAATGTATCGTGTACATTCGCATGTATATATGTATATATATATATATATATATATATATATATATATATATATATATAAAATGTATGCGTACACTTGCATGTGTATATATATATATATATATATATATATATATATATATATATATATATATATATAAAATGTATGCGTGTACACTTGCATGTATATATATATATATATATATATATATATATATATATATATAAAATGTATGTGTGTACACTTGCATGTAAATATATAAGTGTACACGCATACATTTTATACATATATATATATATATATATATATATATATATATATATATATATACATGCGAGTGTACATGCATACATTTTATATATATATATATATATATATATATATATATATATATATATACATGCGTGCACACTACATGTATATATATATATATATATATATATATATATATATATATATATATATATATATATATATATATATAAATGTATGCGTGTACACTTGCATGTATATATATATATATATATATATATATATATATATATATAAAATGTATGCTGTACACTTGCATGTATATATATATATATATATATATATATATATATATATATATATATATATATATATATATATATATATAAAATGTATGCGTGTACACCGCATGTATATATATATATATATATATATATATATATATATATATATATATATAATATGTATGCATGTGTATGTGTGTGTATATATATATATATATATATATATATATATATATATATATATATATAGAAAATGCACGTATGTATATATATATATATATATATATATATATATATATATATATATATATATATATATATAAAATGTATGCATGTACACTGCATGTATATATATATATATATATATATATATATATATCTATATATATAAAATGTATGCATGTACACTGCATGTATATATATATGTATATCTATATATATATAAAATGTATGCGTTGCTACCCCATGTATATATATATATATATATATATATATATATATATATAAAATGTATGCATGTACACTCGCATATATATATATATATATATATATATATATATATATATATATATATATATATATAAATATATGTATATATATATCGCATGTATATATATATATATATATATATATATATATATATATATATATAAAAAATGTATGCGTGTACAGTCGCATGTATATATATATATATATATATATATATATATATATATATATATATATATATATAAAATGTATGCGTGTACACTCGCATGTATATATATATATATATATATATATATATATATATATATATATATATATATATATATATATATCTATATATAGAAAATGTATGCATGTACATTGGCATGTGTATATATAAATATATATATATATATATATATATATATATATATATATATATATATATATATAAAATGTATGCATGTACACTCGCATGTATATATATATATATATATATATATATATATATATATATATATATAATGCATGTACACCCGCATGTATATATATATATATATATATATATATATATATATATATATATATATATGTATATAGAAAATGTATCTTGATGTACACTGCATGTGTATATATATATATATATATATATATATATATATATATATATATATATATAATGTATGCGTACATGCATGTATATATATATATATATATATATATATATATATATATGTATATATAGAAAATGTATGCGTGTACACTGGCATGTGTATATATATATATATATATATATATATATATATATATATATATATATATATATATATATATATATATATATATATATATATATATATATATATAAAATGTATGCGTGTACACTCGCATGTATATATATAAAATGTATGAATGTACACTCGCATGTATATATATATGTATATCTATATCTATATATATAAAATGTATGCGTGTACACTCGCATGTATATATATATATATATATATATATATATATATATATATATATATATATAAAAAATGTATGCGTGTTCACTCGCATGTCTATATATATATATATATATATATATATATATATATATAAAATGTATGTGTGTACACTTGCATGTATATATATATATATATATATATATATATATATATATATATATATATAAAATGTATGCATGTACACTCGCATGTATATATATAATATATATATATATATATATATATATATATATATATATATATATATATATAAAATGTATGCATGTACACTCGCATGTGTGTGTGTGTATATATATATATATATATATATATATATATATAGATATAATGTATGCGTGTACACTCGCATGTATATATATATATATATATATATATATATATATATATATATATATAGAAAATGTATGCGTGTACACTGGCATGTGTATATATATATATATATATATATATATATATATATATATATATAAAATGTATGCGTGTACAGTCGCATGTATATATATATATATATATATATATATATAAAATGTATGCATGTACACTCGCATGTATATATATATGTATATCTATATCTATATATATAAAATGTATGCATGTACACTCGCATGTATATATATATATATATATATATATATATATATATATATATATATATACAATGTGTGCGTGTACACTCGCATTTATGTATATATACATATATATATATATATATATATATATATATATATATATATATATATATATATATATATATATATATAAAAAATGTATGCGTGTTCACTCGCATGTCTATATATATATATATATATATATAAAAAATGTATGCGTGTACACTCGCCTGTATATATATATATATATATATATATATATATATATATATATATATATATATATATATAATGTATGCGTGTACACTCGCATGTATATATATATGTATATATATATATATATATATATATATATATATATATATAATATATGCGTGTACACTCGCATTTATGTATATATACATATATATATATATATATATATACATATATATATATATATATATATATATGTATATATACAATTAAATAACTATGCATAATAT